>NC_022015.1:38586874-38623427 GCF_000317375.1 Microtus ochrogaster
AAAAAAAAAAATTTAATGTTAGGTTTTCTAGATGTACAGAGATGTATTTCAGATGGATAGGCATTCTTCAAACCTTTCAAAGACTACGGAATATAGCATTTAAAATGTTTTAAGAGCTTAAGACTTTTCCTGACAGACACGTCTGCTCCTGGCAGCACCAGTTACTTCAAGAGGAAGATAGGCATCGGAGTTGGTTTGCCATTTGGGCAAGAAACTGCTCTTGCCTATACTGCTTGATGAACTGGACATCCAGAACCCACAGAGAAATGACTGCTGAAATTACCGAAAGGTGAGACATCCTTTGGGGTTCCTGCTTCATGAAAGAGTCTGCCAGACATTCTGCAGGACACAGAAGATGACTGACAAACTGTCAATATAGGTGGAACTGTCTTTGAAATTTCCTGCTTCATGGAAAAGTCTGCCGGATACTATGGGCTTGTAAGCTGAAGATGGATGCCCCAATGTACAGAAGAACTTTGGGTGACTGTCCAGGCAGCGAGATGTCTCTGTCATTTCTAGAGTTTTGGAGGTTGCTTACAATGTACTTCCTTTTTACTTAGCTAATATTATATCCCTCTGGAGTCTTTGATGGAGTTGAAGAATTTATAGTTATAGTTATAGATTTTGATTTATGATGATCAAAGATAAAGTAAATAGAAATATTGTAACTAATTCTTGCTTGATACCTGTTTTGTTGTATGCAATCTTGCAGTGTTAAAGTTAAAACCTTTTTATTTAAATAGAAAAGGGGAGGTGATGTGGGATTTCCCTCTATGCTGTGAATATCATTGATTAATAAAGGAACTTCTTTGGGCCTATAGCAGAGCTATAGGGGAACAGAGCTAGGCAGGGAAAACCAAATGGAATGCTGGAAGAGAGAAGGAGAAGTCAGAGTAGCTATGTAGTCCCGTTGGACACAGACGCCAGAACTTTACCCAGTAAGCCACTGCCATGTAGAGATACACAGAATAGAAATGGGTTAAATTAAGATGTAAGAGTTAGCAAATAAGAAGCTAGAGCTAATGGGCCAAGCAGTGATTTAATGTGATTATTTTCGGGTCTAAGCCGCCAGGCAGCGGGAACCAACAAGCAGCCTCCAACAGAGAACATGCTGTTGTAATAAAATCTGAGTCCATGGAGGAAGAGAGAGACAGAGTCGCAGAGTGGAACACTGTGCAAGTGTATTCCTATAAGTTCCAAGAGGAAATTGAGAGTAAAAACAGGATAGCATAGTGGGTCTGCAGTCTGACTGCAAGTGAGAGAAAGCCAGGAAGGAGCAGAAAGTAAGGGTTATCCATGTGGATCTGCATGCCAAAAAAGTCAATCACATGGAATACATCGGCCTAGAATTAAGCTGTAGATCTCCCAAGCTGCTGGGGGAGGGAAGAGAACAGGAGAGGAGATGTCCTATGGGTGCAAGAGGCTGCAAGAACCGGACAAGCACACGTGTGTCCGTGTGGAAATCAATGTAGGAAGTATTGGATTCTAAAATTTGGAATTAGATTCAGTCGCAGATAGATGATCTGTACACTTTATTAATGACCAGATAGCAGACACTGTATTGGAGAACAGGCCAGGTATGTGCCGGGCTCGAAGCAGCTGACCTCTCAGGCTCTGACTCCCATGTTGTGACAAACGCAGGGGCAAGGATAGAACATTTACACTATTTAGGGTGGGAGAGAAGACAGAAATAAACAAAGAACAGATCTCTTGTGGGTAGATAGACTTGCAGTATGGCCAGACCAAATGCCAGGAGAGCCTACTGAAGTGTGTACCTTAATGCCAAGGTATGCCATTAAGAGAATACACCATTAACAACAGAGTCAGTGCAAAAGGCTTATTGGGGAATGGGGAAAATAAAAGCGAAAGGCCATATAGAAGTGGAGGCATGAAAGAGGCAGGCAGACAGACAGAGAACAGGGAGAGGGAGGGGACAGAGTGCAGAGATCAAAAACCCTGGATGAGGTTGCTCAAACCGTTTGTCATATGGTGTGAGGCAGCCCCAATTTAGATAAATTTTGCAGTAGATACTCCAGGGGTGACTGAGGATTGGTTTTAGATGGGGTGTGGGATTGTCTTTGGGGTAGGGCATGGCATCTCTTCCACAAAGGACCCACAGAACAAAGATGGGTCTTTGTTAAGGAAATGGATCAGGGTTGCCCAGGGTGGCTGCAGAATGGCAGGAACTCCAAGAGTCTTTGACCCAGAAGAGGTCCAGGACCCCTATAGGTGGTGGCTTGCAAAGGGCTTACTGCAAGTCAAAAGTCAGATTCTGTCTGGTGGAGAGGGAGATAAAGGAGTGACCTCTCTTGTGACTAGGGGACCAGGTCTGTCTAATAGAGAAGGCTCAGCTTCTCCTGGGTTTTGGCACCAAGATAATAGGTTTTCTGTGTCCCAATAATAGGTTTCTATGCAGTAAGCCATATCAAGCTGAATTAAAAAGTGAAAGACCAGGTTTATTTGGGCAAAGCACTCCCAGGTGACCCGACCCTCCATCCTCTAGAGATGGAGCAGGAGAAAAATTCCAGGACCAATTTAAAGCAGGGCATTTATTCACCCTCTGGTGGAGGGATGATGACACATCGGCCACAGGGTGGGTTTGTGCTCAGTTATAACACTTGGGGGAGGGGCTTGGGGAGGGGCGGCTTCAGTTAGGGAGCAGTCATAGCCTCCAGGAATGCGGAGCTGGACTTATTGGAGGTTTTTCTGAGAGGGTGGTGTTTGGAGAGAGAGAAATGGTGCCAAGCTGGAGATTCCAGCCGAACAGAATGTACCACCTGAGATCTAACAGTAGGATTAAAGGCCAGTGCCACCATGCCCTATATTTTTAAAAAGAAAATATGAAAAAGCAAGATTATAAGAATTAAAAGCATAGCCGGGCGGTGGTGGCGCACGCCTTTAATCCCAGCACTCAGGAGGCAGAGGAAGGCGGATCTCTGGGAGTTCGAGGCCAGCCTGGTCTACAAGAGCTAGTTCCGGGACAGGCACCAAAGCTACAGAGAAGCCCTGCCTCGAAAAACCAAAAAAAAAAAAAAAAAAGAGCATTACATAATCTGCTCTGGAATCTATTCAAATATGAGTTTCTTTGTATTTTCTCACCCCTTCCCCTCCTGTAGCTACAGTGAAATTTTATGTTCACAAAGATGACTCCAGTCCTTGAGTCATTAGCATACATATTTTCAAATTCTTTAAATTATTTTTGGTCCTGGGGATGGAACTTTAAACGAACAAAACACCCAAGCTACAAATCTAGCCCAAGAGTGACTTTTTATTTTCATTTTGTTTTGTTTTGTTTTTTTTGAGATAGGGATTCTTGGTGTAGTCTTAGCTGTCCTGGAACTAGCTCTGTAGACCAGGTTGTCCTGGAACTCACAGAGATCCTCTGCTTCTGCCTCCCAGAGTACTGTGATTAAAGGCGTGCTCCACCACCACTGGGCTATTTTTCCCTTATGTTTCATTATGTCCCTGGCTGGCTCGAAGTTTACTGAGATCAGCTGCCTCTGCTATTTACTGGTGTTTTTGTT
The DNA here is from genome assembly GCF_000317375.1 of Microtus ochrogaster. NCBI lineage: Eukaryota > Metazoa > Chordata > Mammalia > Rodentia > Cricetidae > Microtus > Microtus ochrogaster. The sequence goes on from NC_022015.1 coordinate 38,590,399, forward strand.
GTATCATTTTTTTGCTTTTAGCTTGAATATCTTGTGCTTACTATGCTGAATTGCGACTCATTTGTGTTGTTTGTAAAATGCTGTACAAGGTGATAAGTCTGTAACCTTGACTCTCTTTGAAATCTTCAGAGAGAGTACCTGGATTTTTACTTGTGATGATGTTTTGACAACTTGATGGTGAAAAGGACAGTTAAATTTTAACTGTCATTTCTGTGGCCTTTGTTGGTAGTAAATCTTGTTACCAGGCACGGAATTTGAATCACTGGTCACTGGTGTGTCCGTTCCTTCTCTCCCTCCCCCCATTAGTTTCCCATAGTTCTTAGGCCACTGGTGTAATGACCCTGTTTTACTCATTTTGACTGTCATCAAACTGTAACAGACAACTTATTCGTTACAGCCTGTTGCACAACCAAGACCGCAGGTGGCACAACAGACCAGAGATGTCTGAGTTGAGCTTGTTTCTGGCCATGCTAGCCTGCCTGCCTGGAGACAAACTTGGAGTCAAGTCACACAGTTTAGAACAGTAGTTCATCTGTTTTCATTTGACTAAGCTTTGGAGAATATGTGACAGGAAGAAAATTGAGGGCTTGTCCTGTTGCTTGGTAGTCTGAAGCCCCTTTTGGCTGTGACTGCACATGGTGGGGGAATTGTGGAAAAGCCTGCAGAGGAAGATACTACTGAGGTTAGTTTAGGAGAGGAAAGCTGCTTGTTGCTCCTTCCTGCTGCCTTCTTTCTGAGGTTTTAACTGGCGACTGCCTGTATTCTGGGAGTAGCCCATACTTGTACTTGTCATCCTTTGACAGGAGGGAGCAGCCTCCTGAAAAACTTCTTCAGGTAGTTGTGCTGCCACTGCCTATAATCCCAGGGGCTTTGGGAGATGGGAGTTATTTTACCAAGAGTTCAAAGTCAGCCTTGTCTACATAGTGAAGTGAGCTTGAGACCAGCCTGGCATAAATGAAACCCTGTCTTCAAAAACTTAACCAAAATAGACAAAAACCCAAACTGAGTACAGTTGTATATGAGTACTTAGAAGTTCTTACCTGATTAAAGGGGGGAAAAAAATCAAACTGGGTATGGTGGTGTATATCTGGAGGCAGTTCTAGGCCAGCTTGGGCTTCTTAGATCTTGAAATGGGAGTCAGAATAGGTTTTAGGACTCTGAAGGTTCACAGAGGTCCACTACAATTGAAGTCTGTCTTATCTGTGGTTCATATTGTACAGAGTTTTGTGTCACCTATTCATTTAAGAACTCTCTCTGTCTCTGGTCTTCTCTGCCCAGGCAGTTGATTTGCCCCAAGGCTGTTTACTGCTTAAAGGGCCCTGTAATTTGCTTTTGGGTTTGGCAGTGAGAGCTGAATGTGGGCATAGGTTATTGCCATCTCCTGAAAGCCCCTAAACAAGTTTATGTTACTGATTTTGTTTTGTTTTGTTTTTAAAGACTTAGTTAAAAATGGTTGAGTTATTTATACTTAACCTTAGCATAAAACGGATAGGTCTTGGAATCACACACCAAGTGAAAAACCCTGGAGTTTTAGGATTGTTTTAGGATTGTCCCAAGAGGGCAGGGAACACTCAGTGGACGAGGTCACTTACCTCCAAGTCTGCTGACATGAGGGATCCCTGAGACTACCCACGTCCTAGGAGAGAACTGGGTTTTGTCAAGTTTTCCTCTAATTGCCACCCCCTACCAATGAACAACAACAAAATTGTCCCAAGATTTTGATCACTATTAAAAATATCAGATCAATGTAATGGAAATAGTAGGCTAGGAAAAAATCCTGACTTGTAAGGAGGAGGCGGCATTTCTTTCCATCCTTTTTTTTTTTCTTTTCTTTTTTCTCTCTTTGGTTTCGAGACAGCGTTTGCCTGTGTAGCTTTGGAGCCTGTCCTGGAACTAGCTCTGTAGACCAGGCTGGCCTTGAACTCAGAGATTCACCTGCCTCTGTCTCTAGAGTGCTGGAATTAAAGGCGTGCGCCACCACTGCCTGTCCAACATTCCCATTCTTAGTGCTGAGGTGTTTCCTCCTTGGTCCGTATCACTTTTAAGGTACACAAAAGCTATTAAATGGTCCCAACCTAGAACAGACTGATTAAGGATTAGCCTGTTTGTAATGGTACTTGTGGAATTTGTTTGAAAATGGGAGTTCAGCATCAGTGTTTTCAAATACCCTGGGTGATTACACCAAGACTCAGATGAACACAGTTGTTCAAATGACCACTTATCTGTGTTCACCGGAAAGAGTGGCTGAGGTTTTCCTTCTGTCTTCTCTCACAGGGGCGGTCTCAGTAACATGCTGTTCCAGTGCTCCTTGCCAGACTCTATAGCCAGTGTTGGTGATGAACCTCGGAAAGTGCTCTTGCGATTGTATGGGGCGATTTTAAAGATGGTGAGTTCAGGGGTCACCTGGGAGGGGGTGGTCCACTGACATTTCACCCTTTCCTAAGATGCCTGCAAAAAGATCCTAAATGCTGTACACATGTACTAAGATGCTTACTGCTTTTATTTTAATTGGATTGCACATGTGGTTTATTGTTTATAGTCAATTTTTATTGTTAATCTGTTATTAACTAGTAAACTAGGACTCTAGGGAGTTGTAAGGTTGTCCTGGCTTTGATAGTGCTTTCTATATTGAACTTTTCAACTCAGACTTAGATGATTAATTCTAACATGAGGAAAGTATTTTAGATTAATGAGCAATATTTTATTCAATATGTATAATTTTTCTTTAAAACTTGTGTATTTTATGCATATGGGTGTTGCCCGCCTGCATGTGTCTTTGTACCATGTGCATGCAATGCCTGTGGAGGCCAGAAGACAGTGTCAGATCCCCTAGGACTGTAGTTTCAGATGGTTGTGAGCCACTGTGTAGGTGCTGGGAATTTAACTCAGGTCCTCTGTAAAAGCAGTTCCTCTTAATGTGGGTATGTCCAGTTATTAACCTGCTGTTTGAATTGTTTTGGAGTTTTAGAGAGTGTTGTAGTTAACACGGTGTGAACTCAATGCAGGTGGCTTTAATAGCACTTCTCTGAGAGTTCGCTAAAGCTTGGATTTGTTAGATTTATAATCTTTGTGGGTTTTTTTTGTTTGTTTGTTTTAGGCAGGGTTTTACTTTATCTAGTCCATGATAGCCTGAAACTCACTATATTAGTCAGACTGGCCTTAGACTTTAGATCCTCCTGTTTCTGCCTCCTGAGTACTGTGATTACAAGCCTCTACCCTTAGTCCTGCGGCCAAACTGAAGTTTTGTTTTGTTTTAATCTATTTTTATGTGTATCAGTGCTCTGCATGCATTTGTGTCTGTACCATCTATGTGCCTGTTTCCCTTGGAGGCCAGAAGGAGGGCATCAGATCTCCTGGGTCTGGAGTTTTGTGAGCTGCCATGTAGGTGCTGGGAATCGAACTCTGATCCTCTACAATATCACCAATGCTCTCAACCACTGTGTTTTTTTCTATAAAGCTACCTTTTATTTTTTTCTTACTATTTTTTATTATTATTATTTTTGTTTTTAAATATGGGGTTTCTCTGTGTAGCTCAGGTTGTCGTTGTCCTGGAACTCACAGAGATCCACCTGCCTCTGTCTCCCAAGTGCTGGGATTAAAGGCGTGCACTCCAAACTACCATTTTAAAGCATAGTTTTTGAAATGATTGGTGTCCTTTAGGCACATTTAATGAATCAGTCTTTTTCTCCTTTGAGTATCACAAGCTGATGTTCCGTTCTTGATCTTTGTTAGCATTTTCTATTTCCGCAGTTCTTTTTGAATACTTTAATAAATAGCAGCTGAATTCAGTTGTGTTACATCTAGTTTAATTTATTGAATCACTATTTCTACACACAGCTTAAGTAGAAGCATTTTTCTTTTTTTTTTTTTTTTAAATAAAGCTTTTCCAAAGCAAACAAAAGCTATTTTATGTGTATGGGCATATTGCCTGCATGTGTGTGTACTATATATGTGCCTAGCGTCTAGGGAGGGAGACCTAAGAGGGTGCTGGATCCCTTGAAGCTGGAGTTACAGACATGTTGTGAACTGCCATGTGGGTGCTAGGAGTTAAATCCATGTCCTCTGGAAGAGCAGCTAGTTCCCTTGACCACTGAGCCATTTCTCCAGCCCCAGTAGAAGCATTTTAAATGCTCACAGTATGTTCTGCCATGTGTTACACTAGAACTTTCATTTTCTTTTTTGAGACAGAATTTCCACATTGTAGCCCAAGCAGGCAGGTCTCAAACTCACAGCAATGTTGTTATCTTGGCCTCCTAAATGCTGGGATTCCAGGCTAGAGCTGCTGCAGTGACAGGAACTCTGGAATGCTCAGCAGCAGTGCTCAACAGCTTGTCTAGTGTGATGTCACCATCCAAGGGCATGTGAGTGTCAGGCACTTCAGATTGATGCTGTCCTATGTAGTTGGATAGCTGAGTTCTAGAATATGCTGGGTACCGAATGAGTGACTTTGAAGAAGTCTTCACTGTTCTTAGCCGTCTGTCCTCTGGGAACTTAGCAGTCTGGAAGTCTTAAGGTAATTAATGCAAGTGTCTAGAAATAGTTTTTTTTTTCAATCAGAATTCTATGCCTCAGTTTATTTTTGAGAAAAACATGTTAGGAAACTTAAAAATAAATAGCAAACTGTGGGCTAGCAAGATAAATGTGACCTGAGCTGTTTCGCCGGGACCTACATGGTAGAAGTAGAAAGCCAAGAGCGAGCATTGTCCTCTGACCGCCACGTGTGCTTTGGCACATGAACAACATTAACCCACACAACTAAATTAAATGTAAGAAAAAGAAAACTTTAATAGCGGAATAGTTAAAGCTATTTAAGGGAAAATTAGCTCTTACCATCTAACGGAGTAGAATGTTTTACACACACATCATTCGAATTTGGGAAGAGGTACATGTATCCAGTTACTATTTTCAAATCAGGAAAATGTTAAATCATCTTCAATTCCTGAAGCCATATTCCCCTAAAAGAGATGTAGACTATGCTTGCCAGCGTTTGAGCAGAAAAGTTCAGTGGTTTCTTAGCAGATAAAAAGCACCCACTGATCTCTGGGGTGTGTGTAGAAGCAGGCAGACCTCTGAGTTCGAGCTCAGCCTAATCTACATAGCAAGTTTCAGAATAGTTAGGACTGTTACACAGAGGAACCCTGTCTCGAAAAACCAAACCAAACAAACAAAAACACCTGCCAAATAATGTCACGTTTGATGTAATAGACACTGAAACAAATTTTTGATGAAAAAAAGTTATTTATTTTGTTTCATAGATGGGAATTTTTATTTTCATATAATTAGCTTAAATGTAGTTTTTTTCCATTGAGATTTAAATAGTAAAGCCATGAACCTACAGCTTTAGAGTGCATCTTTTTGGGGAATGGGTTTCAAATTCTACAGGATTTAGCAGAGATAATTGCTGCAAGTCTGGAGTTTTGGATATTAATAGCTATTGGCCATTGGGGATACTATGAGAATATAACGAGAGGAATCAAATTCAGGAAGCTAAAATGGCTATGGTAAGATAGGGTAGAAAGGAAACTAAGGAATCATAGACGAGAGCCAAGCCAAGGAAAGCTGAGGGTTCACAGCACCATGCCAGGGCTGCACCAAGGATTTTAATTTTTTGCAGACATTTTAACAATTAAAACATTTTTGTTTTTTGTTTCCTCTTCTGGAGCTGTCAAATTAAGATTTTTTTGGAATGAGTTGAGCTATCACCTTTGAAGGAAATACAGTGAGAGCTTTATTGCTATCACAATAACAACATTGCCAAAATTCATAGTGAACTGATAGGATCCACAGTCACAGATGTGGCTGGGCTAGGAATGTCATTACTTAGTAAATACTAACTCCCGCTGCTTTAGTAAACCTCTTCACTAAAGGACACTTTTAATAACAGTAGGATTCAAATTTTCTGTTTTTCTCCCTTTTTATCTCTAACTCATGGAGGTCAACATCTTTTGTGTGTTTGTCCAGACACAAATAAAGTGTCTCCCCGCCACTAGCTTTTTAAATGCCACGATAGCCTTTAAGGGGCCACACCCTACTCTTTCCTTGAAGAATGTTAGTTGAAGGCTACTGCATATGATAGACTTGGTATTTTTCAGAAACTTTTTGATGTTTTGCTTAATTGTAAGACTGATTTAATTTAGTATGTTCTTTCTCCCTTTCCCCATTCTTTTTTTTAAAATTTATTTATTTATTAAAGATTTCTGTCTCTTCCCCGCCACTGCCTCCCATTCTTGTTTTAAGCATTTTGAGCACTAACTTCTGTGAATCAGACACCAAGTGGAAATATTTTTTAAACTCATTCTTTGATCAGTAGCTGTTTGAAAAATTCTTTGCTTTAAAATAACTAGCTGCTTCTTAGTTTTTTCATTTCTCCTTCTGATATTTTGAGATTCTAATGTCCTTCATTTCTATAGTGGCAGTGAAGTGGCTGCTCTTTGGTGCAGATCTAAGGGTTAGCACCAGAAAGCCAAGGTAACACCTGACTGGGTTAAGACCCACAGTGTGCCTTTCCCAAATATCTCTCTTCCCATTCCCCTTATCCTGTTAGACGAGTCATAAGCAGACTTCACAGCAGTGTCCTGCAGGTTCTGTTTAGGATCTGTGTGAGTTTTAGGGACTAATGTAAAAGTTCTGTGTGTAAGGTGAGAATAGTTGCTTTTGAAGATGTAAGCACAGGATGAGACAAGGTACACGCTGTGCATTATTTGTAGAAAAATTTAAACCCTAACATACATGGCAGCACGATGTACTGGCTTTTATATAACCTAGCTTTTATTTAAATAAAGGGCTGTTTTTATTAGTTGGATAGGTGATGAAAACAAAGCTCAAATATAAAATTGCTGTGAACTAAAGTAGTTTAGTATAAAATTTGAAAAATAAATAGTTCAGTCTTTTCCACTTTGGATGGCAATATAATTATTAGAAACTAGTTTAGATCTCCTAAGCCAGCTCTCAGTGTAACTTGGGGTTTTTCCATTCTGATAAGTGGGAAGAAACATGAACTCTGCAGAATCCTTTAGCAAGGAAGCAAGTTTAGCTGATTAATAAACGGTTTATTTATCATAAATTGTGGAAGACACAAATGTCAGTGTGTGTTGTCCATGTGGTGTAAGTTGTTAGTTGGCTCAGAGGAGTGCCTTGTCAGCCCTGTGTCGGAACAGAAACTATTAGGCCAGATCCTCCGAGCAGAGAGACTGGCCTCCCCACTTGGAAAGCCTGGGCACGAGTATCTATGATACATCAAAGAGCTCCTTCGAGTACTGTCTGCAAAAATGTTTGAGTTTGTTTTTTGAATAACAGAAGGCTAATATTACTGCTTGTTGAATACTAACTATAATATAATTAAAGGTATCAAGGCACAACGCAGATATTTATCAGTGATGCAAAGATTAAATTTGGTACATTGTCCCTTTTGAATTCAGAAGAAAACAAAATGTCTTCTTATTTTCTCTTAAGTACAGTTTAAAAATTAAACTGTAGTAAAATAAAGAATAGCTTTTAGATAATCAGTATGGAACTATTGGCTACTGAGAAATCATTTTTGTTTTTTGAATATTTCTCAGAAGAATTGAGGTCATACATTGTGCAGTGAATTAAGCACTGAGGCGCCTGGTGGAGAGCCAGGCCCTGGCATTGAGGCCTGGGAACTACTATCTTTTCCTTATTACATTAATGTCATTATGAGTTCAAGTTGTGTGGGTAACTTTGCTTTACAAAGATCCCCTGTGCTGTGAGAACAATGTAATTATACCTGTTTCTGAGGCAGAAGTGAAACAGTCCTATTATGGGCACCCATTTGGCCTGACTAGCATTTCTTAGTTAATGCTCTCCAGATATAGTTGCCAAATCACTACCTATTGTCTTTCAATACCTGCTTTGGTGCCTTTTGGTAACTAAGTAAACCACAGACTGACGTGTCTAATTTTGGTCTATTCAAAAAGTGTTTTGCCTTGCTGGTTGGAAATGTTTGGGATTATAGCACAAAGCCAATGCAGATCTGATCTCTGGAATGATGACGTGACCACAGCCCCACCACTCTCTGGGAAGGAATATGTTGGGGGAGTGAAGGGTGTGGGGGGTAATGTACCACTTTAGCTGTGTGCATGTGTTCTCTGCTGCAGGCTTGTCCATGCGATCGTGCCTGGAGCACTCTGGTTTCCAGGTGACAGACACGATTCACGGTATAGTATGAGATCTCTGAAGTTGGAGCATTCTCTACAGCTTTCGTTTCTTTCTTTAATTTTTGGATTCAACAAATGCTTTTGAAAAAGAAAATTGTAATGCTTGTTAAGTAGCACCAGCTACAGTTTGTGCTGTGCTTAAAGAGGCAGTGATTTAAGATTTAGGATGTTATATGTTGAAATATCACCTTTTCTTTTTGCTTTTTTTGTTCAAGGCAAACCAGACCCTTATCTTCTGTTTCCTCAGTAGAAAATGACATTTATTAATATTCAGAATTCATGGCTTCAACTTGAGAATGCAGTTGAAGTACTCAGGTTCTTCCTTCAGCTGCAGCACACTGTGCACACATATCTATTGGGAACGGGGTCACTCTTCTTCACCTTCAGCCCCTCACCTCACCATGTCAGTTCCTGTATGAAGTCTAGCAGTGTTGACCCAATCCGGAGGTATGCCAGACTGGAGAAGGGAGACTCCTGGGAAAAAAGTTGCTTGCAAACCCTTGAAAATGTAAGAAGCCTTATATCAATTATCAGGTTGACTGGAAAAGACCCAAACCCTGAGAATGTCCTGAAAGTCCCTGGTGTCCAGGAAGGTAGACTAGGTAATAATAAGATCATAGAAATGACTTGTTTAGATTCCACTAGGTAATTATACAAGCTACACTTTAAACAATTGCATTGAGAACCTTTTCTGTAAAGTATTAAACAAAGTTTTTTTTTAATTTCTCCATTGAAACCAAGGAGGAAAAAGGCTATGCCCCATGATAATAATGAGATGTACATGCTACAAATGTTGAGGGTCAGCAAGTGGATCAGTGGGTAAAAGCATTCCCCAACAAGCTTAATGAAATGAATTTGATCCCCAGAACCCAAGGTGGAAGGAGAAAAATGATTCCTGGATATTGTCTTCTGACTGTCCTACATTCATGCATATGCATGTGCATGCACATAGTCATAACAAGTAAAGAGTACAATTATGTTAGCTGAGTCACATGGCTTTGTGAGGGCCCTCCACACAGCATTCTGTGTGATTTTTGGTTTTTGTTTTTTCTTGACCATCTAAGATGGAGCAATAGCATTAATAGTAGCAGGGACTGAGCAGAATTATGGTGACTAGGGATCACAACAGGTTTTGCCTTCCATGTTAAGGTGTCTCTTGCCAGACATGATGGTGCAAGGCTTTCAATCTCAGCATTCGACAGTAAGAGTCAGGCAGATCACTGAGTTCTAGGCTAGCTTGAATTATAGTAAGACCCTCTCAAAAACAACTGAAAGAACAAACAATAACAATAAAAAAGGTATGTCACCAAGATTTGAGTGTGGTTGGCTAACTGGGGTAGAGACCTCAAGTCTTCCAAGCCAGGCCTAGGCTGCACAGTAATGAAACCTAAGCTACTATGAAGGCTTCAGAGAGACCATCCCCTCTCTCTTGGGATTCTAGTAAACCATAGACCAAGAGATGCTCAGGTTCTGCGCTGGTGTTGGTTCCAGACTAAACAGACCGTTAGTTTTTTAGTTTAAGTAGGTTATTCTTAAGCCTCCATAGGCTCCAGGCCATTTAAAAGGCTGCAGTTTATATTTTATAGAAAGACTTGTGGGGGCTGGAGAGATGGCTCAGAGGTTAGGAGCACTGACTGCTCTTCCAGAGGTCCTGAGTTCAATTCCCAGCACCCACATGGTGGCTCACAACCAACTTTAATGAGATCTGGTGCCCTCTTCTGGCCAGCAAGCATACAGACAGATAAAACACTGTATACATAATAAATAAATAAATAAATAAATAAATAAATAAATAAATAAATAAATAAATAAATAGACTTGTTTAAAAAGAGGCAATGGTGGTTGGGCAGTGGTGGCGTACACCTTTAATCCCAGCACTCAGGAGGTAGAAATAGGTGGATCTCTGTGACGTTAAGGCCAGCCTGGTCTATAGAGTGAGTTTCAGGACACCTTGTCTCAATAAACCAAAAACCAAAAAAAAAAAAGAAAAAGAAAAAAAATAAAAGGCAAGGGTGGCTGCTCACACCTGCCTGTAACTCCAGTTGCGAAGGGATCTAGCCCTTTGCCTCTGTGAGCAACTGCACACATGTTAATACCAACGCATAATTTTAAAAAGAGGACATTGTAAACAGTTACCTGTCACTTCACACCACCTTCTCCATGCATCTCACCAATTTATTTATTTATTTATTTTTGGTTTTTCGAGACAGGATTTCTCTGTAGCTTTGGAGCCTGTCCTGGAATTAGCTCTCGTAGACCAGGCTGGCCTCAAACTCAGAGATCTGCCTGCTTCTGTCTCCCGAGTGCTGGGATTAAAGGTGTGAGCCACCACTGCCCGGCTTCACTAATTGATTTTTATCTACAAACCCAGACTTGGCACACCAACGTGCTACTCTGTTTCAACTCACAGATAAACTCTTGTTATTAGAGTTTAGTTAAATCCATTTCCCTCATTAATTATTTGAGGAATCTTTTATTAAGAAATCCCCAAAATAAAATCTATTAAAGTCAGTTTGTTTTTTGTGATGGTTTCAGTGAGCTTAGAGATAGAAACTTGCTCTGTTAGGGAATACCGTGTATGCATGTGAGTGCTGGAGATTGAGGCCTGTTCTACATGAGGTTCTGCCACGGAGCTCTAGCCCGAAGATGTAGCTAAAGTTAAACAGTAGCAAACTTTATCAAATGCTCCAACATCACCTGTTCCTGCTCCTTTTTGTATGTTTAGCAAAGCTAAGATGCACAGGCCCCGGCCAACCTGGAGCTCACTTTGTAGATGAATCTGCCTTGAACTCAGAGCCACTTGAGTGCTGAGATTAAAGGCATGAACTACTTCACACTTCTCCATTTCTTATTAAGTCCCTAGGATAGAATGTTCTGAAGATCAATATTCTGTAGCAGAAATATTTACTACCTTCACAGTCTGATTTAAAATATAAAACCAAACTAAGGATTAGCTCACTGGAAGAGAATTTGCCAGACTTGGGAAAAAACAAGGAACCCACTTAAGATACAAAATCAAAGATGTTTCTCCCTGAAAACCCTCTCGCTCTCCAGAGTTCTTTGTAAGTGTTTCTTAATCTATTTGCTCTGGGGAAAAAGAAAAAAAAACCTGAAAATAAAAGCAACCAAAACCATAAAGCCTTAAGTGCGATTTGCGTCTGATAAAGGCAGCATTTGAAACCCGGTTCTAAGTGTGGTGCTTACCTTCACATAGCTTCTAAGTAGACAGACACGAAGTGAAAATGGAAGTCCTCTATTCTCTCACTTTAGCTGGCAGAATTTATATTTTAAATTTAAACAAGACCAATAAAAATAATCATTGCAGGGAAAGAGAGATGGCTCAGTGGTTAAGAGCACTTATTGTACTTACAGAGGACCCCAGGCTTAGTTCCTAGCACCCAGATCACAGTCAAATGTAACTCCAGTTCCAGGGCATCCAACACCTGTCCTCAACAGGCATTGCACACACATATTGAAATACACACTCAAAAACACATGAATACACATAATTAAAAACAGAATAATAAAGCCTTGCCGGACAGTGGTGGTGCATGCATTAATCCCAGCACTCAAGAGGCAGAGGCAGGAGGATCTTCGTAAGTTCGAGGCCAGCCTGGTCTACAAGAACTAGTTCCAGAAAAGGCACCAAAGCTACACAGAGAAAGCCTGTCTCAAAAAAAAAAAAATTAAAAAGAGAATAATAAAACCTCTTTAAAACACAAATAAGTAAACATTAAGTAGGTCCAGCAGGAGGCTCAATGAATATAAATACACATTTGCCATACTAACCTGACAGTGTTAAGTCTCTGGATCCCACAGTGGAATGAGAGAGCCAGCTTCCAAAGATGGTTTTTTGACCACCAACACATACAGTTAATTAAATGAGTAATGTTAAAATTTAAGTTTTGTAACTTGAAAGATAATTTCAACTTTCAAGTTAGTTGGAGGAAAATGTAAAGTTGTGCTAAATGTTTATATAGTGTATTTTAATCCTTGCCTTAAATAAAATGTGCCACTAATGTAAATTATTACAGATTCCAAGTCCTAATTTACTTTATATCTTCTGGACAGAGTCTTCGGGACTCTCACAGAGTAGATGTCTCACACAGAATAGGTCTGCACGATACACATAAGAGGCATCTGCCTTTAGTAGTCATGATTCGTGGCCATCTGCCTTTCTGCTTGAGATTTCCTCTCCCTTCTCCTGGGTTCCAGCTCATTCTGTACTGAGGAAACAGAACATGGGACTGCAGAAGTCCATCTTGCCTTTGCGATGGTGCTCTTATGTTAAATTAAATCATAGGTTCATTTGGAACGGGGTGGGGTGGGTGAGTGGGAAAAGTAGCATGGAATTTATGTCCACTTCTTGTAACAATATACTAAAAAAGAGTGGTCCTGGGACTAAGCTAGTTTGTATTTTCAGGTAAAGTGACTTGTTTTGGAGAGAGCACCATTAGACAGGGAAAGGACTTCTGTTAGCTAACAACGTGTTAACTGTCTCCCTAAGGATACAGTTAGAGCAGTAACAGCATAGGAATAACCATAGTCATTTAGGGTTTTGTACAGGTCAAATCCCGTTACAGCAAATTTTATAGGCTGTACAGATTCCTTATTTGTCCCTACTTTTTGAAGAGTATTGGTATGTAACTATCAAACCAAGGAACTTGTTTTATTCATATCTTTCCTTGAAGGAAAAAAAGCTCATAGACCGTTAAAGAGACACTTAGCCCCATCTGGTCTCCTGGTTCACAAACGGCCAGTTCCCCATTCCAGGGCATGGACAACTAGCCAGCTCTCGGGCACCAGGTAAGGCACTGAGCATGTTTGCTGTGTGCAGCACAGCACAGTGCTTGCTTGCTCACACCAACCACAGCAAGAAGCATCAGGATTTTCTTTGTGCTTTGGGGGAACACTGACAATAAAGAGTGGAGCCCCGCATCCATTAGGAACCCCTAGATTCCTTGAGATAGACTGCTGTGTAAGAGTCAAGCAGAGATGTCAGTGCCACAGTGCTCTGGGTATGAGGAGCAGTAAAGTTTTCCAATACAGAGTCACTCTGTCCTCACGTTGACACACAATCAGCAAAGAGCTAGGGGTTATTGTTATATTTTTGTTTTTGTGTCTTTCATTGTAACGGGATTTAACTTGTAACATCTAGATTTTCATCAGAGAAATGCAGATTACACAAGTGAAAATAGCACACCGTTTGTACTGACTGCCCTGTTTCAAATGTACTCACTCGCATGATATGTTTACTATTACATATGTGTAAATACAAGTGATTAGGAACCTTTTACAGATAACTTTATGAACATGGATGTTTACTTTGTCTGCTTTTATAAAGAAGTAAGAGATGTACTTTTTTATTCCGATATCTGTGGAATGTTATTTGGTATATGATGGTGAGAACGGTTACTTTAAATCACAGGGTGTTTTGAATGCTGCTAGAGTAGCCAGTGTTGCTTAACGTGGCATCTTTTTTTCCTGTCCACACTTTCCACCCTTGGTACAGGTGTTTTTGATAAAGCTGTGGAATGGCAAGGTATGTTTTTTATGGGATGTTCAAGAATCTGTTAGCGTAATTCTTTTACAGAGGTTTCCTTTACAGGATTCCTTTTGAGTTTGGCTGAAGTAAACCTGATATAATTGTAACATAACAGTTTTGAAGGCAGCTGAGTGTACAATTTGACACAACCCTTAAATTTCTGATTTTATTTTTTTCCTAACCCTTACTAAAAGACAGTGTTTCGGTTTTAAAGTGCTTGGGGTGGGGGTGGCTTGGAAATATGTGACCTGTAAGAAGTAGCCCAAGCTCTTTGCCAGCCAGTGGTCCAGTATTTTGTTATTGTTAGAAAGTTGTTGCCGGTAATTCTCAATTTCCTGAGGAGAAAAGTGCTGTGAGAGTAACTCCTAACGTCCCAGTTACCAGGCAGTCCTAGAGCTTTGTTAAATGAGTCCCCTGTTTGCTAGCGGAACAGCTGAGCCTAAACTTGGACTGGTGGAGTGAAGGGCGAGTCTGAGCAAGTGGCAGGTGTGCAGCACTCACACTAACTTTACCGTCTGCTTAGTGCTTTCCTCCCTGTCCACATGCTCTGCTGCCTGCAGCCCTCCACGGGTGTGTGGACATTCATTCCTGTTTTCCAGGTTCCCCTGAGAGAACCACATAGCTAATTCAGGCAGAGCTTTAGAAGGCCCGATTAGAAGAGGACACTCTAGTGACTTCCCTCCAACTGTGAGATTGAAAGGTACATGGGACAGTCCCCAGCAGCGTGTCCCTTTCCTTGTAAAAAGGTGAAGCACTTTGAAGGTGTTGTCACAAGTGCTGGAGATTGCTGGTGCCTTTAGATTACGCCGCTCGCCTGGGTGGCCAAAAAGCCCTTGTTAAAGAGCTGAGATGTTTGTGAACACCCGTTCTGTGGTTGCAAAGTTAGTGCCTGCTCAGTGTGCTCCATCTCACCAGAAGTGTTTGCTTTTTCTCATTCATAGAGGTCCTGTAATAAAGAGGGATCCGAACAAGCTCAGAATGAAAATGAATTTCAAGTAAGTAATTGAGTCCATTCTCATCTGCATGAGCTGTAAACTGGTGGTGTCCAGCCTCACCAAATTGTTTGTGGTTTGACAGGCCTGATCTCTGCCCTTGGAAACGTCTGATCTTTGATGTTTCTCAAAAGAAAGGCTCTGGGCCAGTTGGAGCGAGCTCACTGAGGCTGAGCCACAAGGGGCTTCCAAGCTCCTGAGGGTACAGAGTCAAATTGTCTGTGGTGGCAGTTTCTGAGTAGTGTTAGAGATGCTGAGTGATGCAGGCTTAGGAAATAATCTCTGATGCTCTGATGTGGAGGCACCTACCTTCTCTGGCAGCGTCTCTACTTTCGGATGTTTCCACACCATCATTAGGAAGCAGATTATTGCCCAGACACTGGCACTCTCCCCTTGAGGAAGTGGCAGTGCTTGTCCTGGGCATGGTAGCCAGGTTGAAAAGGCTTCTTCCTGGATTTCTAAATATATAACACTGAAAAATGTGCATTCAAGGTAACTTTGAGACTCCAGGTGTGGAGAATGGGCATCTTATGAGTATTCTCTTGTGTTTAGGCCGATAGGGAAGGGGTGCTTGTGTGTATAACATGGTCAATGTGACATAGCTAGCTGGCCATCCCTGGGAACTTTTGAACAGGGGCATGGTGCTTCCTGCTTTGCGTGGTTTTTTTGTTTTCATTTTGTTTTGTTTTTTGAGACAGGGTTTCTCTGTCATTTTGGAGCCTGTCCTAGAACTCGCTCCGTAGACCAGGCTGGCCTCTAGCTCACAGAGATCTGCCTGTCTTTGCCTCCCAAGTGCAGGGTTTAAAAGTGTGCATCACCCACCACCCTGCTTACTTCCCCTGTTACACTGCAGCTGCAGTAGCAGCCCAGTAGTAGAGCCTCCCACCCCCCATCCCAGCAGTACACTGCTTTGCCCGCTGGCATCATGTTTTTGTTCAATCCTCCCTTAGGTTTCAGATGCCATCCTCAGAGAGAATCTCAGCTCCCCCTCCCCTTGCTTCTCAGGACCTGATCCACAGACAATCTGACTTTCCCTGTGATTTTTGAGGTTCGTGTGCACATAGTATGGAAGAGTTAATTTCTAGTTCTCTTTGAGTCCTTTTAACATCTCGCCTCTTTGGGAGATGAGTCGGCAGGTAAATGTTGTTGTAAAATCTGACCGCCTGTGTTCTATCCCCAGAACCCACATGGTAAAAGGAGAGAACCAACTTCCATAAATGGTCCTCTGACCTCCACATGTGCATGCATGCATAGAAACACATGTGTACATAAAGCAAAAATAATTGTCCTCTTCTGATAATTGCTCCAGGTCCCTCAGGACCTTCCCTCACTCCCTCTGTAGAGGAGGAGGAGGAGGTTTTCTATCGCCTCTCACAGTTGGGGCTGCTCTCCCTGCTTCTTTCATCTTGCATCCAAACATTTGCTAATAGAAACCCCAGCTCTCTAAAGCTCACATGCTGTTCCCCTCCCCTTCACCCTGGTCTCTGGTCTGTCTGCTTCTTGCCTTCATTATGTCAAGGTTCTACAACAACCTGTTGGAGTCCACTCCTTTGCCTTTCGTCATTCTGTGGCCTAGATACTCTGTTCTCCACTGCATCCCTCTTGAACTTTTTCAGTCTTTCCTTCTGCTGTCTTCTCCAGTATGTGTGCCCTGACTGTCTCTAGAAGCTGGCAGGCTCCTCC
Source organism: Microtus ochrogaster (assembly GCF_000317375.1). Classification (NCBI taxonomy): domain Eukaryota; kingdom Metazoa; phylum Chordata; class Mammalia; order Rodentia; family Cricetidae; genus Microtus; species Microtus ochrogaster. The sequence goes on from NC_022015.1 coordinate 38,606,796, forward strand.
TTGTCATGCAGGACTTCAGCAATCCACCTCTGCCAACCTCCCAGCTTACTTTGACTTCTTGGAGATCCGTAGTTCAGAAATTGCTATCTTCTCATTCCATCAGCCCTCCTTCTGATGACCCAACTATGCTTCTAAGGCCTTCTCCTCCATAGAGCCTCAGTTCTTCTTTACTTGTCTGTTCTGTGCTTACCTTTAACAACTGCCATGCTGAACCCAACCACCTCAGTACCAGCTTCCACTGTACTGCACCCACAACCCCTGAGCTGTTGAGCTCTGGAGAATGCTGGTACTCCACCTCACCCGTGCCTGCTGAGCTTCACCCTTAGGTTTACCTCTGGATTCTAAGGTCTGTTTTCTCTTGCAGCTTTCCTGTCCCCACCCTAGGTATGCAGTCTGAAGCTCGCTCTTCAGCTGCTTATCTCTCGCTCTTCAGCTGCTTATCTCTTATCTGACACCTTCTACTCCAAGCCCTGTTCTTTTGTGCCTTTTCCCACTGGCTGCCCTGTGGAGGCAATCTTTCCCTTGCATTCAGCACGTTCACTCTTCCTTCTTTCAGCCTACTGTCGCCATCCTCCACTCCTTCTCCTGGGAGCCAGGCGCTCTTGCAGATGTCCTTCCCCTCAGTGCAGTCTCTGCCCCGTTCCTGATGAAATTTCTAGTTTTCTTTTAAAAATGAAATTTTTATTTTAGTTTTTCATAAGTCTTAAGATTGACAAGGGTTTTTGTTTGTTTTGAAACATTTGTTTTTGTAATTTCAGTACTTGAAGGCTGAAGCTACTAGGAGTTTGGCAACTTGGGCTGTGTAATGAGATCTCATCTAAAAATCCTAAAACTTCCTACATCTGTTTGTTTGTGCTTAAATTTGAATTGGGGACCTTCCTGTCTCTAGGAGGAGGCAACGGCATCTGACTGCAACACTAGCACCCGAGGGCTTAAGCAGGAGAGCATGAGCTCAAGGTCAGGCTCACATAGACCCCATTTCAGTCAAACAGCAGATGGATCTGCAGTCTCAGCTACTTAGAAGGCTGAGGCAGGAGAATAACAAGTTGGCCTACAGAGAGAGTCGAGGGCCAGCGTGGGCAATTTAATTTAGTGAGATCCTGCTTCACAGTAAAAGATGAAAAGCAGGAGGCTAGAAGAACGGCTTTGGAGATCAAGATCACGGACTGCTCTACGGAGGGCCTAAGTTTGGTTCCCATCCCCCACATGGTAGCTCACAACCAGCTGTAACTCCAGTTCCAGAGGATCTGACACCCTTTACTGGCCTCTGCAGGCAGTGGGCATACATATGCACAGGCCTACACAGAGACACAATACCTACATATTAATAAGTAAATAAAATTTTAAAGGAAGAAACAAGCTGGGGCTACAGCCTAGTAGTAGAATGCTTGCCTGACGTTGTGATACAAGTGTGTACCACCATCCCCAGCGTTTTCATATGAGTTCTGAGGACCAACACAGAGTTTCATGCATGCATGGCAAGCGATTTACTGGGCGGGTTCTCCACTGCAGAAGTGAAACTTTATAGATATAATGAAAAGTCTAACTTTGTTTCCATCCACCCCCCCCAGCCCACCCCCCTCTCTTTTCTGTTCACCCTTTCCTATCCAATACTTGTCCCCATCATTTCCCTGAAGCTCTTGTTTCCAGCAGCAGCAGCTACATTGTGAATTCCCCTGGCCATTTGCTTTCCTCCTGTTTGACCCTCAGGAGGATCTGTAGCTTCTTCCACAAAGCCAGTCATTACCTTCTCTTTTCCATTTTTTTCCTTCCACTGCCCAGATTTGAATCAGTTGTCTGCAAATGGTAGGTAATGTGAAATGTTAGAGCTTTTGGTTCTTTGTACTTTTTAGAAGACAAAGTTTTGATATGTTGACTAGACTATTAGTCTAGCAGAGGACTAGGGTGTGTATGTTGTATCCAGCTTGCTCGCTTTTTTTTTTATTGGTTTTCCGAGACAGGGTTTCTCTGTGGCTTTGGAGCCTGTCCTGGAACTAGCTCTGTAGACCAGGCTGGTCTCGAACTCACAGAGATCCGCCTGCCTCTGCCTCCCAAGTGCTGGGATTAAAGGCGTGTGCCACCACCGCCCGGCCGCTTGCTTGCTTTTTAAATAAGATGGAGTGTGTGTGTGTGTGTGTGTATATATGAACATTGTACAGTTGTGAGAATGAGTATTGATGGGTATAATGTTTATGTGTGTTGCTGGGTAAATGCTATTGGGGGGTAGTTTTATTTTTGAGACTGAGTTTCGCTGTATCAACAGCTCTGGCTGTCCTGGAACTCCCTCTGTTGATCAGGCTGACCTCTAACTTATAGAGATCAGCCTGTCTCTGCCTCCTGTAAATGCTAATTTTTAAAAAATTTCTTGGGGCTGGAGAGATGGCTCTGTGGTTAAGAGCACTGACTGCCCTTCCAGAGGTTCTGAGTTCAATTCCCAGCAACCACATGGTGGCTCACAACCATCTGTAATAAGATCTGGCGTCCTCTTCTGGCATACAGGCATACATGGAGGCAGAATGTTGTATACATAATAAATAAATCTTTTAAAAAAATAAAAAATAAAAAAAATTTATTCCTTTATACTTTCATCCTTGTATATGGTATATCTTTAAAAAAATTTTAAATTTATGTCTGGGGGTGATTTGCTTGCATATGTATGTGCATGTGCCCCATGTGTATACTTGTTGCTCTCAGAGGTCAAAAGAAGGTGTTGAGCCTAGCGGTGGTGTTGCACGCCTTTAATCCCAGCACTCGGGAGGCAGAGGCAGGCGGATCTCTGTGAGTTCAAGACCAGCCTGGTCTACAAGAGCTCCAGGACAGAACCAAAACCACAGAGAAACCCTGTCTCAAAAAACAAAAAAAACAAACAAGCAAAAAAAAGAAGGTATTGAATGTCCTGGAACTAGAGTTAAAGATGATTGTGAGCCATCATGTGGGTGTTGGGAATCAAACCAAGGTCTTCTACAAGAGCAACAAGTGCTCTTAACCTCAGCCATTTCTCCATTCCCTATATAATGTATCTTAATCCTGTTAATCCCTTACTCCCCTTCCAGTCCTCCAGATCCCACCCGTGTCCTCTTCCCACCTTCTTGTCCCCTTTTGAGTCCACTTAGTACTGCCTGCGGTTACTTGGATGTGGGCCATCCATTAGAGTATGGAGAACCAGGCAGGGCTGCATAGTTGGAGAAAACTGACTCTCCCTTCCCCAGGAACCATTAACTGCCATAGCTACTAACAACCCCTCAGCTGAGAGTGGTCTTGTAAGTCCCTCCCCTGTGCTGGAATGTTGAGTGGTTTGGGTCCTGTGCAGGTCTTTTGTAGGTAAGCACAGCTGCTGTGCAACAGCCTTGTTGTATCATTAGCAGCTTTTTACAGTGTTGCCACTCACCACAAGGCCAGTGTGGGAGTTCTTATGAACAGGCTGATTTTTCCTTTGCTCTGGGTGTTTGTTGTGCATGTTGCTTAGCATGGTCCTGTCTGACCTGGTCACCCTAGTCTAGCTGCAGCCACCCTGCCTCTCCCTTCCTTCACTGCTCCAGACTTCCTCCATCAGGACAGCCATAGCTCATTTGTACCTTGCACTCTTGGGTCCTGGGTCAGTTCAGTGTTGTCTCTTTGGAGATCCCTGCCCTTTCATAACCCGTCTTTCCAGCCTTCTGTCCCATCATAGCCTTGACTTTAGTCATTTCCTATTTCTCTGTGCAAATCTTGTACAGATGGGGCCTGGTGGGGCTTATTCTTTGGTTTCCTGATATTCAACACTAGATATGTACCAAATATTTTCTGTTTTTGTTGTTGTTTGTTTTGTTTTGTGTGTGGTTTTTCAAGACAAGGTTTCTCTGTGTAACAGTTCCATCCACTTAGTAGACAAGGCTGACCTTGAACTCTCTAGATCCGCCTGCCACTGCCTCCAGAGTACTGAGATTAAAAACGTGTGCCGCCACTTCCTGGCCACATTTTGTGTTTTGAATGAGTGAAAGAAAGATTTTTTTTCCTAAAAAACAAAGTAAATTGGTAAGGTATTGATTTCTCCAAAAAGTAACACTAGCCTATGGCTGACCCAGATAGTGGCGTGGAGGGGTGGGCTGTGGATCAAGCCCTGGTTCTCCCTGCTGCTCACTTGCTTCAAGGGAGACATAGGTGGCTTAGAAGTGCTTATATCTTTGCCTTGGCACATGTCTTTGTTTAGGCTGATGGCCTCCACAGGAATCTAGACAGAATTTTAATCCAGGTCCCAGCAACAGTGCTGTTACACACATCAGCAGTGCTGAACTCACTGAACTTTAAATCTAATTATGAGACCAGGTATTGTGGTGCTGCCTGTAGTCCAGCACTGGGGAAGCTGATGCAGGAGGATTGGGAGTTTAAGAGTAACCTGATCCTGAATTCAATTCCCAGCAACCACATGGTGGTTCACAACCATCTGTAATGAGATCTGGTGCCCTCTTCTGGCATGCAGGCACACATACAGGCAGAACACTATACATAATAAATTAATCTTAAAAAAAAAATACTTACCTGGCAGGGGAGATACCATGACCATGAAGGTGGTTTTGCCAGGGCGAGGCTTATCCATTGCACTCAGGATGTGCTGACGCCTGTGATTTCCCTAAATGCGGGTAACTCTACTGCATAATTTGTGGGGGACTGCGTTCGCGCTCTCCCCTGGCAAGAAAATTAAAATTTTTTAAATTAAAAAAAAAAAGAGTAGCTTGAACTATCATGGAAAGATTTTGTTTTATAAACCAAACAGGAAAGGCTGGCAAAATGACTCAGGGTTAAAGGTAACTTACCACTAAGCTAATGACCCAAGCTCAGTCTTTGGTGCCCTCATGGAAAGAGAAAACCAAGGCTAGAAGTTGTCTTCTGATCTCCATATTGTGGTATGTGGGCAGCCACACGTGCAAGCTCACATATTCTCATTCTCTCTCAATTAAAAGGCAGAGTGCTTATCCAGCGTGTACAAAGCCCTGGATTCTGTCTGCAAGCCCATTGCATAAACTGGGCATGGTGGTTCATACTTTTAATCCCAGGATGAAGGAAATAGAGGAAGGAAGATCAGAAGTTCAGGTTAGCTGTAACCAGTTCAAGATCAGTCTGTGCTACATAAGACTTTCTCAAGAAAAAAGTATAAAAGTAACACTTCAAATTTGAGGAAGAAGCAGGATTGGATATATGTGTTACACAGTTCAACCCTTGTGATCATTTCAGTCACTCTGCAGTGTGAAAGGCTGAGAAACACATTTTAATCTAACAAAATTCTGGGTTTTTAGACAAAGAAGATTAGATTGGAAGTTAGAAACTGGAGGTGTTGGGGAGAGTTCTACAGATGGCATATTGCTACAAGGAGCTATACCTGGTAGATTGCCTGCTCTAGAACTGACCCCAGGGTCCTCTTGTTCAGGTATGGTCAGGCTTTGCTTGCTTTTGCAGTTTCCACTGTAAGAGGTGCCGAGGAGACTGCGCCCAGCCCACAGGGGAGAGGACTACAGCAGAGGACACCTTGAGGGCCTTCGCTTGAGCTCCCCTGAGAGTCTCTGCAGTATCGGGCTTCAGGTCAGACAGGGCTGCAGTGACTATGCCTCCTAAGCCAATGTGTTAAGAGAGTCAGATGAACGATGAAAACATTTCATCTGCTAAACAGAGGTATTTGATGTTATCAAAAAAGATGAATCCGTGTGATACCTAATCCCTTAACTTAGTCTGATCGATTTAATATACGTATATTGTCAGATACACACACTTGCAATTAGTAAATACAGATTGAACCTTGAAAGGTATAATTAGCCTAATATGGGGATTATACAAGATTATAGTGAAACTCTGATTGTGGGGGATTAGAAACAAGCATTTGTCTGTATACCAGGGAAGTGACCTTAGGATTTTTTGTACTTTCACACCCTTGGAAGCAGCCCTTTTTTCTTTTGTCTTATTAGCTGTAGCATTCTACCATGCCTAATGAGCTTGTCCTCAATTTCTGAGGTCAAATTTTTGTCTTTTTTTTTTTTTTAAACCTTTGGAGTTGAGGAGTGAACCTAGGACCTTGTACTCAGTAGGCAAGTGCTCCACCACGGAATTAAATCCCCAGCCCTCCTGAGTTTTGTAATGTGAATGCCATAAGCATGTTTCTTTGGGACCATTCCCCCCCTGGACATTTCCTAACGAAGGGTAATCAAAATCACCTGAAAGCTGGGAAGAAGGGGACATCTATTGGTATGATGTTGGGGTCAAGTGAGATCCTCAGTGGGTAGAGGGCACTGGCACACAGGTCTGGCTCCCATAATGTAGTGGGAGAGAACCAGCTCCATGACATGTGTCTGCCCATAGACAACAAAGTTTTAGAAATTTTTTTTAAATATTTATTTATTATGTTTACAATATTCTGTCTACATGTATGCCTGAAGGCCAGAAGAGGGCACCATACCTCATTATAGATGGTTGTGAGCCATCATGTGGTTGCTGGGAATAGAACTCAGGACCTTTGGAAGAGCAGGCAATGCTCTTAACCTCTGAGCCATCTCTCCAACCCAGTTTTAGAAATTTTAATGGGATCTGAGCTACTACCTAGGACAATAAATGGGTAGTGTTACCTGTGAGTGTCAAGGGCTTTTTCACCCTGTCACTCTAACAGATTGACAGTCACATGCCCTAAATTGCTCTTTTGGGAGTGACTGAGGAATGAATGTGACCTGGGAAAAAAGGATGGGTTTTGAACATAATTATTATAGAGCCAAAAGTTATTAGGACCAAAGATAGGAAATGGGAGGAGGGATAAGGCTGGAGAGATGTCTCAGTGGTTAAGATAATTTGTTTCTTGTGCAGAGTACCCAGGTTCAATTCCTAGCATCTCTTCGATGGCTCACAACCATTCAAAACTCCACTTCCAAGGGATCCAGTGCCTCTGACATCCTTAGGCAGCAGGCCATGCACATTGTGCACATATATTTATGCAGAGAAGCTGATAAACACAAAGTAAATAAATCTAAAATGCATAGCAGCTTTATGGAGAATTTAGCAGAGACAAGAATTGAAACTCAAAACCTGGAACGCACAGACTAGGCAGGAGACCTTTGGAGCATTCAAGCACACGAGGCTCTCAATGGAGAATCAAGTCATCTTCACCAGAATGGATGGTGGTGTCTCTGAGAGGCCAAGAGTGAGATTCAAACAGATTGTAAAATAAATACACACTTAATAAAAGTGACCTCAACCCAGTTTAGAACTGTAAAGTGACTTGTTTTGGGAAGCATTGTTTGACATGAGAAGGGACCTCTGTTAGCAGATAACCTACTGTCTCCTGAAGGTATAGTTCACATGGTAACAGCATAGGAATAACCATAGGCATTTAGGCCTGTGCACAGATTGGGGCTGGGGATCATTTGGTAGAGTTCTTACATAGCATATAAGAAATCCTGTGTTGGGTCCCTGTACCAAATAAAGTGAGCATGGTGGCACATGCCTGTAATCCCAGCAGAAGCAGGAGAATCATCTGCTCTATAGGTAGTTCATGGCCAGCCAGACAGTTTTGTTTGCTGTCTCAAAACAAGCAAACGAAAAGTGTTAGCACAATTTTTTTTTTTTTAGTAGAACACCAAACTTTTTGTCTTCAAGTATTTTTTGCAAAGTATTGTTTTAACTTTTTCTTCTTAACTTGTAGGGAAAATTGTATTTTTGGAACTAGTGACCTAAATTGAATTTTAAATAGCTATATAGTATAATTCTGTGAGCTAGATCCTGCACAGGTTGAGAGTGTGAGTGATGTGTGTGAGTGTGTGTGTGTGTGTGAGAGAGAGAGAGACAGACAGACAGACAGACAGACAGACAGACAGACAGACAGAGATCATTGTCCATGTTAAAGAGTGGCCTAGAGGCCTGGAGGAACCTGCTCCTAAGAAAGCACTTCCTGCCTCGGAGAACACTAACCCTGCTCTTTTCACATCTGTTCCAGGGGGCCGAAGCGATGGTTCTGGAGAGTGTTATGTTTGCCATTCTTGCTGAGAGGTCACTTGGGCCAAAACTCTATGGCATCTTTCCCCAAGGCCGATTGGAGCAGTTTATCCCGGTAAGATTATGTAAACCACAGGTGAGAGGTTAACTCTGTTCCTCCTAGCAGCAAAAGTCTGAAATCCTGTCATTTGAAATACTAAATGTGATATTTATAAATGTGAGGACTAATAATTGGAAGGTAGCTCAGAAGCCATGAGCTCTTGTTGCTTTTCTGAGGATCTGGATTCAGTTCTCAGTGCTCCAGTTCCAGAGGACTCAACACCTTCTTCTGACCTCTGTGGGTACCAGATTATGCACATGTGCACAGATAACATGCAGCTAAAACAGTCACAGAAAATAAAGCAAATAAAGTCTTAAAAGGAATTTAATGTGATCTGTGTAAATAAACTGGGTCATAAGTAAAGACAAGGAAAATGTGTTGAATGTAGCTGAGATGGTAGAATGATTGTGTAGCATGCTTAGCATTTAAAGAATATATAGTAACCTTTCTTTAATACATAGACATAGTTACACAGGTTAAAATGTGAGAGGCTGGAGAGATGTGGAGAGATGGCCCAGCAGTTAAGATCACCATCTGCTCCTCCAGATGAGACCCCAATTTAATTCCCAGCACACATATGATGGCTAACAACTAAATTCTGTAACTTCAGTTCCAGGGGATCCAGCATTCTCTTCTGACTCTTTGGGCACCACACACACACATGTGGTACAGACATACATGTAGGCAAAATGATGTGCATACAAAAATACATCTTTAACAAACTTTTAAAAATACACACACACACACACACACACACACCAAATGTTTTACCATTCTACTGCCACTTAAATATTTCCCTTTTCACCTTATTGGAATGGAGCAGCATTCATACTGCAGCCCCTTATTCTTGTCTCTATCAGCCTGCCTTTGTTTCTGCTTTCCCACTGTCCAAGGTCTCCTCATCCTATCCTGCTGCTCTGGGCCAGTTCTGTTTCCAAGAAGTCAGTATTATCTGTCTTTGTCTTGTCCTGAGGCTTATGGGTTTTGGATATTTGTTTTTGTTTTGTTTTATATAAGTTTTCTGATATAGGCTAGGATATTCTGGAACTCTTGGCATATACTTCCTTTAGCATCCTTCTGGATATACAGTGAACTGTGGCAAACAGGGTCAGGACAGCCCTGTATATTCATATTTTCATAGACAGCACCTTGAGTCATGGCAGGAAGAAAGCACTGTGACCCTTGTCTTCACAGAACTTACTCTGAACTAGATGGGAATTATTTTTTTTGTTTTTGTTTTTCAAGACAATGTTTCTCTGTCCTGGAACTCACTCTGTAGACAGGCTAGTCTCAAACTCAAAAGTCCAGCTGCCTCTGCCTCCTGAGTGCTGGAATTAAAGGCGTGCTCCACCACCACCACCTAGCTCAGATGGGAATCTTTGGTTGACTCTCCAAATGGAGAATGGCTAGGCCATGGATCAGCTTCAGTTCAGAGGGCCACACGCATTCATAGATACAAATGAATACAGACAACTCTTGAACACTGCACCTGGCAGCGTAAACAACTCTTAGTGCAGCTTCCTTTAATCCCAGCCCCTGGGAAGGAGTTGCAGGCAGACCTCTGAGTTGGAGGCCATCTTGATCTATATGAAGTTCCAAGCTAGGCAAAAACTGAAAACTGAGGCTCTGTTCAAACTAAATAAACAGTAAATTCTTCAGGACTATTGCCCATCATGGCTATACACCTCTAAGATCAGCACGTAAGAAGTGAGGGCAAGAACCTTCATCCTCTGCTACATAGGAAGGTTCAAGGTAGCCGGGGCTACATGAAATCCTCTTTTACTGATTTTTGTCTTTTTTAGTAGTATCTTATCCTCTTACTTTCCTATATATGGCTTAAGTCACCCAAATTAAAAAATATGTCTTACCAAAAACACAAAGAAAAATATAGCACATAATACAGTACATAATACTTGATAACGAATGATTGACTTCCTTGCTTATATATTTATATGCTGTACCTTTTTTTTTTAATTATTTATTATGTATACAATGTTCTGTCTGCGTGCATGCCTGAAGAGGGCACTAGACCTCATTACAGACGGTTGTGAGCCACCATGTGGTTGCTGGGAATTGAACTCAGGACCTCTGGAAGAGCAGGCAATGCTCTTAACCACTGAGCTCCCTATGCTGTACCTTTTATTGTCATATTATGAGTGTATTCCTTCTATGCCTTAATTTCAGCACCTGGGAGGCAGAGGTAGGTGAACCTCTGGGCTTGAGGCCATCCTGGTCTACATAGTGAGTTCCAGAGCACCCAGGGCTACACAGAGAAACCCTGTTTTCAAAAAATTTTAAAAAGAAAGAAAGAAAGAAAGAAAGAAAGAAAGAAAGAAAGAAAGAAAGAAAGGAAAGAAGAAAGAAAACAAAAGATTAAGCCAAACTGGTGGCTCACACCTGTGATCCCAGCAGGCTGAGGCAAAAAGATCACCTTAAATTTGAGATCAACCTGGGCTACACAGTTGAGACCCTGTCTATAAAACAAGCAAGAAAGCTAGGCATGAAAGGCTAGGCTATACATGTCTTTAATCCCAGTACACAGGAAGCAAAGGTGGGATGATCTCTGTATGTGGAGACCACAGCCTGGTCTCCATAGTAAGGTTCAGGCTAGAGTGGGAGATATTGTCTGAAACCACACAAAAAAATTTCCTGTAATGAGTGTCTTGTGTACTGTGTAAGTCTGGCATCAGCTGCATAGGCGTGCCCTGGATCTCTTGGTTGCATCATTTCTCTTGTGCCTGATTTAATCTTTCTTGTATTTTATTTATTTATTTATTTATTTATTTGCTTACTTACTTACTTACTTATTTACTTATTTATTTTTTGCTCCTTGTGGCCCTAGGAGCAATGGGTTAAGACACAATTTGTGTGATAGGCTTAAACTACTTAGCTTTGTTAAGTACACTGTATGGTTGTAGTAATCTAAGGACACATTTCTGGGAGTGTGTTCCTTTTGTTAAGTGCTTTATGTGACTGTAGTGACTTTTGTTTTTCAAGACAGGGTTTCTCTGTGTAGTCCTGGCTGTCCTGGAACTCTTTGTAGACCAGGCTGTCCTCGAACTCACAGAGATCCACCTATCTCTGCCTCTTGAGTGCTGGGATTAAATGTGTGCGCCACTACACCTGGCTGTAGTGGCATTTTTGAAAGCTGAGTGAGCTGCCCCCAGAAGTCCTGAGTATATGATTAGTGAATGCTGATTCCCTGTCCATATAACAGCATGGCTTGTTGAATGCTGTGGATAAGATTCCAGAATCAAGGAGACTTTCTATGCATGCTTCAGTGCTAGGTGTCAAATACCTTAACTGTTGAGTTTTCCACTGGGTTTGGTAGAATCTCCTTCACCTTGGAAGCAACTCTGAGAGAGTTGAGTGTTATTTTTACTCAGTGCAACAGGAAACAAGGCACTGAGGAATGAAATCACACACCTAGCTTGTGTCTTTGAAGCAAGAATTTGAGCAAGATTTCTCTTGCTGGGCAGCACTCCTGCCATAGGCCTGCTGCTTTGTAGCTTCAGGAAGACCCCACCTTGAGTCCTGCAGGGGTCCAGCTTGTGTGGAAAAGCCAAAGGATTTCCTAGACTATAGAATCCCTTGAACACCTGTGGAAAGGCTGTCAGGATGAGCCAGGCCTCAGGTTATGTCAGCGACAGCATAGTGTCTACAGGGTAAGTTTTGACCTTCATGTCCACCTAGTGTAGCACGTGCCTGCTCCATGTGAACCGTGGTGCTAAGGACACAGCAGGAGCAGTTGGCAGCCCTCTATAGGATATTCAGCTGGTGGAGTACTGGGAACTACTGAAGACAGGCTGTCAGTTTTGGCAAGTGAGAGAGAACACCAACTGTAGCTATAGAGATCACAAGAATGGTGTTTCTAGTTCATTGAAGGAGTTACTTCCTCAGGTTCTTAATGAGATAGACCTGCTTCTCTCTGTAGAAGTCATGGAACGTAATGGGTCATCACCTGTAGGGATGCTGTCTATCCTTTTTTTATGGAGGACAGGCTCTCATTATCAGACTGGCCTTGAACTCACATATCTGTCTGCCATTAGCTCATGAGTTACTGGGATTAAAAGCATATATCACCATGTCTGGCTGCATGCTCATTCTTAAGAAAATTTTGTGCACTGGTTGAGGCTTGAATAACTTACCCATATACCCCTATTGGTTTTTGGTTTTAATGTGGTGTGGTCTCAATACAATTGTTAGATGGCAATGATAAATGTCAGTATCTGAACCCCCTTTTCTGTTCCAGAGCCGGAGATTGGACACTGAAGAATTACATTTACCAGATATTTCTGCAGAAATAGCTGAGAAAATGGCCACATTTCATGGAATGAAAATGCCATTCAATAAGGAACCAAAATGGCTTTTTGGAACAATGGAGAAGTGAGTGTTCCAATTATTTGGTCCTTGTCTCTTTTATCCTGGTGACTTTGGCAGTAAGCAGAAGTGGGTGCTTCTCATCTGCCAGGGCGGTCAGAGGCCCCTTTGGATCATTGGTGTGCATGCCATCGCTTGCAATGTGTGTCTCATGATAGGTCTTTCTTGCATGAATCAATCAATTCCTGGACCAAGAAAGAAGACTTCTTTGCAAAATTGCTGTGGGTGGGTGGAGAGCCAGCTTCCCTAAGAACTGTAGGTCTAATCTTCCCCTCCGTCTTTCTTGGAGACCACAGGGCTTCCTTGGGCTTGGGACTGACTGAAGTTGGGTATGTGAGTGGGGCCTGAGAATGCACCTGCTGAGCCTAACGCTGGTCTTTGTCTTTCCTATAACAGGTACCTGAATCAGGTGCTAAGACTTAAATTTAGTGGGGAGGCCAGAGCTCAGCAACTGCACAAGATCCTTGCTTACAATCTGCCTCTGGAGCTTGAAAACCTGAGGTGAGTATAGCCTTCTGTCTGCTGCCCTGGGCTGGTAAGCTCCTCATCCACAGAGTAAATATTCTCTTGGGGGTAAATCCTGGTGAATTGGCATTCTCCCCTTTCACTCTCCCACCCCCACCCCACACAGGGTTTCTCTGTGTAGCTTGGTCGTCCTGGAACTCACTCTGTAGACCAGACTGGTGTCAACTCAGACTGGCCTGCTTTTGCCTCCCTGCTGCGATTAAAGGTGTACACTACCTCACCTGGCTTTGGGGGGGGGGTGAGCTTGTCTTTTTAAGATTTTATTTTATTTCACTGAGCCATTAGCCCTTAATGTAGATCGCCAAGTGAGGTTTTGCCTAGGGCAGGAATGATGGGTGAAGGTAGTAGGCCAGAAAGATGGGAAACTAAATCTAAATCCTGGGAGACATTAATTTTGAAATTTAAATTTGAAAGGTGGCATATACCTTTAATCCCAGCTCTCAGGAGACAGGCAGGCGGATCTCTGTGAGTTCAAGGCCAGCCTGGCCTGCAGAGCCAGTTCCCGGACAACTAGAGCTACACAGAGAAACACTATGGTGGGGGGGAGGGGGGAAGAGAAAAAAAACCCTTGAGATTGGTTTCTGAAGTGTCTGTCTTCTTGCTGAGCCTTGGAGCAGACATGTGTGCTATGCCAGGTGGAAATGATACCAAGACCTTTAAAGAGTTCTGACATTATTTGGATAGAAAGCAATTATCTAGTTCTGATACATGCATGAAGGAAACTACTCTGGGGGCATCTGCTCTAAGTCGGGGCAGGCTCATGTGGAACAGTGTGTGTGCTAGGATAGCATGAGCAGAGTGTGCAGTTGCAGTGGAGAAGAGTTGGCAGTGCAGAGAGGCTGAAGGGGCTCCCTGCCAAGACACGCGGACATGGATTTCAGAATACGAGTGTGTGCAGTGCTAGAATGCTGCTCTTTGCTGGCCGCGTGAGTGTGCATGCGTGCACCTGACTTTACTGAACTAGAGAGGTAACAGTGAGGCTTTCTTTTTCTAGGTCATTGCTGCAGTACACTAGATCTCCGGTTGTATTTTGTCATAACGACTGTCAAGAAGGTAAGAATTGCCATGGTGTGCTAAAGATAAGGCTTGTGTTATACTTAAAAGACAGCTGATGTATGTATATGAGCCATGCAAGATGGTGGCACAAGTGTACTAGCATACTGGAATAAAGTGCACCCAGTCAGTGAAGTGTAAGGGTAAAATTGAGCTAGAGCTTTATACCAAAGAAAACCCTCTGGATTATACTAAGAAAAACAAGTTTTCAAAAAAATGAGTAGAGTATTCATCAGCAAAAGATCTGGAATGAGGCTACGTGTCCCTGTTGATGTGTAACTCCTTTTGGTAGATATTCCTACTTTAGCCTGCAAAGCAGAAGACCCAGATCATGTGGGCTCTATGAAACACATTGAAACCACCTTCCCATAACACACACACAACTAAAGACTCAGACCACTTCCCTTGAAAAATTGCAGTGAAGTATGCCGCTCTCACAGAATTGTACTGGTATAATAGTTTTTAAAACATCCAACTACTCAGCTCCTTTTGCCCACACTGTCTGCCTATGTTGCTTTGATGTTCCATCTGCCCTGACACAGATGAATACAGTCCTTCTCTGCGGCTTTATCCTGGGCTTTGTTGTTGTTTTGTTGGTTTGGTTTTGAATTTTCTTTTTGTGCGTGCAGGGAGTTAGAGACAGGATTTCTCTGTGTAGCTCTGACTGTCGTGGAATTCACTATACAGACCAGGCTAGCCTCAGTCACAGAAATCCTCTTGACTCTGCCTCCTAGGTGCTGAAATTAAATCTGTGCTCCACCACCACTCAGCTATTATTTGTTTTCAAGACAGCATCTTGCCATGTTGCCCAGGCTAGCCCCCAGATCATGAGATTAGGTAATCATACCTCTAGTTTTTTAGTTCTAGATCAGTTTCTTATGAAGACTCCTCATCAATAAGCCATTAATTTGAGCTAAAGTGCTTTTCTGATTAGCTAATCATTCCTTGCCCACTAGTTGGGTAGAACAGGGTATAGAGATTTCAGGGGCAGCTTTGTGCTAAGTTAGCCACACCCTTCTGGGCCTGATGGTGGGTGAATAAGGTATGCAGATCATCATCACCAGAGAGGAATTATCTGATGACCAAGTGTAGAAAGGATAGAAATGATAGCTTGCATTTATTTTGTTGTACAGTTTTGGGTGTCTGCCCCATTCTCGTTTTTCTTGCTTTTGGAAGCAATAGGAGTATACTGCAGAGCCTAGAAACTAGCTCCCTTAGAAACCCTGGGAGAGGGAGAGTGGCCAGAGTTAGCAAAGGATGGAACTCCAGGCCCATTCACCCACTCTTGAGTTGCTGAACACATTAGTAGGGAATCTAGGGGAAATGGGCTGGTACAACCAGGCTGGCAGTCACACACTTACCTAGATTCATTGCTGGAGGAAACATGGCCATTGTCTGTCTTCTTGGGTTGGAACAGCATGCAGAGACAAATCAGTTGGGCCCCAGTTGGCCATCTGGTGACGGCAACCCAATCCCAAGGCTCCAGGAGATTCAGGTAAGGAGACCAAATGCAACCTAACACAAACTGTGAGGTGTTTGGAAAGTACTGCTCTAGACAGTGCTGAGTGCCCAGAAGGACAGGGATTAGGAACAAGAGATCCTGGAGCCTCCCTGCTTAGAGCAGGCCATCATGACAATTTGTACTCTGTCTACTCTGTTAAGTCTTTAGGACCAAAGCTGAAATGATTCAGGGCCAGAATCACTCTCAATTGTTGCCCAGGGATTTGAGCCTTGTGTTTAAAAAAATGTCTTGTCATCCAAATCTTTCATAGGTAATATCTTACTGTTGGACGGCCGAGAGAATTCTGAAAAGCAGAAGCTGATGCTCATTGACTTTGAATACAGCAGTTACAATTACAGGTAATGTGTTACAGTCAAATGCTGATTTCAATATAGTTTCATTACTGTGATACAGAGCAGTTATAGGCATAAATAGCACACTGAGCAGAAAGGAAGGTGTTTTGCCCTTGAGGCAGGTCAGCACAGACCTGCCCAAGCAGTTGGAGCAACTACTCACAAGCAGTTTACCTCTCTCTCTGGAGTGCCAAGATGATTGTCCTGACATGAGTACTGATTGCCAAGGAAGCACTGTGCTCTGGTGCGCAAGTAGCATTCAGGTGGTACTTTGGTTTGCAGTCTGCTATGGATGCTCATCTAATTGTCTGTGCATTAAGGCTGCCATTCTCTTGTCTGCTCCAGAAGCCTACCTTAGGAACCAGAGATCCCACTTAAGGCTCATTCAGCTTTTTAATATATATTTTATGTGTATGTATGAATATCATGTGTGTGTCTAGTGCCAAGGACCTGTGGAGGCCAGAGAGGTCATCAGATCTGTCATGGGTCCTCAGCAAAAGCAGCGTGTGCTCTTCAGGATTGAGCCATCTCCTCAGCCCCCATTCAGATTCTTCCTTTCTGCTCAGGCAGCCTGCAGGTCCTGCAGTGTGCCTCACATCTTGCCTGCATTGTTCTCTTTCAGGGGATTTGATATTGGAAATCATTTCTGTGAATGGATGTATGATTATACCTATGAAAAATATCCTTTCTTCCGAGCCAATATTCGGAAATATCCTACCCGAAAACAACAGGTATAAGACTTATTCGCACTGATAAATTAGCTTTATATGTGA
>NC_022015.1:38623808-38642302 GCF_000317375.1 Microtus ochrogaster
CTGGGAGTTCGAGGCCAGCCTGGTCTACAAGAGCTAGTTCCAGGACAGGAACCAAAAGCTAAGGAGAAACCCTGTCTCGAAAATAAAAAAAAAAAAAAAGTTTAAAAGATAGTCTATATATTCATTTAAGAGAGAAAGAGGGAAGGAGAGTGGTTTTTTTCTAGGGACTGAAGTTGGGACCTCTTTACATGCCGGATGGGTATTCTATACTACTCAGCCACATTCCAGCCCCATGATAGCTCTGCTTAAATTATGGCAAAAAAGTCTTAGGAAAATCCTTTTACTTTGTTAAAAGCATCATTTTGGATGGGGCTGCTTAGGAAGAGGGGGAAGAGAATTGTGAGCCTCGGCTACACTGCAGTACAATGCATCATAGTAAAGAGGAGTGCTGTAGATCAGTGGAAGCATTTGGTAGTGTGTAAGAAGCCCTGGGTTCAATCCCTAATAACAGTAGTAAGTTTTGTATTGGTTTGGTTTTTCAAAACAGGACTGTGTAGCCCTGGCTATCCTATAACTTGTTCTATAGACCAGGTTGATCTTGAATTCATAGAGATCTGCCTGCTTCTGCCCCCTGAGTGCTGGGCTTAAAGGCGTGTGCCACCACTACCACCCACCACAAGACAATAATTAAGTTTTGTTCTGTTGATGTGGGATGCATACTGAACATCTGGGTCCATATTTTGGTAACTCCCTGTGCTGTAGACACCTGGTTCAGTTAGGAGGTGGCAGACCTCCTATGGTTCCTCCAGTGTTTGCCAAAAGCCCCACTTCCTAGGCCTGTGTGCTAGACTGAGCATCCTGTGTGTAATTGGAGGAAAAGAGTCCCTGTGAATGGTTCCTTTCTCATCCTGAATCTCAGGAGGACGCTGGTTATGTGGAGTATTATTTCTTGTGGGAATTATGCTCCTGGGATTCTCTCATTTCTCAGCCTATCTCTGAATCCTGGGTGGAAGCTTATTGGGGTTTGGTCCTGAAAGTGGACAGGGAATGAGCAAGCCAAACTCACCTAGAATTCCACAGCTGCAGGATGGTGGCTCAAATGCTCCCTGTGAGGACAGATGTGAACAAGCCACTGCTGCAGATCAGCCAAGGAGCATCGGGAGCTCCATGAAGAGGCTTCAGGAATTACACTCCATTCCAGGGCTGGCCCTTCAAATGGGAGCTTGCTAAGATATCGAAAAGTGTCATCACTCTGTCTGCACACATTTTTTTTTTGTTTTTTTTTTTGTTTTGTTTTTCGAGACAGGGTTTCTCTGTGGCTTTGGAGCCTGTCCTGGAACTAGCTCTGTAGACCAGGCTGGTCTCGAACTCACAGAGATCCGCCTGCCTCTGCCTCCCAAGTGCTGGGATTAAAGGCATGCGCCACCATCGCCCGGCTGTCTGCACACATTTTAAGGCTGTTGGAGACGAACTTGAATGTGTCCAAAGCTAGGCAGCCAAGCTTCTGGGGTTGGGGAGCAGAGCACAGGTGACAGCATTGGTCCTAGGCTTGTTGGAAGAGAAGCTGGACCCAGAGGGTGGATAGCTCCAGATTTCAGAGCTGTCAGAATAGCTGGGAGGAGGGAATATCAGCCAGGGGCAGACTGTGGTGATCAAAGACGGTGCTAAAACTTTAGAATAATGTGCAAGTTACTTTCTAGTTAAATTTTTCTGAACTGTTGAGATGATGCAGGGGATGTCTCTCTTAGTCAGAGGGAGCTTGACCAGCTTGTGCGGAACCCTCGATTTGATCCCAGCACCACATAAATAAATAACAGAAGGAAAGATAGTGTGTGTGTGGGGCTCTGTCAGATATTAGCTCTGTGTATGTTGTAGTAATATAGAGCTTTCCCCCCATAATCCATTGTAGATACTTTATAGTGCATGGAATCCTGGAGTTCTTATTTTGAATTTCTGTGTGTAAGGGTGTTTTCTTGGCATGAATATCTGTCTGTTCTCTATGGGTATACAGTGCCTGCAGAGGCCAAAAGAGGGCATCGGATCCCCTGGGTCAGGGTCAGAAATCACCATGACCTTGCTGTTCTCACTCTGGCAGTACAAAGGCAGCGGCAGCCTGTGTGATAGGCGTGTTTGTAGTAGCTTTAGCAGTGTTTGTTTTAACCGTCATCCATCCTAACACAGTCAATTCTTTTTTAAGCTCCATTTTATTTCTAGTTACTTGGCTGCATTCCAGAATGATTTTGAAAGCCTCAGTGGTGAAGAGCAGTCCGCTACAAAAGAGGACATGCTGCTTGAGGTCAACAGGTAAGCTTTGCCTTGTAAAGTTGCTGCCAGTCGGTGCGGTTTTGTCCTGAGACTGGAGATGCTGACGTGGCTCTACTCACCTGCTGCTGTCCTAACATCAGTAGGAGAGGACGGTGTGGGTGACTGTGGGCTGGAGAAGCTCCTGCTCAGGGAACAGCTTCCTTCTGAGTGCACAGGGTGGGTTTTCAGGAGCTTCTATCAGCTGGGTTCTATATACTCCCCTGCAGCAGAGCATGGCCACCCCAGTGTCCTGTGTTCCCTGGCCAGGCAGCTGAATGCAATCACACCAGTAAGCATTCCCGTGGTAGAGGTGGGAAGAGTCCAGACCCTTCACATACAGTCCCACAAAAGGGCCAAGGCAACAGCTCTTAATGCATTAAGAGAGATCCTTGGTAGCATGGCCATGGGTATGATGTCTTTGGTTCCCTGACTGACCTTGCATGACTTATGTGCTTCTGACTTTTGTGATTACAGATTTGCCCTCGCCTCCCATTTCCTCTGGGGACTTTGGTCCATTGTACAGGCCAAGATTTCATCCATTGAATTCGGGTACATGGTATGTTTCAGGCGCAGTTTTTTCTTTTTTCTTTTTTGGCTGCAAGGAAAGACTGTAGTTTGTGAATGCTTGGCAGGAGCATTTGGTGACCTGGTAGCGCCAGGTTAGTTTGGCTCTGGAAACCCTTTTTGCTGGTGTTAGCTGCCTCACTCGAGGGCTATAGGTGCTGCTTGCCAGCTCCAGCCAAGTGCTAGCTGGGTCACTAAGTGAAGAAAGGTGACTGTGACGCCTCCCACAATAAGGATGTATATTCTTGTCACCACGCTGTACTCCAACCTCAGATACCCAGCTTCATGTTGGAGGCAGACGCCATTGTAAGTTAGACTGTCATCTGCTCTAACACTAGAGCTGTCTTTGTTCTTTTTGTTTGTTTGTTTGTTTGTTTGTTTTTCAAGACAGGGTTTCTCTGTGGTTTTGGAGCCTGTCCTGGAACTAGCTCTCGTAGACCAGGCTGGTCTCGAACTCATAGAGATCCGCCTGCCTCTGCCTCCCGAGTGCTGGGATTAAAGGTATGCGCCACCACCGCCCGGCCCTGTCTTTGTTCTTGACATGGACTCTTTTGTCTTGCGACAGGTCACACCCATACTAGGGTGACTCTATTTTAGATGAGAGGTTTGGTAATGATGCCATCAGGCAAAGACAGGAAAAATGTGGATACTTAAATTAAAGCGGATTTGGGGGTCAGCAAGATGGTTCAGCAGGCAAAGGCCTCTGCCAGTAAGCTTCCTGATACCTAGTATTTAGTGCCCACGTGGGGGAAGAGAACTGACTGTAGCAGGCTGTCCCTTGTCCTCCTCGCATGCTCTGTGGTGTGATAAATGAATTGTGGTGATCGGATGATACTGTTAGATGGAACGGGCTTCAGAACAAGGATGGGCACCAGGCATGCAGGTGTGCTTCTGTGGTGTGGCGGTCCACAGCAGCAAGTTAGGCACTTAGAGGTACAGGCATGAGTTTCCAGGTCAGGTCTACCTGACCACACAGTGCTGCTTGCTGTCTCTCAGGAATATGCCCAAGCCAGGTTCGATGCCTACTTTGACCAGAAGAAGAAGCTTGGGGTGTGAATGGGATGACTCCACTCTTCACCACTGGACTGCAGGAGGCGGCTGTGCCAGGCCCTCGGTGGAGCGTTGCTGTGCCCACTGCCCTGGGCAGAAGGTCTGGATGGCTCACTACTGAGCATCGATGTGTATGATACTACAGACTATATTAAAGTGGAGTAACATTTCTTTCATCTTTGTTTACGCTCTCACTAGGACTCTGAACCATGATTGGAAGCAGAAATATAGTACAATAGTGCAATAGCTCAGAACCCACCTAACCTGGAGGCCTTTTGGCTGCATGGCTGCAGCTTTCAGCCATATACGGCCCCAGCCAGACAGAGCAGTGCCATTTGGGTACTCCAAGCGCTGACTTAGGATATTAATGTACTGCAACACACCTGTGACCGGGCTTTGTAGATGACAATGTGACAGTGTGTTGTTGGTGATGCTTCTGAAAGGCGAGTGAGCAGACATACTGTGAAGTATCTCATCGGGTCTAGCCTGAGCCGTGGGGTCTGTGGATGGGCAGACTTCCTGGAGAAGCAGGTACACTTGAGCTACATCTGCAGAAAGTAGCTGCAGCCTTCCTGTGCCTGCCTACGCATGAGTACATGGGCCAGTGTCACTGACTGGCCGTGACGTCAGTTGTCTCCTGACTGGGGAGGAACAGTGGGGCCAGCTTCCTCAGCCTTTCTTGCCTTCCCTCTGCCTAGCCTGGAACTTGGATATCTGTCCAGGATTCTCCAAAGCTGCTTCCCATCTGGTGCCACTGGGAGACAGCAGCTGTATGTGGGGTACCGGGGTGCAGGTGGACTAGAGCTGTGAAATCCATGTACATTAAATGCCCAATGGGATAAACTTAGAATTTTTTTTTTACTCTGAATTCTGAATTGTTTTGTGCACATATTTCTGCTACCACCAAGACTGTATTATACAGAAAAATAAACCTCAGGCTGTGACCCTGCATGTATGTCAGTGCCTTGTTCTCCATGTGACGAATGGCGGATTAGGTACCCTCCTCCTCATCACACCTCATGCTCTGTGACACCACATGCTGGTGTTTCCATGACCCCAGATAGCAAAGATCCTGGGATCGCCCACCCTTCCTGCTTCGCCAGGAGTTAAGGCCTAGACAGCAGCAGAGGAAGCTGCAGTTGTCCCTATTACTCTGACCAATACAACTTCAGCAGGAACACTAACCTCTCTTGGAACTCTCCACTGGAGCTTAGGATGAACGTGACCATGGCTGCTTGTCCTGTCTCATAGTGGCTTCTCACCAGCTGACTCGAATAACAGACTCCTTCACCATCTGCTTGATCACGCCTCATGATCTTATCTTTAATTATGTGGTGGGGCAGGGGTAGCTACACATAGTATGAGTGTCCCAGAAGGCCAGAGGAATAGGATGTCCTGGAACTGGAGTCACAGGCAGTTGTGAGCTGCCCAAGTGAGTGCTGGGAACCAAACTTGGGTCTTCTGCAAGAGCAGTAAGGCTCTTAACCACCCCATGCTTTCCTGAACCTTCCCAGTGGTGACAGTGTCTTTCCCAAATCACCTCTGTAGCCCTGTCCCCTTCCTGCCTGCTGATTCCTGTCCTTGTGCTGAGCCTTTCCAGGACTTCTGACTGGTCAAGTGAGCAGGGATCAGGTCCATCCAAGCCTGATCACACCCATTAGTGGGGATGACTACCAGGACAGTGCTTGCTAGTGCTATGGCAATGTTGTTCCCATGGCAACCAGAATAGCCTGTCCAAGCAGGTAAGTGTCAGAGCTAGGGTAGACCTACTGGTGTCTCCTGGGAATCATCCACAGCTCTTCTGCCCAGCTCTGTTACACTTAGCTTAGTCTGCCAAGCATGTGAACTGTCTAAAAGACTGCTATTCCCAACCCTGCACAGGCCACACCCCTCCCTGCAGCTTGGCCAGGACCGTTGTGGCTAGCTGTGCCCAGAGCAGCTCTGGCCTCAAAGCAGCCTTCGTTGCTGGGCCTTCAGCTGCATGAACTACTTTGTAACTTGGCTGGAAAACAGGGCCTCTAGTCTCCAACATGCACTCCCACCTCAGCCAAAGATGGAGAGAAGAGGACCTTAGGATTTCAGGGAGGCAGGGCCTGAAGTCAGCCAGTTTGTATGCCTCCTCCCACATAACTAGAATGTCCCTTCTTAACCCTAGATAACTCTTTTGTACCCAAAGAGTCTGTGGATGTGTTCATGGGTTCTCACAGCTACTTCTAAAAGTCTTAGGTCCTAGACCAGTGCCTCCTGCCCACCACCTCAGCTGAAGGTGTTCTAAGTATCCAGCATATTGGGAATCCAGAGCCCTGACCATTGTAGTGTCTGCCCAGTCCCATAGCCCAGAGACGACTAAGGCAAAGTTCCTGGGCCAGCCAGTTCTTTATTCCTTTCCCGATTTGGAGAGGCAGGGATCACAGCGGATTTACTCATTGTCCACAGTGAAGGTGAAGGGACTGAGCTTGTAGCCAGTACCTGAGTAGAACTTGTTCTGGAACTCCACCCTGGGGGTGAGAAAGGGGCCAGTGAGGAGAATGCCACCCACTCCCCTCCATGCCAGGGCTCACTACGGGTGCGCTCACCAGTGCAACCGCAGGGCATGCAAGAAGGCTGAGAGCCCTTCCATCACTAGCAAGATGGCCACAGTCAACACAGCAAAGGCAGCAAACACAGGGACCAGCACCACTGCTGCCACGCCCATCTCTCGACCCATACCCAGGCCTATGCGCATCACCATGGCCCACAGGACCTCAGATAGCTCTGCACATAAACAAGGGGACAGTGGGATCAAGGATGGGGCAATGCCTGTTAGCATCCCCACCCACAGTAGCATCCTTGAATCCTCCCTGGAGCTGGTGAGGCACCTCTGAGGGGAACCCAGTTTGACAGGGTAGGATATGGATGCCTGGGAGAAAGGTCACTCACGGGCATGGGCTAGGCTCAGGGCCCAGAGACGCAAGTAGGAGGCTGTGTTGGAGATGCAGCCCAGGCAGAATTCAATGGTGTGGATGGCCTGGTGCATAAAGACCTCAGAGGGGACAAACTGCACGATAAGAGGCAGTGAGACAGCAGCTGAGGCTGGCAGCCCCCTCCCAACAAGGAAGTGCTACACCCACCGACCTCAGCTTCCTCATCATCCCCTGGGATCCCAGCCTTCTCCTCATCAGGGCTCCAGGTATTCTCCGAGGTGGAAGCATCGGAAGAGGCCAGAAGCTTGTCGCTGTCCTTGTCCTAAGAGCAGCAGGTAGGTAGCATCAACAGCTCCAGCCCCAGAGACAGCCCATGTCACCTGCCCATACCACCCACCCAGCCACATGGGGCCACAGGGAAGCAAGGAGTACCTCCCACGCGGCCCTCCTTCCCCGTACTCCTCCCTATTTCTACCTGTTGGCCTACCGGCCTTCTCTGAGTATTTCTGTGACGGTGCTGCCGCAGCAGGTACAAGGGTGTGCCCAGCAACAGGATAGGAACAGTGGCCAAAGCCAGGACCACCAGCACATACTGTACCACTTCCTGTGGGCAGAGGGTAAGGCCACCACACACAGTGTGTGCATGCGATGAGTGGCTTGGTATGGGACCCCTGAGAAGGGACTTGAGGTTCCCAGCACCCCCTGGTAAGGCCATCACCTTGGACATCATTGTCTGCAGGGATTCTGGCCCACAAGCCATTTCTCAAATGGCTCTGCAGGTCCAGGTGGCCCCAGGACTAAAGTCCCCAGGGAAAAGGGTCTGAGCCTACCTGCCCATGGAAGAGTGGCTGATTGGTCGGGCTTTGGGCAAAGAGGAACATATTGATAAAGTGAATGAGGATGCTGGGAGCCGTGGAGGCGCTGGCAGCTGAGACCTGCAGCCACTTGTAGACAATGAGGAACACAAGATAGCCAAAGAGGCCCAGCAGGAAGATGAGTTCGGGCAAGGTCTCTAGCAGGAGCCGGTGTGCCTGGCCAAAGTGCCTGTGGGAAGAGACAGGTCACAGAACACTCCTGGCCCCACGAGGACACTGCCCATTCCCACTGGCAGCTCGGGCTCACATGTGGTTGAAGATGCTGAGAAACACCCCGAAGGCCATATGGGTGACCCCAAGGATGACAGACATCTTCATCTTGAAAGAGTTGAGGAAGCTCAGGTGGTTGGTAGCCAGGCTCCAGATCTGGGGCAGTGGGAGAAGTGGGTACTGAGGGACACCATGGTCAGTTTTGCCAGGGCACCCCCAGTTGTCTCATCACCTTCCTGCTCCCCGATGAACCCAACCAGAACTCCCTCCCAAGTGTTTGAATCACACCTGTGCACCATGACCTGCAGTCTGGATACTATTTTTACAGGCCTCTCTGCCTGTGTGCCAGCCTTAGCACAGAAAGTGTCCAGTGCCAACTGCCAAAGGGGGCAGTGGACAGATGGAGCTGTGGCACCCTGGCCAGCCTCCCAACGGCCTCCACCACTCACATGCACCAGTGTGGCCCCACTTACCGGGTCAATGCCAAAGGGATACGGTCCCAGGAAGACACCGGTGATGTTGGGGTTCAGGGTGAGCATGGGATGCTGGGACAGATACTTGTCACTGCAGTGATAGTAAATGGTGTCAGGGTTGCGCAGTGGACCAGGGGCCCTAGGTGGGTAGGGACATAGGTCCTACCTCCAGCCTGACTGGTTGGCCATGGCGGCCACACTCCAGCCCGAGGGGAAAATGGTAGTGGCGCGGCTGAAACACTCGTTGTAGATGAAGCCAGTGTAGATGGAGAACAGGCCCATCAGCAAGAGTAAGTAGCGCCCCCCGAAGAAGGTCTGCCAGATCTGGGGGAGTAAGGGAGATGGTGTGATGAGAGGCTGCTCAACGCTGTCCTGTCCTCTACCCCGGCCAGGCATGGATGGTTCGTACCTCATTTTGTGCGGCTTTCACGGCTGGCCGGTTCTCCGTGAGGACCATGGCCAAGGCGAAGAGAAACATGAGCAGTCCGTGACCCACGTCACCAAACATCACAGCGAAGAGAAAGGGGAAGGTGATGATGGTATAAGGAGCTGTAGGCAGACAGGAGACAGTCAGGCTGATTCCCACGGGGGGGGGGGGGGGGGGCAAGACCTGTCAAGAGCGTGTTCGTGAGGCAAGGATCACAGTGTCAGCCCCATCTGCCTGCTTCTCCACCCATAAAATGGAGATCCCAGTGCCACCTTGCAGGCCTGCAGGTGACAGGCTGTGGGCACAGGTGGAACAGTTCCACCTGCAGTTAAAGCTGGAGCTGCTGCTGAGTGGCCCAGGATGGTCTTGAACTCCAGAAGTGACCCTCCTGATTGCTATTGCTTTGTTTGTGTGTGCTTGTGTGTGGATGTGGGTGGGGTCAGAGGACACTAGGTGTCATTTCCCAGAAGCCTTTCCATCATGACAGTGTTTGTCATTATCCTGGAACTTCGCCAGGGAGCTGCCTGGCCCCAGCTCCCATGTCACCACCATTGGAGTTACAGCCATGCACTGCTGGGCCTACATAGGCTCTGAAGAGCCACTGGTGGTCTTCAGGCTTTGCTGGCCTAGCAGCTTCCCAGCTGTTGATAAGTGTTTTCTTAAAAACATTTGCTAATTTATTATCGGGAAGGTGTGCGTGTGTGAAGGTCAGAGAACTTGTAATAGAAGGCTCTCCTGAGTTCTGGAAATTGAACTCAGATTGTCAGACTTACTGACAAGCTTTACTCAATGAACCATCTCTCTGGTCCCAACTATTACATTTAAGATCTTTAAGCTAGGCATGATGGCTCGTACCTGTAATTCTAGCACTCAGGAAGCCAAGGCAGGAGAATTGCCACGAGCTCAAGGTCAACCTGCAGTATAGTGTAGGACCCTGTCTGGTGGCACGCGCCTTTAATTAGCTCTAAGGAGGCAGAGGTAGGCAGATACTGTGAGTTCAAGGCCAGCCTGGTCTACGTAGAGAACTCCAGGACAGCCAGGACAACAGAGAGAAACCCTGTCTCAAAAAAGCCAAAAACCAAGCCAAAAACAACAACAGTAACAACAACAAAACAAACAACAGTGCTAAACAAATCAAAAAGGGGGAAGAACAAAAAAAGCTTCACATATAAATATCCAAAGGACGGAGAGCCAGGTGGTCCTGGTGGGCAGTAAGCAAGTTCCAGAAGGCCAAACTGGTTAAGCTAATCTCAGGAACTAGGGTTGGGAGGAGAGCCCTAGTGCACACATCTAATCATGGGCTCATTTGTTATCCCTTCAGCAGCTAGACTGTGGCCCTACCACCAGCACCTCAGACTGTGACTTAAAGAACTGGGCATGGGCCAGGCGGTGGTGGTGCACACCTTTAATCCCAGTACTTGGGAGGTAGAGGCAGGAGGATCTCTGTTAGTTTGAGGCCATTCTGGTCTACAAAGTGAGTTCAATGACAGCCAAGACCATTATATAGAGAAACTGTCTCAGAATCAGAAAACAAAAAAAAAAAAAAAAAAAAAAAAAAAAAAAAAAAAAAAAAAAGGGGGGGGCGGGAGAGAGGGCTCAAAAGTTAAGAGCATTGTCTGCTCTTCCAAAGGTCCTGAGTACAATTCCTGGCAACCACATGGTGGCTCACAACCATCTGTAAAGAGGTCTGGTGCCCTCTTCTGGTCTGCAGACATGCACACAGAATATTGTATACATAATAAATAAATAAATAGATAGATAAATAAATAAATAAATAAATATTTTTAAAAAATGATGTGGAACTCACTCTTGTAGACCAGGCTGGCCTCAAACTCACAGAGATCTGCCTGCCTGTGCCGCCTGAGTGCTAGGATTAAAGGCTGGGATTAAAGGCGTGCGCCACCACCACCTGGCTGAGCCTTGAACTTTCTATGTAGCTGAAGATAACTGAAAATTTTATCTTCCTATTTATTTATTTGGTTTTTTTTTCAAGACAGGGTTTCTCTGTGTAGCTCTAGCTATCCTAGAACTCGCTCTATAGACAAGGCTGGCCTCAAACTCAGAGATGCATCTTCCTCTGCCTCCCAAGTGCTGGGATTAAAGTTGTGCGCCACCATCGCCCATGACTGGTTTTTTTTTTTAATAAATATTTGTAGTTGTTGAAAATTTTTATTTATTTATATTTTATGTATGAGTTCTCTGCATGTATATCTACATGCCAGAAGAGGGCATGAGATCCTGACACAGATAGTTGTGAGCCACTATGTGGTTGCTGGGAGTTGAACTCAGGACCTCTGGAAGAGCAGCCAGTGCTCTTAACCTCTGAGCCATCTCTCCAGCCTGACTCTGAATTCCTGATCCTCCTGTGTGCTGGGATCCTGTGCTCAGTTTCTGCTGAGGATTGGGCCCGGGACTTCGTAAACTTACAAGCACTATCAACTGAGCTCCACCCTCACCAGTTATCCCAACTTCCTAAAAATGCAGTGCAGCCAACTGCGCCGCAACTACAGGCTGCTCGGGGCACTCCGACAGCCACCAGCCTTCCCAACACTTCTCTAAGGTTTGTGCTACTACTCTTGCGTTATAGACCGGGAAAAAACGAGACCCACAGAAACTAAGAAACTCATCAAAACCAGTGAGCTAGACTTCAAGCCCCTCCCAAGCCTGGTTCCTGGACTGATCCTTGCTGGCTCCTTGTGGATTTAACAGCAGAAATAAATATAAAGTCCCGATGGGGACTAAAGCAAACTGGGGAATAAGCCTCTATTGCAAGAGGATGGGGTGGGCCCAGCTCCTAGCCCTCTCAAAGTGTGTACCCCAAAGGCAAAGGCCTCCCTGAGATCCGGACAGAAGCTGAGAAGGCCGGTCCCTACTGAGGATGCAGTGGCTCTCACCAGGGTTGACTTCTCGATAGCGGCCCACACCATAGGCATCCACAATGCCCTGGAAGCTGGCGGTGAAGCGGTTGGTCCGGATGAGGGTCGGAGGCATGTCCCGGCTGGGTATGCGGTGAGCTACAGCACTCACTCCTGCCTCGCTCTGGGGTGCACAGGGGTAGAGAGGCAGAAGCTGATGGCGCAGGCTTCAGAAACCCTGGAGCCCCCACCCAGGCCCAGCCGAGACTGAACATGGCAATGGGATGGCGTGGAGGAGCTTGGTCAGCCTGTCAGCATTTGCCAAAGGAAAGTGTGCCTCTTCTCATCAGGTAGCCCAGGAGAGGGACCTATGCCCACTCTGGAGAACCAGCTCTGCACCACCAGGTGTGTGCTATAATGTCCCCTTGGGCACCACCATTGGGAAGGGGCCTGAGGTCACATAACCACTGCTTTGGAAGCGCAACTTTATAATTCTCTTGTGTAGCTTGCAGAGACTCCGAGAAATTGGAGGAGGGAGGGTTATGGGGCCAGGACCATGTGGGTAATGCCCCGGGGGAAGGGACTTCTAAGAAAGAGACCCCCGTCCCAATCCCACGGCAAAGGTGAGGTACTGGAAGCTTGAGGTGCCGAGAGCAGAAGGAGGAACAGCAAAGAAAGCATGTATTCCTGGCAGCCCGTATGCTCACTGAGCCATCCTGGAGCGCCTGCTGGAGGGTGGGCAGGTCCCGTGTGGCACACCACACCTCGGCAATGAGGCACTTGTGTGTGGTGCTCACACTGCACTGATTGAGAGCCAAGTATACAGCCTTCATCTTGCGGATCTGCACCTGCCCTGGTGGCAGCAGCTGCTGTACCCGGCCCAACACCTGGCTCAGGAATCGTTCTGCTTCCCCCAGGACCTGGGACCAAAAGTGGCAATCAGAAGGGACAGTGAGCCGGGCGGTGGTGGCGCACGACTTTAATCCCAGCACTCGGGAGGCAGAGGCAGGTGGATCTCTGTGAGTTCGAGACCAGCCTGGTCTACAAGAGCTAGTTCCAGGACAGGCTCCAAAACCACAGAGAAACCCTGTCTCGAAAAACCAAAAAAAAAAAAAAACAAGGGACAGTGAGGGAGGCTGTGGGGATCAGGCCACGTGGGTGCTCACCTCCTGAAGCTCCTCACTCTGCTGCTGCAGCTGCTGCAACACAGCATGCCGGGCTTCCTCTTGCTCCAGGTAAGGGAAGACGTGACAGTGGAAGCTGATGGGGAGATGGGGTTTTAGGAAGCCACCAAGCAGAGCTGGGGTCAGGACAAATTTGGTGGTGTTACAGGGGCCTGGGGTACACAGGGTCAGCAATAGCTATCTGGGAGCCTAACGCGGCAGTAGGGGGCTGGACACCTACGGAGACCTAGTGGTCACACACACACACACACACACACACACACACGAGGCTCACCAGTCTGTGATCTTTCGGATCTTCTGACCAATCTGCTCACCCCAGTAGGAGATGACAAAGGTCATCCAACTTGCAGGCTCACCCTGAGGGAGTCAGGCTTAGTTAATCCCTGGAGCCCTGGCTCCTCCCAACCCCCCCTCACCCCGCCCCTTATCAGCTCACCGTCACCGGGTCCTCCAGCTGCCCCTCCGTCTCCCGAAAGCTGGCAATGAGGAAGCCGCGGCAGGCTCTCCAGAGCAGGCGCTCCAGGGCAGCAGCCTTGTAGGGCTCCACAGCACCTGCCACAAAGCTGCCAGCGGGGCTGGAGGGGGGCTGCAGCCTCCCATCCCACCCACCTCAGCAGGAAGCACCCCGGGCATGCTCCCACACACAGAGACGCAGGGGTCATCCTGTCCCTTCTCTGGCTTATGGGAGAAGCCAAACTACTCCACTCACTTGACCTTCAGGTCTGCATGTGGCCCCCGAGCATCTGGAAGCAGAGGCGTTCTCTCAGAGGAGGGTCCCTCAGTGTGGGCAGCTGCCATCTGGGCAACAAGAGACATTGTGAGCCCCAGCCCAGGTCGTCTCTGCCCCGTCCCTGTCTTGGCTGGGGCTCACCGGGGGGCCATGGCTCTGGCTGAGCACAGCTGAGTGGAGCTGCAGCTGGTGCAGCTGGGCCCGCAGTGCCTGCTGGTTGCCTCGAACATTCCGAAGCTCCTGGGCCAGGCGGTCCGTCTCCTCCTGGATTCGCAGCAGCTCTCGGGGAGGTGGTGCTGGCAGTGTCCCCTCAGGTGGGGGCAGTGTCAGGCCAGCCCGCTGTACTTCTTCCTGTAAGAAGGCTAGACACAGAAAGGGGGGTAAGGGGAAGCCACACAGGGTCATGCCATCTAATAGCTACTATTAGCTAAGGGCTGCTAGACATACAGGGAGATCCCAAATGCTCGTCAAGTGCTATTACTAATCCACTGAGTCAAAGAGTTCCAGAAAAATCCCCAGTCATACTGCTGTTCAGGAAGCTTTGCTCCCTGGGCTCTCCCCTCGCCTCTGGCCTACGAAGAAGCAGCCCAGCCCTCGACCCCAGCCTCTGCCCACACCAGTCCACCTAGAGGAGAAAATTCAGCCCATGCCTCTTGTTTTCTGCCATTTATTCTGAGTTGTGGACTGACTCCAAGCTACTCCACAGCGCTGTAGGGCCTCTGCTCCACCCACTCAGAGTAAGGACACCCTACAGACCCCAGCAGCAACTCTGGTCGGTTCTGCCTGCACTCCCTGTCTCTGCCTTTCACCTGGGTAACCCAGGTACTTCCCCTCAGACCAAGTTTGCCCAGTCTCCTTTCGGGAAGGCAGCCTGGAAAGTGGGCCTGAGCCCAACTTACTGAAGGTCTTCTCTAGCTCCTCGCAGCGCCGGACATCCACCACAAAGCGCCTCTGGAAGGCACTCACGGATGCGTTGAGCTGAGAAGGATATACAGAGGACTCAGAGTCTCAGGGAGGAGACCAAGGAGGTCACTGCTCTGGGGTCCAGCCCTGAGGCATCGCCTCCAAAACGTCACTAGGTGCCCAGTTAGTCTAAAGATGAGCTGGAGCGGACTCAACCCAAGCCAGTGGGCATGGGAAGAGCACTTGTGCTAGGAGGGGGGGGGGATGCTCCTGCAGGGGGCCAGAGGGCCAGGGGCCTTAAGAGGGCCCTTCTGGATGTGGGTTACCTGCCCAAGACTCTGTCCCCACTCACGTCTCTAAACTCCACGAGGCCCAGCTCACCCAGCTGGCTCACGCAGGTGTAGGCAGCCGCTGTGGGCAGCAGGAGCTGGACCAAGGCCACCTCTTCACTCCGGAACATGGAACCCATGATCCTTAGGACAGGCAAAAGGTTAGTCAGGAGCCCTCTCCAGGCAGGCGTCCATACACCTGCTCCCATCCACTGGACAGATAGAGAAACTGAGGCCCAGCAAGGTGGAATGGATACGAAGATTGTCTCTAAGCTAGCTTTCCATGGCCTCCTTGTCCCAGGCCAGCCCAGCAGAGGCCAGACACACTGGCTCCGCCCAGTGCTCCAGAACCTCTCTCAGCCTGCCCTTGCTCTAGACTCCTGCTAATCCCTGGGATCCCAGGCTCTAGTCCTGAGGCTGTGACAGCTGACACGTCCAGTCAGCCTCCCTACACAGGCAGTGGGGTGAGGGTGGAGTGCCCTCTAGGTCTCCTGGGGCTAACAACCTGAAGAGGTTGATCAGCTGGGAGCTGCTTTTGGCCAGCTGGCTTGCCAGCATTTCCTGCGGGGTTGGGGACAGTTTTAGTGTTGAAACCAATGAAAGTGAAACTGTGGAGCAATGAACAGGAAGGCCTGGTGGCCTTGCTCCAACCCCAGCAGGCACAGAAACTTCCTGATGAGAGTGGACTCCAGTGGGCCCTGCAGTTGCCCCCAAAGCCCACTCTCCCCAGGCCCTGGTCTGCAGCTAGGGGTCCTAGTGGGACAGTTTCTTCGGCACACAATGGAGAGGAACTTTAGGGCCCAGCTTGTTATATGGGTCTGCCCAGAGGCCACTTCCTCCCCAAGGCCTGGTTTTCTTAACTTAAAAGGGAACCACAGTCCTGTCCCTAGCCTGGGAGCAGAAATAACTCAGAGGGTAACCAAAGACTTCAGAAGAGACAGGCCCTGAACAGGCAATGGTGGGCAGGAAGAGCTGGGTGCCATCACCCAAGAGCATGGCTCTGGCCACAGAGCAGAGGGCTAGGCACCAAGTCTCTAGGGTGCTGCCTAGATTGTGACCAACTCTGTGCCACTAAGGAGGTCACTTGCCCTCTCTGGGTCTGTATTTCCTCTTCATTAAATAAGACTCGGCCTTGCCGGGCTCAGGAGGCAGAGGCAGGAGGATCTCTGGGAGTTAGAGGCCAGCCTGGTCTACAAGAGCTTGTTCCAGGAGGCAGAGGCAGGCGGGTCTCTGTGAGGGGGGAGGTGAGCTAAAGAACAGAACCTCTGTATCTTCTAAAAATACCACCACGCCAAGGCAACGGCCTTTTTCTTTCTTTCTTTCTTTCTTTCTTTCTTTCTTTCGCTCATTCTTTTTTTTTTTGTTTTTTGTTTGTTTGTTTTTGTTTTGTTTTTTAAGACAGGGTTTCTAAGTACCCTGGTTATCCTGGAACTCACTACATAGATCAGGCTGGAGATCAGCCTGCCTCTGCCTCCAGAATGCTGGTATTAAGGACTTGCAATGCCGGGCAGCCGTCTGCCGCAGCCACCACCACAATGGCCCACCCCAGCCTTATCTTATAGGTGAGTCAACTCAGGTTGAGTCAGGTGAAGTCTAAGGTCACATGGTCAGCTAGACCCAAACCAGAGAAAGGTCTGTTGGAGACCAGCGGGAAGCTGCTACGATGGTCACGTTCTGACCTGTCCCAGCACCATAACCAACACCGCTGGGCTTACCCAGTCGCGGAACCCCAACCATCTCGATGCAAGACAAACGGAAGTACCTCCCTGCCCCCTGCAGTCCACACTGTGCACTGGGATTTAACAGCTCCTGTCTCCTGCAGCCAGCAGGGTATCATCCGCGGGATAAACCCACACACACCGCTTGTGCTCCAGCCTTCCCCGGATGCCCTGAAGCTCGGTTTCACTCCTGCACCCCTTTCTTGGTCCTTCCTTCAGCCTCTTCTCCCAGCCCCTGCCTTTTGGAGGATAACGGCACGAGGAAAGGAGTTGGAATCCGCCCCGAGCCCCGCCACTTCCTAGTTAGGTGGCCTCTGTTTCCTCATCTGTAGAATGGGTCCCTCCCTAAGAACCAGACGCAGCAGGAGGCTCCCTGAGCTCAGGCCAGGTGAGGTGAACGCCGAACTTGCCCAGAGCTAGCAACCCATCCTCCTGCTCCTCCTTGCGGCCTGTCTGCACCCCATACGGCCTGAAACCGGCGCGTGGCCTCTGAGCTTCCTCCACCCGGAGTCGGGCGGGGTGCCTGGACCCCTGCCCGGGCAAAGGAGGCAGGTCGAGGGCAGGGCTGAGACTCCGCGGCCCCGCGGGACACTCACCCTGGTGGGCAGGTCACTCAGCGCCGGTTTAGGATCTGAGCCCGGGCAGCCGGCGGGAGCAGTTCACTCCAGCTCCGAAAGGCAGGGGAGTGGGCGTGGTCTGCAGCGCCCCGCCCACTGTCCGTCCCGTCCCGCCCCCGCTGAGTTCGGGCTGTTGGGGGGGGGGGGGACGAGACTAGAAGGAAGGTGGCGTTTGGGAAGTTTCTAGGTGTCTCAGAATCGTTTACTCCCGGGACTGGGAGATAACCGACAACCGTGGTGCGGGGTAGGGCCTTGGGAATAGGCCACCTTCCCTTCCCTCTTAAAACCTACGTCCTGATGGGTCCTAGAACACAAAGGCTGGTACTAGGATCCAAGATCTGTTGCTATCCCCACCTCACCCAGACCAGTCTAAGCGTCCCAGAAGGCTGGCACGGGGCTGTCCCACTCTTTGGGTACCTCTCCACTGGCAGCAGGGCGTTTGTCAGGCCAATCTTTGCTAAGGAAATTGCACCCAGGAGGCCAGAAGACTCTCCAGGAGCTCCCGGTCTTGAGGTCCCAGTGACCGGAAACTGAAATTCAGGGTCATTCAGCTGCCTGCACTTTGGACAGACTAGACTGTACCCACTGGGGACCACAGGAACAAGGGGCCCCTCAGCTCTGATGATCCTTGGACCCCATATAGTAAACAGGGCCTTGGTGTGTGTGGGGAGTATGGAATGAAAGCCTGGGGCTACCTAGAAATGGAGTCAAGGTGGGCATTCTCAGGACACAGCTGTGGCATGCCTGATCTGAGGTGTGAGAACCCTCATACAAGTACAGCAGGGGTCACAGGTCAGTGCTCTACAGTTCAGGCAAACCAATGACCACAGAACTGTTATGATTGCTCTGAGGTAGAGGTATACCTTCAGCCATGAAAAGCCAGCAGCCACCCTCCCCGTGTGTGTGCACATGGTACAGCCAGCCTCCCCATGTGTGTGTGCACATGGAACAGCCAGCCTTCCCGTGTGTGTGTGTGTGTGTGCGTGCACATGGAACAGCCAGCCTCTGTCTGTGTGTACGCACACATGAAACAGCCATTCCAGGGTCAGAGGAGTCACACAGCTTGGCTGGGACTGCAAACTGGGAAGCTGAAGTCACGCAGCAGCCCGCGTGGAAGATGTAGGGAAAGGGGATGTAGCAAGTGGCAACATCCAGCTCAGAGGCAGCAGGACCTGTGTCATCCCCTTGTGACTGTCACCCCATAGCAGGCTTCCTGTTCCCTAAAGGACACCCTGGCCTGAGAGGCTCTCTGTGTAAGTGTACGCAGGCGCACGCTCACGAGGAAGCCAGAGGCCGACGGCAGGTGCCTTTCCTCAGCTGCCCACCACCTGAGGCATTTTTTTTTTTTTTTTTTTGGTTTTTCGAGACAGGGTTTCTCTGTGGCTTTGGAGCCTGTCCTGGAACTAGCTCTT
>NC_022015.1:38642402-38655246 GCF_000317375.1 Microtus ochrogaster
TTTGGAGCCTGTCCTGGAACTAGCTCTTGTAGACCAGGCTGGTCTGGAACTCACAGAGATCCGCCTGCCTCTGCCTCCCGAGTGCACCTGAGGCATTTTTGAGACAGGGTCTCGCATTCAACTTGAAGCTTGCCATTTTGATGAGATGGACTGTCCAGTGAGCCCTCAGGGATCCTCCTGAGTCCACCCCCAGCAGTGGGTGGCAGACGTGGCCGCATTTGCATTTGTGTGCACTCTCAGGACAGGGACACTTTACTCACTGGGCCTCTACCCAGCCTCCTGGACTCTGACGGACTCTGGCCTGAAGCCTGGGAAGGCTCCGAGTCCAAACAACTACAGCAATGTAGGTCTGAGAAGACAGAAGAACTGGGGTCCACCTCTCAGACAGCCACTACCATGGGGACAACAGGCCCGTGGTGACCAGCATAGCCAGGCCCTGCGGAGAAGCCCACATGTGTGATAGTTCAGGGTCCTGTGGCCAACCACAAAGAGGCCTGCTGGACCTGTGAGTCAGAGGATGACGGGGTCTGGCTGTTAGGTCTTGTGGGCACGTGAGCTGCTGGCGTCCACTGAGGGAACAAGGCCAAAGGTCCATGCACCCTGGTCTGGCCAGAGGATGCCACAGGCCTCTGGCTGTGTGGGGTGGGCTCCACCCTGGCAAACAGATACAACACAACAGGCAGTTGTGGGATCACAGCTTCTTTATGGGCAGCAGGGGCCACAGGACTCAGCCGGGTGGCCAGATCACCGGTACAAGTAGTCAGCCTGGATATTGGCGGAGATCTCGGCCTCCCACTTGTCCCCATTGTTGAGCAGTTTTTCCTTGTTGTACAGCAGCTCCTCATGCGTCTCAGTGGAGAACTCAAAGTTGGGGCCCTGCAAGAGGGAGGAAGTCAGCAAGGCAACCCCCGCCCAGGAGCCTCAGTGCTGGCTACCTCACCCAGCCCACTCACCTCCACAATGGCGTCAACAGGGCAGGCCTCCTGGCAGAAGCCACAGTAGATACACTTGGTCATGTCGATGTCATAGCGTGTAGTCCGGCGGCTGCCATCGGCTCTCGGCTCAGCCTCAATGGTGATGGCCTAAGGGAATGGTCACAGGTCACTGCCACTGGTAGACATCTCCTGGCCCTGGGTGTGCCCCTCACACGGATGCCCACATCCTCAGGCATCCACTCAGCCCTCCATGAGCACCCTCACATGGCCCCTGGAGCCTCTGCCAGGGTTTTGTTCATCTCTTGCCCAGGTGACCCTCCTGTCTCACAATGGAAAAGGCTATCATCTGCTTTGCTCCTTGAGAACCTGTGCCAGGCGGTGGTGGTGCACACCTTTAATCCCAGCACTAGGGAGGCAGAGACAGGTGGATCTCTGTGAGTTCGAGGTCAGCCTGGTCTACAGAGTGAGTTCCAGGACAGCTAAGGCTGCTACACAAAGAAACCCTGTTTTGAAAAACTAAAAAGGAAACCTGTAACCCTAAGGGGTTTCCCTGGGATAGTTAGTGCCCAGTGACTGCCATATTGAACAACCTTTCTGGCAATCCCCACTGTTGGAGAAAATTAAGACTCAGAGAGGTCAAAGGATTTCCTGAAGTCACACAGTAATGAGGCACATAGACCAAACTTGAAGGTATATCTTTAACTGTTGGTTTCTGGGGTACAGCTGTATGCCAGCCAAGAGTAAGGAGGGACAGCCTGAGACCCACAGGCCAGGAGAACTGTTAAGAACTTGACACTCCCGAGTGGCATGCTCATCTTTTTGTGTTTTTTTTTTTTAAGATTTATTTATGGGGGGCTGGAGAGATGGCTCAAGTGGTTAAGAGCATTGCTTGCTCTTCCAAAGGTCCTGAGTTCAATTCCCAGCAACCACATGGTGGCTCACAACCATCTGTAATGAGGTCTGGTGCCCTCTTCTGGCCTGCAGACATACACACAGACAGAATATTGTATACATAATAAATAAGTAAATAAATAAATATTTTAAAAAAAAGATTTATTTATTTATTATGTATACAGTGTTTTGTCTATCTGTATACTTGCAGGCCAGAAGAGGGCACCAGATCTCATTACAGGTGGCTGTGAGCCACCATGTGGTTGCTGGGAATTGAACTCAGAACCTCTGGAAGAGAGCAGTCAGTGCTCTTAACCTCTGAGCCATCTCTCCAGCCCCCTCTTTTTGAGTTTTTAAGAGTGGGAATAAAGCTGGGAGGCAGTGGTGCACGCCTTTAACCCCAGCACTAGAGAGGCAGAGGTAGGAAAATCTCTGTGAGTCGAGGCCAGCCTGGTCTACAGAGCGAGTGCCAGGACAGGCTCTAAAGCAACACAGAGAAACGCTGACTCAACAACAACAAAAGAGTGGGAATAAAACCTCTACCAGCTACTGCTGCAGTTATAGGGAGGATATAGGGATGAGCCTGCTCTAAAGAGTGCCCACTGCCTAGAAGCCATGCCCGCTACTACTGCCAGGGGCACAGCTAGGAGCTGAAGCTAGGCATGGCAGGTCTTAGGGCTGCATCTGCTAGGGCTCCTGCTGGGCACACCAAAGCCACCTCTGCCTCTTACTATTTCCACGAACAGTCCCCACGGCAGACACTTCACATAGCGCCCATGAGCATGGTCATGCCCTAGGAGCAGCCACCAGGGATGGGAGCCTTGGCTGCAAGGCCTTGGCTCAAAGCCAGGACAGGCACACAGACAGGATTCGACACTAGCCCATGGCTCCTGAGCCCAAATGTTACACGGTCGACTGACTCCTAGGGTGGGGTATGGGTATGCGTGCCACATGGCCCACTTGGGATGGAGGCCACCACCGGCTTCCTGGCTCAGCACCTGGACATCAAGGCCTCACTGTCCACTCACAGGATGAGGGTTAGGACTTTTGCCAGGTGGTGCGGCAGTGCGTGTCTTTATCTTGGTATTCCAGAGGCAGAAGCGAGCATGTCTCTGTGAGCTCAAGGCTAGCCTAGTATACATAGCCAGTTTTGGGCCAGTCGGGGCTAACTATTGAGACTCTGTCTCAAAAGAAAAAGAAAGGGACTTTCCCAGGGCTGTGTATCAAGGCAGGGGCAGGGTTAGAGCTCACCTGCGCAGGACAGACGGCCTCACAGAGCTTGCAGGCAATGCAGCGTTCCTCCCCGGATGGGTAGCGGCGCAGTGCGTGTTCCCCCCGGAAGCGTGGACTCAGTGGGCCCTTCTCAAATGGGTAGTTGATGGTGGCAGGCTCCCGAAAGAGGTAGCTCAGGGTCATGCCCAGTCCTGTGAACGGCACAGAGCTAGCATGGGGCTGCTCTCCTCCCCACACATCCATACCCGAATCCCACTTCTCCCCACTGGCACTCACCTCGGATGAGCTCTGTCCACATCAGCGTCCGAGCTGCACGGTCAGTCACAGACTTCATGTCCATATCCAGCTCCTGTACATTCACATACTCTGCAGGAAGTCAAGACGGAGGTTAGGGAGTCTGCTCTGGAAGATGCAGCTCAACTCTCAACTCTAGGTGCAGGCAGGTAGGCTTAGTGAGGGCCCTGGAAAGCCCGTCTGCGGCCCTGGGAAGCTAGTCTATGATCCTGGGCAGTCAGTGCAGACCTGGGAAGCCAGTCTGCGGCCCTGGGAGGCCAGTCTGGGACCCCGGGAAGCCCGTCTGTGGCCTCCGGGCCCCGGAAAGCCAGTCTGGGGCCCCGGGAAGCAAAGCCTTACTGGTAACCCAAAGAGCCCCCAAGCAAAGCGTTTCAAGTTCCGGGTGAAAGGGTCGTGGGTCCCCCTAATGAGTCAAGCATTCTCTTCAGCACACGGCTCCCTCCTTCAATGCCACCACAATGTCCGTCAGTCACATTCTCTTTTGATGAGGGTCCCTGGCCTCAGGTGTGCCTGCGACCAGGCATGTCGGAAGACACCAGGTGGTACTCACTGTATGTTGCTGCCACTGCACTGCTATGGAGGCTTCGGCCGCTGAGTCGTCCTGCAAGGAAAGGGTGACACTCTGCTGCTGGGACTTCATACCAGGAAGCTTGGCTCTCCCACCCCCAGGAACAGCTCCCTGCACCTACCTGTGCGCACAGCCTGGGCCAGGGCCCGTGGTAGCATGGGTGACGTCAGACGGTTCATCTGGGACACAGGAAGGAAAGGAGGTGACGGGTCTAAATCTGCCCTCTCCAGCACTGACTCCCACAGCGCCCCAAGCCTCAAGCTGACCTCACTCTGCTAAGACTCGCCTGGCACCCCAAGTTCCTTCTACTGCAGCTCCTAAGAAGCTCACTGAATCCAATTCCCCTCTCTACGCCTTATCTGTAGCTCACACCTAAACTCCCTGACCACCACTGCATATACAGAGTTAACGCTGAGCCAGGCAGGCTTCAGGCCAGATGCCACAAGCCCTGTCGTCCTGACATGTTAAGTGACTGTCCCAGAGTTAGTGGCACTGGAACTAGGGCAGGAACCCAGAAGTCACCTGCAGAAAAACCTTAACGGTTTAAATAATTCTCACGGTCAAGTTCCTCTCCCCAGCCCAAGGACTCTCCCCAGCTGCCCCAGGTGACCTTGGGCAAGCGATGTCCCCTGACCTCTGGCTTTATGCCTTCGCTATGGGGAGGGGGGTCCCCGACAATTAGGGATGCTGCAACCAAGGGGATGTGGGCCAAGAACCTGGCACTCTACCAACGCTCCAAAGAGCCCCTCCTGTGACCTTTGACCTCTAGCGGGTCTGCCA
The DNA here is from genome assembly GCF_000317375.1 of Microtus ochrogaster. Classification (NCBI taxonomy): domain Eukaryota; kingdom Metazoa; phylum Chordata; class Mammalia; order Rodentia; family Cricetidae; genus Microtus; species Microtus ochrogaster. The sequence goes on from NC_022015.1 coordinate 38,647,104, forward strand.
ACTTTAGATCCAGGACCACAGATAATCCTGGAGCCCAACCTACCACTTTCTCGCAGACCTTCCCCTTGACCTCTGACCCTAGGAACGCAGAAGGCATCCGGCGATGCAGCGCTGGCGCCTAAGGATGCCGGCTTTCCGGCCTTACAGCTGCAAAAGGACGCAGAGGCCACGGGTACCGAGCCGACTCCCCCGGATCCCAGACTCCACGGAGTGAGCGGTGACACTACATTCGACCCCGTCGTCACGCCGCCACCCAGGCCCTGTCTTCGCCGCCTTGCCCTGGACACCCACCTTGAGGCGCGCCGGCTCCTTCGCTGGCCCAGGTGTGGTTCAGCCGGGGGGGGGCTGAGCCTAACTTTGGGATGCTGCCATTGGGCGAGCGACTCAAGCCTTTTCCTTGGTGACCTTTCTTGCTGTGGCCCGATTGGTCTGTGGTGCGGCTGCGGAGGAGGGCCCGAATTAACTTTTCTATGATTGGCTGAAGGGAACAGGCGCTTGAAGTTTTGTAGGGAGCTGCCATATTGTATCGGCGAGGTCAATACGCGGACTTCCGAGCTGCTGAAGGCGGGACTTCCTGGGCGTGGTTTGGGACTTTCAATTCCCGGTGGGCGGAGCAGGGCGGTGTGGCTCATTTGAATACTGTAATGGTGGCGACCTCTTCTCTGGCCTAAGCGCTTTAGCCACAAGGCTTCATCTGGTCCTCGAAACAGCCGCGGGTAGCAGGACTTCCCTAACCCTGCCCCTGTGACTAGAGAACTATGAGGCAGTCTGCATGTCTTGTTTGGAGTGATCAGGGAAGGCTCCCTTTAGGAGTCCTGCGGCCAGGAAGGACATGTTGACTTGGTCAAACCTGGCCGGGAGAGGAGACAGGATGTCAAAATTTGGGGTTTTAGTAGTTGAGTGGCTGGAAACGCCATCCCATGGAGCATGGGGCTGATGTTGGTGGGATGTTTCACTTCTGAGTAGAATGGAGTAGATGGGGGTACCATGTGCAGAATTGAGGGGAGGGGAGTCATTGAGGGAGGGATCTTAGCCTTAACCTTGAGGCAGCACCTCCCTCCAAAAAGAGACAAGACACCTGTAGCTTGGGGTCAGCCCTCCTGCTTTTAATACTCCTGGCGACTGGAGGCTGTTAATTCGTTCCGATTGTGCAGGTAGAAACCCGAGGCTCCGCGGACCTCTTAGACCTGCCTGGTCACAGGATATGGCCTATGCCATGTACCACTGCTTCCCTGCAACACTATCCACAAGAAGGTGAGCAGTTCAGAAGTGCCCGTTCCTCCCTAATGCCATGGGTAGCACTGGAGGAGACAGGCCACACCCCTTCTCACATCCACCCATAGCCTGTCCCAATCAGAACAGTCAGAGGTCCTAAAGGGAAGCCCCAGAGGGAGGGCAGCTGAGCCAACTGCTCTGCCACCTGGCCCTAGCAGGCCACTTCCCCAGCAGCTGTGTCCCAGGGGGGCCCTGTGGCCCCGGTGTCCTCATAGCAGTGTGCAGCTGCAGCTCCTCTCCTCCATGGCCATCAGGAGCACCCTGAGGTTTCGGCTGGAGTAAGGCGGGTAACGAAGGTCATTGATTTTCTCCATCCCGGGACTGCGCAGCAGACAGGCACGCTGGTTGGAAAAGGTGTCGAAGGAGAACTTGCCATGGTACCTGCCCATCCCGCTCGATCCTGTGGACAGCATGGAACATGGGCTTTAGGTCCTTAAAGGCCAGCTAAGAGGACATCACATAGAGTGTGTTCTAACGGGTGGGCTATCTGAGCCTCTTTCCCCATCTGTTCAGTGGACTGATCGCAAGACATACAGATAAAAGGCTGAACTCCAAGCCTGCCACCAGACCAGTATGCCAGGTTTTGATCTGGAACAGGCAAACTGAAGTCAAGGGCATGAATTCTCGAGCCTGGCTGCCCAAAGTTAAATCCGAGCCCTGTCCTAAACAGGTATGTCACTTGGGCAAGTGACTGCCTCAGACTCCTCCTGTGACAGAGGCACCCTCCTCCTAGGGTTGTGGTAGACATCTTCAAACTTGTGTAGTTCTTAGTGTCTAGGAAGAGAGAAGGACTCAGCTCAGAAAGTCCAGGGGACATGGCCTGGATGGAGTTGGGAAGAATGGAGCTGGCTTGTTGGAAGAGTAAAGCCAGAGGAATGTAGAGTGAGCCATATAGGGTGTGGGTGGGGAAAAAAGGGGGTAGGGAGGACTGTGGCTTGGGGGCAACTTAGCGCTGAAGGTGGGTAACATGTCAGGGCCAAGCTCAGTAACCCACAACAGACTAAGGGAGGGGAACCGGAGCAGGGCTCCAGGGCAAGACCTGGACGGGGCAGACCATGCTGTCATTCCAGTACTGATTATGACAAGGACACTTTCAGTGAGAAAGTAGACCCAAAGAAGTGACTGCCAGGGCCACATGCTTTTAGGCTTGCTGGGATACAGCTGTGACATTTACAGTTGTGTGTGTGGGAGCATCTCCACATCCCAGGCCTCCGGGAAGCAGAGGGGCCCAGAGCTGGGATCACAGGAATTGTGAAGGCTGAGGGAGCATCATCTGACCCTACCATGGAGGTGAAGGCACCAGGACTGAGTGTGTGGATGGGTGGCTATGAAAAAGCCAAAACCTGAAGGTTCCACCACAGACTGTAGGGAGGTGGGAGGCAGGCTAGGTGGACACGGTCTGTGGAGGGGGCTTCCTCTCGTGTCCGCTCCCCTGAGGGTGAGCCGCATGTCCTGTAGTCAGGGTGCTCGAGCAGCAGAGGGAGGATGCGACCGCGGATCAGCCCAGGAGGCCAGAGGGCTGCTGCCACCTACCCACTCCTCCGAAAGGAAGGCTGGACAGGGTCAAGTGCATGAAACCATCGTTCCCGCAGAAGCCCCCGCTGCTGGTCCGGTCCAGGACTTGTTTGATCACCTGGGAGAGAAAGAGGAACTTGCTTAGCACATCTGGCTGTACCTTGTTTCAATAGGGACTGAGGTCCAAGGTGGGTCTAATGGAACATACCCACAGACTCCACCCTGGGGACACGTTCTCTGTGTGTCCACCTTTGTGCAACCCTGGCACAAAGGAGAAATCATAAGACCTGGCATCATCTGGGAAAGGTAGAGTGGGCACAAGAGGCAGCTGCTGAGTCTTGTGGTGACAGTTTTCATGAGAGAGAAGGGAGAGACTTTGTGGGACGAGTTTGGGCCGCTAAGGCCAGGTTTGGACTCAGCAGCCTGAGATTGGCCGTGCCTGACTTCCTTGAAGGGTTTTCCTGCAGTCTGCAGGTCTGAGAAGGCTCGAGGGAAAGGAGACAGGTTTGTCCTACTTAATTTCGTGTTATTCAGTGATGCCAGCTCTGAGGTGGGCTTTGTCTGGTGAAATGGGTCCCACAGGGTGCAGCATTGCCTCAGCCCGACCTCATTACTGATGGTTGGGAGTCATCATGTGGTTGCTGGGAATTGAACTCAGGACCTTTGGAAGAGTAGGCAATGCTCTAATTGCTGAGCCATCTCTCCAGCCCAGGTTTTTGTTTTTAATTTATTACATTTTATTTATAGTGTGTTTATGTGTACTGGTCTCAGCTCGTGACGGTTTTGTGGGAGAAAACCATATGGGAGTCTGTTCTTCTACCACAGGATTCTTGGAGATTGGATGTCTTTACTGACTGAGCTATATCACCGGTCCCCTTAATTGGTCAGTTTGTTGTTTGTTTGTTTTAATCTTTAGAGATTTGTTTATTTTATGTGTATGTTTTGCCTGCATGCATGTATATGTACCACGTATGTGCTTGGTGATTGAGGAAATAATAAGAGGGTATCAGATCCCTGGGATCTGGAGTTGGAGTTATGGGTCATTGCAAACCAGCAGGTGGTGCTGGGAGCCAAATCTGGGTCCTCTGCAAGAGCACGAAGTGCTCTTAATTACTGAGCCATCTCTCCAGCCTAATTTGGTAAGTTTTGTCTCATGTGCAGGAAGCATTAGATTTGTTTTCCCAGGATCAAATATAACTAGGTGTCAGTGCACGCATTTGTGGTCCTAACACTCAGGGGTGGAGTCAGAAGGGTCAGGTTCAATCCAAGACTACACAGTTTAAAGCTAGCCTGGGCTTCATGAGACCCTATCTCAAAACATTGTCTGTGATGTCATCCAGGAGAGTTTGGCCCGGGTAGGGTTTGACTTCTGGGAAGGAGGGCAGGGGCAAAGCCAAGAGGCCACCACGCCTGAAGTCCTCTAACTACCCAGAGGGGCGTGTTCCCTCTGTTGCCCCCCCCCCTCCCCACACACACACAGCTCACTACTGGTACTTTATCCCACCTGGCTTTTCTGAGAGAAAGCGTACAGCGCGAGTGGCTTCTCCCGGCGGTTGATGAAGTCAATGGCCTCATCCAGGTTCTTCACAGTCACCACAGGCAGGATGGGCCCAAAGATCTCCTCCTGCATCACAGGCTCCGTCTCCTGCACATCCACTAACACTGTGGGTGCTGCAATGTAAGGGCAACTCAGCCTCACCCATGGGCAAGACGTGTCCAGCGAGAGGGGCTCCAATGAAGGCAAGGCCTGTTCTCCACACAGGGTAGACCCAGGGTCTAACTCCCTAGGACCTCACACTTGCGGTCTCGAGTCTCACAGAACAACAAAATCTAGAACAGAAGCTTAAGCCATACTCTGAACCTCTGGAGTGGGGTCATAGCCCAGTGGATCCAGAGTTGGGGAGTCACAGGCTCAAAGTCACAGTGATGGGGTGCTGTGAACTGGGCACCCAGGACTGGGTACTCAGGCCAGGCTCGAGAGGTGGGGCAGAGGATTCAGACACAGGCTGAGACCTGTAGTCCAGCGTGGAAAGGTCTTGGCCCAGGTTGGGAAGAGAGGGACTCACCAATGTAGAGATTGCTCTCATCGCTCTGGCCACCAATGACCACGCGGCCACAGCCCAGCAAGCCCTGGAGCCGCTTGAAATGTTTCTGGTTGATGATTCTGCCCAGGCTGGGGGAGGTCTGTGGGTTGTCCCCATAGAAACGTGTGATGGCATTCTGCAGGGCAGGTACCAGCCGCTCCTGCATCTCCTGGCTACACAGGATATAATCGGGGGCCACACAGGTCTGGCCAGCATTGAAGTAGCGAAACCAGGCCACACGGTTGGCCACAGTCTGGGGGTCACAGTCATCGTCCACATAGCAGGGGTTCTTACCCCCCAGCTCCAGGGTGATGGGCGTCAGGTGTTTGGCAGCAGCAGCCATCACGATCTTGCCTACATAAGGGTTCCCTGGGTACATGGAAAGGGCCTACAGTGGCTCACTAGTCAATTGGCTAAGTGGGTGGCCTCACCTGGATCCCGCACAGGGGCTCCAAAGGAAGAATTTATCCTGCACTCCCAACAGTGAATGGGACTCCATGAGCCTCTCCCGGGTGGAGCCTTCAGCTCCTACCTGTGTCCGCTTCTGTCCCTGGCCCACCTTACAGCTTTTTCTCCAGCCTGTCATAGCACAAGGCATCTCTCCATCTCCTGAAACCTCTGATATCCTCTGCCTTGTCCTCTAAGGCCACAGCCCAGTTCAGCCAGACTGATGCTCAGTTCCTCCTCTGTCTCACATTCTTCTTCCCAGAGTTCCTGGTCTGCAGGCTCCTCCCCAAGTCCTGCCCCCATCTGCTCCTCCTCCAGGCCATCCTGGCCCTTGCCTGCAGCACCGCAATTCTCCCAGTCCTTGTTTGCTCTCTGCTCTCCTTAGTTCAAACACTGCAGTGGCACCTGGCAACGGGAACGCTTGCCTGTGATCCCGGTGCTCAGAAAGCTGAGCTAGAAGAGTAGCTCAGATTCAGTGCCAGCCTGGGCTACACTGAGATCCTGTTTCAAACAATGGCTCTGATGGTACAGCCCTGTAATTCCTGCACTCGGTAGGTAGAGGCCAAAGTGTCAGGAATTCCAGGCCACCCTCAGCTACATAGTGAGTCTGAGGCCAGCCTGGGGTACATGAGACTTTGTCTGGAAAAAAACAAGCCAAACCCAAATAAGAGCAACAACCCAAGGGCTGAGAGTATGGCTCAGTGGTAGAGCATTTTTCTGTCATGAATGAAGTTTGGGGTTTCATTCCCGGCACCTACACACTGATAAAAGACTCCAGAATCCTAGCACTCAGGAGGCAGAGGCAGGCAGATCTCTGTGAGTCCTGGGCAAGCCTGATCTACAGAGCAAGTTCCAGGACTGTCAGGGCTACACAGAGAAACCCTGTCTCCAAAAACAAAACAAAAAGAATTCAGAACATACAGCCTCTGACATACAGTCTTGTGTACTCAACAGAGACACACTGGTTTTGGGAGGAGGGGCTGATGTTCTTCCTAAGGACTGTAGCTATGGTAATGGATAGACTCTGATATTCTTCCTAAGAACTGTGGGCTAGTCATGGAAAGACTCTGTCTTCTATGCAGACTGTGTTTTGGATTGCCTCAGCTGTACAGATGAGAACAGACTGGATCAGTCATGGGCCTTGCAGTGAGATCTCAGCCAGGTCTGTTGGGACCTGCCTTGAAAACTGGCCTTGGGCTTTGCCTTGCCTCTGCACCTAGCCGTGAGAACCTCACCTAAGGGCCACCATGACTGAAGGTGTAGGGGTGACTTTGACGGCCCCTGCCTACTGAGACTGTTACCAATGGTTTTTCCCCACAAAGAAGACCAATCCACCTTTGCTTCGGCAGTTTTCCCTGTCCCCAGCAGGGCCTTTCCTAGGCTTGAGGCAAGGTCTAGAGGGAAGTTCAAAGCCCACCTCTCACTTACTCTAACCACCTGCATGTCAGAAGCCAGCCAGCTTTTGCTCAGGCCCTGGAAGCATGCCCACTACCTCCTCTTCCTTTTCTATCTTTCAGAAACTGCATCATGGTCCCTTGAAGCAAGCTGTCTGGGACCGGGGACTTGCTAGTATAATGGCAGGTGACCTCTGAGAGCTAGCAGCACTAAGTAAGAGCTTGGGTGCAGATCCTATCCTGGCCAGCAGGGCAACCCTAGGTTGGGTACTGCTGCCCTTCAGCACCCCGAGGCAACCTCTCACCTGTTGGCACAGGGCCTGTTGTTAGGGCTAAAGGGAGGTCGTGGGGTCTGCTCTCAGGGCTGAAGGAGGTCGTGGGGTCTGCTCTCAGGGCTGAAGGAGGTCGTGGGGTCTGCTCTCAGGGCTGAAGGGAGGTCATGGGGTCTGCTCTCAGGGCTGAAGCAAAGTTATGGGGTTTGCTCCTAGGGCTGAAGCAAAGTTATGGGGTCTGCTTTCAGGGCTGAAGGGAGGTCATGGGGTCTGCTGTTAGGGTCTGGCTAAGTAGGATCTTGGCCTGGGCAGACTTTTGGCTCAAGGTTGAGCTTGGTTGGTGGTTGTGAACATGAGCATCTGTCTTCCCTAAGGGTCTGGAGGCTGGAGCCACCCCCGAACCTTACCTGTGAAGAAGATATAGTCGAACCTGTGTTCCAGCAGCTGCCCTGTCTCCTGAGGCCCACCCAGCACCACCGCAAAGCAGCTCTGTGGGGGGCGGGGCAGACAGAAGTCCTCAGACCCAGCTTCTGAGTTCAGGGGTGGTCCAGCCTGCCTGGAGCCTGCCCACTTTGCTTCATCCAGACTTGGACAACCCTTCCTGAGAACTTCTGGGGGGCTGAGCAAGAATGAAGCTAGGGCCAGCTACAGGACCCCAGGGGACAGACTGCCCTGGCTACGTCCTAGAAGGGAAACTGATGTGGGGCATAGGAATGGAGCCAAGGCCGTACAACTCAGAAGGGGTCCCCTAGCCAAGGACAGAGACTCATTCCTGCAGCTCAGCTCTCAGGAAGCTGAGGTAGGAGGAGCACTATGAGTTTGAGGCTAGCCTTGGCTACAGAGTGAGCCCCCCCCCCAAAATAGAAGAGACAAAGACTGGAGAAGCTACTCAGCAGGCCAAGTGCTCGCTGTGCAAGCATGAGGACTGGAGTTCGATCCTGAGCACCCACTGGAAAGCCAGGTGTAATGGCAGGCATGTAATTCCAGCACGGAGCAGTGGAGAAAGACAGATCCCAGAGACTCACTGGCCAACTAGTCTAGCCAAATTCTCCATTCCAGGAACCAGTGAGAGCCCTTGTGTCAAAACGCGGGGTGAACATTTAAAGAAACACCAGAGGTTGAGCCTGGCCTCCTCTTACACAGAAGCATGCTGTGG
>NC_022015.1:38655557-38663347 GCF_000317375.1 Microtus ochrogaster
CTCTTATTTCTTGTATCTTTTGGAAGTCGCTTGATTGCACTTCTTGTTTACTCAAGTAATATTATTTCCCTTCTCAGGTCTTTGATGTGGTTGAAGACTAGACAGTCAGTTACTTTCCTCTCATGACTTAGCTAAGACATTTTTAATATAAGACTTAGAGCCCTTAGGATAGGATAACTATTGAAACATTTAGCATATGTTTCTTGTTTGATGTTGTTCATGCTGACTGTAATTCTAATTTTTTTGATATTTATTGAGCTCTACATTTTTCTCTGCTCCCCTCCCTGCCTCTGCCCTCCCCCCTTCAACCCTCCCCCAAGGTCCCCATGCTCCCAATTTACTCAGGAGATCTTGTCTTTTTCTACTTCCTACTTCCCATGTAGATTAGATCTATGTTTCTCTTAGTGTCTGCATTGTTGTCTAATAATTCTAATTTTTATGTATGTTTTTGCCTCTTCTTTTCCCTGGACAATACTTGATATTTGTTCTTATTGTATATAGTTTTGTATTACTTAGAACGCTCTTATTTAGACAAAAGGAGGAGGTGCTGTGGGAACTCAGCCAATAGTCTTTACGATACTGGCCCACTTTGGGCATGGTCTCATGTACTATAAATACAGACATGCGTGGGGCCTCTTCGCTGCTGGTTTCCGTTCCAGTTCCCAGCAGAGGACTGCATATGGCTACCCTTTCTGTGAGTTTATCCCCAAATAAATAAGCCTTTGTTATACTCTGTTCCGGGCTAATGTGGAACTCTTTTGTACACCACCATAAACATACATGCGCACACATACACATGAGCAAGCACACCCCCCCTCAAATTCACTCCCCCACACTGAAGGCCCTCCTGAGGTTGGGACGTGTCCCCTGCCTTACCCCCACCGGGAGCTGCCCAGTCCTAGGCCTCCACTATTCTTGGTTACCTGGTCCAGGTAGCGGGGCAGGACCTCAGCCAGGATCTTCTCAATGGCCTTGCTGGTCTCCGAGGGCTTGAGAACCACACAGTTTCCTGCAGTCAGCACAGAGGGAAGACTCAGAGAGGGCAGCCATGCAGGGTGTGTGCTGGCCACACTAGCTCTCAGTCAAAGAATCAGAAGTGACAGACAGGCCCTGGCCAGGGGCCGCCTGGGAGCAGGGTGCCAGCTCCCCTGCCTTCCTTTTCTGGTTTCCTAGGTAGCCCTGTGTTCTCCAGTAACTAGGGCTGTGGGAAGGTGGGGGTCTCACCTGCAGCAATGGCCCCCACCAGCGGCACAAGAGTCAGGTTCAAGGGGTAATTCCAGGGCACAATGATGAGCACCACGCCGAAGGGCTCCTTCCGGATGAAGGCTGAGTCCAGCTGTGTGGCCTGGGCCAGGGAGAGCAGTGAGGCTCTGTAGAACCACACTGTGGGAGCAAACAGTTCCCAAAGCCCAACTGCCGTCCTGTCCCTGTCCCCCAGCTTACCAGATTCTTGGACACTTTCTCATCCTTCATCCAAGACTTCAGGTTCCGGAGGGCCAGGTCCACCTCAGCCTGGCTGATGGCGATCTCAGATACTTCTGATTCGAAAGTTGACTACAGAAGAGAGTGAGGGTCAGGGCTGTCCTAAAGCAGCAAAGAGCTGGAGAGTGGGGACATATAGCTTTCTTCCCAAAGGTGCTACATCTCTATCCTTCATTTATTCACTCACTCATTCACACGCTCCAGGGAGCCATGGGCACCTGGAGGCAGAATACAGTGGGAAGAGAGCCTAGCAGGTGCAAAGGCCCTGTGCTGGCAGCTGGGGCTTGCTCTGCTTCTGCTTAGAGAGAGGGGCACAAGGCATGATTCTCCTCGGTCAATGGTCTTTTTCCCACAGCCCAGGGGGACAGTACCTAGTGCTCAGGGGAGAAGTAAGAAGACAAAAATCAATGGGATGGGATGGAGATGGGACTCGGCAGTAGAGAGCTTGCCTAACAAACACAAAACTCCGGGTTCCATCCCCAGCAACACGTAGACTGGGCACAATGGCATACACCTAGCCCTGAGGAGGCAGAAGCAGGAGGGTCAAGAGTTCAAGGTCATTCTCGGCTTTGTAATAAGGTTGAGATCCCATCTCAGAAAAGCCAGGACCATGCTCTTGCGTTCTGCAGGCTCTGCACTCTGCCCCGGACTCTAGGAGGAACCCAGGCTTCAGGGTCAGGGATGCCAGAGCCAGGATGAATTGTGGCCATTGAAATACATTGAGCAGCAAAAGACGGAGGCCTGCAGAGGTGGTTCAGAGTGCCAGGAAGACCATACAAGGGGCTATGTCATACAAAGCCAGGTGGGTGTTCTGAGCCACCCAACCCCACTGTACTTCCAGTAGCTGAGCCTGGTTCAGGCGACGTTCAGCTACACAACACTCACAGCAAGCCTGGTATCTCCTGAGGTCCCTATCGAGGTTTGTGGGGTGGGGTAGTTAGAAATCAGTATGCATACAGTGGGCACGGTGACCTCAGGAGACCTTCTTCCTCAGGCCCTGCTTTTCCTGACTGTGTGTCTCTAGGCAAGAAACTGCCTTCTCTGCACCCTCCCCTGGGGATAGCTGGGTGTGACTGTCCAGCAGGAGGAGTGCTTGGGCTCAGATGAGAGTCTGACCACTGGGCAGGCACCACGGGCCAAGGGTTGAGACAGTGAGTAGTCTGACTGGATCAGAGGGAGGCACCAGGTTGAATTTTCTGGGCCGCTGCCTCCTTTATAAGGTCCAGATTTATGGAATTGAATACCACGGCAGAGGTGGAACCTGAGCTGAAGGGGGAAAGGTCAGGTCTCGGAGGTGCTGGGCGGGGCTGGTGAGAATCAGTCCCAGGAGCACCTATCAGACTGGAGAAGCCACTAGGGTAACAGCAGGAATAAAGAGGAGAGGAACTCACTGGGACAGATCTGTTGGACAGCCATCTTAGGACTGGGAGACCCTGCATGGCTGCTGCTGGATTTGGGAGGACACCCGAGAACCTCCAGGGTACAGAGGCTGTGATGTCCACAGTGCCAAGTGAGACCCAAGTCCTTCAGGGTGTGGTCCACTTCCTCAGGCCTTCTTGCCACATCTCCCTGTCTTTCACTCTCCAGCCCTCTGGTCTCTGCAGTTCCTCAGTTACAGACACATCAAGCTCTCCTGCCTCAGGCAGGACCTTTGCCTTTGCTGCTGGGCCTCTTCCTCTGATGTCCATGCAGCTCTTTCTCCTTGCTTCCTCTCTCTGTTCCAAGGCCCCTCCTTCTCAGAAAAACCTGCATTGACCCCCCACATATAAACCAGCACCACCGTCTGACCCCTGACTTAACACTGTGATGTCTGCACCTTGCACGTTACCAGATCACACGCCATATTGTCTCCACCCCTTCCCCGGCAGAGGTCAGCTCTGGAGACACAGGCTCTTTGCTCTCTGTGTGTTCCTAGAACCTGTCCTGGCACCAGTACCAAGCACATACCAAGTTTCCCATAAATAGCTGCAGAGTAGATAGGGGACAGATGGACGGGGGCCACCAGTCAGCTGTGGTTCACGACAGGAGCTGGGGTTCCACGGGCTTTCAGCTCCTCTTCGTGGAGGATGTGGCTGAGCTGTGTCCCTTATCCCAGCTGTACCACCCTTTCTGACCGGGGGTCATGCACACCCCTACCCCACTGTCCCTCCTTCATGCTACCTTGCCTAGGTCCTGGGCCAGCGCCTCCTGCAGCTGCTGTTTGTTGTCTCGAAGGAAGCTGCCCAGGCCTTGCAGCTGTGCAGCCCGGAACTCCACCGGCCGCGTCTGCCCGCTGTTGAAGGCCTCCCGCAGCTGCCGCAGTGTGTCCTCAAACGAATCCATCCTGCAGGACAGCACAGTGTGAATCGCGTGGCTTGGACCACCCCCACCTTGGTGACCTTCCCCAGCCCCTGTCCAGCACCACTGCCTCACAGTTCTCCCCAGGGCCTCCCTGGGACAACTCCACTGGTGACAAGAGTGGCCTTTGAGACAGAGGCATGTCTCCCTCTGCCGGGTGGACTATAGGAGGCTGCAGGACAGGGTATCCGTAAGGCTGGGCAGGGGAGTTCAATGGATTTCAGTGAAGTTAGCGCTGATGCAAGGCCCCTGCTCTAGTGCCCTCCCAGGGGCTACACTGCCCCCCACCTGCCTGGCCTGCATAGAGTGGACAGGAATGAGAGACAGTGAGGGACACCACTGCAGTCACCCAGCTCAGGAGCACTGCACAAGAGGAGCCAGGCTGGCTGGTGGCAGCTCAGAGATCTGGGGTGACCTTGGGCACACTTTCAGCCCCCTTGACACAAAAGGAAAAGTGGCTTGGGCTTCCCAGAGACCCTCCTGCCCACCTCAGCCACGATGCCAACTGGACCACAAGAGAAGGGGACGGGTAGGGAGGAGTTCCAGGTGGGCTGATGGGCCGTCACCAGCCGGGACTGGCAGACAGGAAAGGGGCCTGATATTCCCCTGGGCTCATGCCTGTTTACACGAGCCTCATCAGAGGAGCCCTGTGATGCATTTGCTGCTTGGCCTGGTACCAAGGACCGATTGGGGACCCTTTCCTCTTTCCCTGTGACTTCAGGTCTCAGTGTAACTGAAACCCACTCCAGTGCTCTTCATCACTCTTACAGTGGCCTCTCGCGTGATGTACATGCGTGTATGTATGTGTGTTCCCAAGACCATACAGGCCCAAGGCTAATGCTGGGTCCTCAAACATTCTCCACCTTATTATTAAGTCAGAGTCTCTCATCTGAACCCTGAGTTCACAGATAAGACCAATCTAGGGCTGGAGTTGTAAACTCAGCAGTTAAGGACAGACATGCTGCTGTTCTAGAGGACCTGAATTCAAATCCCAGCACCCACATCAGGTGGCCCTTGCCACCTGCGACTTTAACCCCAGGGGATCTGGCACCTTTGGTCTCTGCAAGTACCTGCACAGACATATAATAATACACAAAGCTTTGAAGGGGAACTAGAGTAGCCAGACAGTCTGCTCTGGGGATCTATTCTCTCTGCCTCTGGGCTACGGAGTTCCCGGCAGCTGTCACACCACCAGTGCTTGTGTGGGTGCTGGGCATCTGTACCGGCAAAAATTTCATCTGCTGAGTCATCTCTCCAGCCCCAGGTGTTTTGTTTGTTTGTTTGTTTTCTTGGTTCAGTGTGAGGCAGGCTGCCCTGACACACACTCTGGAGCTATAATAGCCTTGAACTTCCGGTCCTCCTGTTTGTATCTCCTAAATGCTGCAATCATAAGCACACAGCATCGTGTCTGTCTTAGCTGCCAGGTTTTGTGAAGATGAAATCTTGCTGTCTGCTGCTGGGCCCAAGTGGGCCCAGTGCTTTGCTCCTGTCAGGCAGCTGTTGTCCGGGGGCCTTTGTGGGAGCAGTGATCTGGGGCGATGAGCCACCTCAGCGGCTGTGCCTAGGGTCCATTGCTGACCCTTCAGGACTCCTGCTCCAACAGAGACAGCAACATCCTCCACCCCCACCCCCAGAGTGTCATCAGAGTGTCCTGGGGCTCTCCTACTATCAAGAGACCTGGGGCAAAGCCTCTTCTGTCCTGCCTCAGTTTCCTTGCTGTTACAGAAGATGAAAGCCTGGTTTTCTGGAAGATCTGAGCACAAGGCAGCTGCGGTTGTTCCCGGAAGGCAGAGGAAGGCCAGCAGCCATGAGTCACCAGCAAAGCAGGGAGGACTTCTGTGGTCAAAGCTCTTGCTGTGCAAGCAAGAGGACCAGAGTTCAGCTTCCCAGGCCCAGGTAAAGGCCAGTGCGCATGCACGTGAGCTCCCCACGGCCCCAACCTCCCTCGGAAAGCAGACAGGACAAGCCTCAGATTGGCAAGCTCTGGGTTTGACTGAGAGACCCCACCTCAAAGAGAATAAAAGTGGGAAGCTATGGGGAAACCTCAGGCCTCCTTACACATACAAACACATGTGCATCTCCCAGACGGTGAACTCACACACGTGAACGCACATAGCCCTGAGTAAAGAAAAAGAAATCACGCCACCAACAGTCTCTTCCTCCCCCCTGCTCACTGGAGGCTCTTCAGCGCCCACAAAAATTTCAAGCATGCCTACCAAACACTGGCTTGTGGGTAAGGGAGCTCTGTGGGTGGGCTCTATACGGAACATTCCAGAAGTGCTCCTGGCAACGCTGATGCTAACTCACCATGGCAGCAGGATACACACCTCTCCTGCAGGGCTGCCCACCAGGCCCACAATGCCTTCTCAAGGTTGGTCCCTGTGGACCGAAACCTGACAGTGTGCCCACCAAAAGGGCTAGAAAGCCAGGTCGGACCTGATGGAGCAGAGGAGCCAAGGCCATCTGCCACCTGGGATCAGGTGGTCTTAGACTAAGACATCACAAGGCAAGCAGGAAGTCCTAGCGGACAGACACTGGGGGATTCCTGTCTAACTCCACTGGACTGCACCCCATCCTCCCTCCCTGGGTACATCCCATCCTGGGTAAGACCATAAGGATGTCCGCCCTGACTCCTTTAAACACACAACAAGGGGACCGTTCTTCACCCCACTGAAGGAGACGAAGACCAGAGCACAGAGAGGGCAAGGAGCTAGCCTGAGGATGCCCAGCTCCTTGACATTGGAAAACCTCGGCCCAGAGGCACAGAAGGCTGACTGCTTCAGTCATCCCATTCCTGGAGGATGAGAACAGGGCAGCCTGGAGTGCAGAGAGGAGCAGACAGTCCTTGGAAGGAGGCTACACTTGTGAGCTGTGGGTTCAGGAGCAGAAAGAGAAGAGCCCCGTGAGCGTGAAAAGCCAATCCACTGGTGTCTCTGTCCCTCAGTCCCGTCATTCCTAACAATCCCCACTATGTTGTCCTGTCCAAGCTCAGAGCTCAGCTGCTTAGATCCAGGGCTGGTAAGCCTGGGGGTCTCCCTGAGGATGGTGTGGGAGTTTCTGTGTCTGTGTTTTCCTGGGGCTTGAGTAGGACCATGAGCCTAGGGATCCCTCTAAAAGCAATAATCAGCCCGATATGATAAACCATGCCTCCATCCCAGCAGTAGAAAGGCAGAAGCAAGATGATCACTATGATTTCTAGCAAATTCTATATAAACCAAGGTTTCCTTATGAAACTGTGTCAAAAAAAATATGGGTAAGGGAACTTGCTATGTTAGTGGATGGCCTGAGTTTTCTCTCTAGAACCCACACAAAGGTGGAAGGAGAGAACCAGCTTCATAAAGTTGTCCTCTGACCTCCACATGCATGCCATGGGATGCACCCCCCCCTACATCATAAATGCTTTAAAAATCGTACAGAAATGCCAGGCGGTGGTGGCGCATGCCTTTAATCCCAGCACTCGGGAGGCAGAGGCAGGCGGATCTCTGTGAGTTCGAGGCCAGCCTGGTCTGTGGAGAGAATTCCAGGACAGCTATGGCTACTACACAGTGAAACCCTGTCTCGAAAAGAAACAAACAAAAAATAAATAAATAATTAAAAAATTACTGAACAGGGGCTGGAGATGTCGCCCTGTTGGTGGGGTGTTTGTCTGGCGTGCAGGAGGGACTGAATCTGATCCCTTGGGAAGTGTAGGCAGAAAGGTCAGAGTTCAGGGTCATCCTTGGCTATGTAGCGAGCTTGAGACCAGCCTGGGCTACGTGAGACTCTGCCCACACAAGCACAAACAAACTGATATGGCTATGGTAGGCGGGGCCAGCATGGGCACTTGCTATGACTGGGGCTGCAGGGTGAGCCTGGAAACTAGAGAAAATGGAAAGGACTGAGAATGCGGGCCTGCACTCCTTCACCCAGGGGATGAGCCGCCAGGCAAGGGCTCAGCTGATGGTCCCTGCTCTCGCCTACCCCACTGAGAA
>NC_022015.1:38663447-38679334 GCF_000317375.1 Microtus ochrogaster
GCCTACCCCACTGAGAATGCGGGCCTGCACTCCTTCACCCAGGGGATGAGCCGCCAGGCAAGGCCTCAGCTGATGGTCCCTGCTCTCGCCTACCCCACTGGGCTCCTGTGCTGGAAAGCTCAGTCCAGTCCCACATCCTTCCTGCCTCAGTTTCCCCAACTACACCACAAGCCTCCATGGTCAGGGCTCAGTGGTCTAGGCACAAATTCCAGCAGCTTGACTGGTTAGCGGCCCTGGGGCAGGTCTGTTGGGCTCTTCAGCTCACTCTTTACTTTAGCAAAATGGGTCAGTTCTTGGTGCCACCTGTAAGCTCGCTGTTGGGGAAACTCAGAGGCAGAGGTTTAGAAAGGCTTGGTCCAGGCACAGCCCCCAGAAGCTCTTAGCCATGATGGCTGCAATGGTGACAGCACCAGGGGGCTGGGACAGGAGGACTCCAGGATAAGGACCCAAGGAAACCTAATCCAGTGTGGGATTCGGGAGGGAGGCGGGGGATCTTGGTGGCAGTGAAGGAAGGTGTGGCCTCAGGGCTGGGAGACCTTCATCAGTGCTGCCCAGAGGTGGGGGCACTAGGTCAGGCTGAAAGACCTCCCCCTCGCCAGGCCCTGAAACTGAAGGGGCCTTGGCTCTAACCTCCTATGTGTGGCCTCTGTGGCCTATGTGTGGCTTTGCCCCTGGGCTCCAGAAGATCATCCAGAGATTTGGGCTGCAGTGTCTCCTATGCAAGATCCCTGGGGGGCTGGGACCAAGATGTTCCTGGGCCTGGAGACTGACCCTGCCCTCGCATAGATAAGCTACTGAAGACAAGTCCCTGGAACCACAAGGTCCCTCCCCAGGCACAGCGGGTCCTGCCTCGCTTTCACTGGGCTCTGCTGAGTTTATTGTTGAGGAGTCTTTCCTAAAATCCTTGGAGCATCCCCAACTACCAGGCTTGCATGGTAGCTAGTGCCCTGGAAACGGTGCCCGGATGAGCCTTCAGGGGTCGGAGGCCATGCTCTCTCCTGTGGCAGCCAAGTCCCTCCTCCTCCTCCTCCTCCTCCTCCTCCTCCTCCTCCTCACAGAATGAGTCCCCCAGGAGGAGAAGGGCAGGGGAGCGCAGTGCAGACTCAGGAGGCCAGCTGGGCCCTGTACTCTGAGCTCCTCAGCCCTCCCCCCCAGTCTCTTCCTTCCCTTTTCTCTCCAGGCTGTAAGCAGAAGAGGCTAAAAGACACAGGCTGCCTGTGTGTGAAACGGCCAGTTTCCAGACAAGATAGGGATCCCAGCACCCCAGAGTAGCTGAGCTAGATCCCAGCCAGGACAGATCAGTAATAGCTCCACTCCCATCTCCCTGGAGTACAGTACCTGAGGCCTCACCAAGCTGCCCTTCTGCCTTCCTGGCCGTCCAGCCCTGCCTGTGCCCTGCCTGCGCACTGCCTTTACGCAAGGTTCAACAATGCCTGCCCCTGGGGCGGGGCTGCCCTGGCCCAGTGCCTGACCTTGGCTCCAGGCCTGGTGGAAGCTGCTAGCTCGGATTTTACCACAATATCTGTCTCATAGAGGCCTGGAGACTCTCTCAGATCACAGAAAAGAAGGCAGGGCCCAGAGAAGCGTGGCTTTAATTCAGGGTCACATGCTGTTCTGAGCAGTGAGGGGAGCAGATGGGAGGCTGAGGGGTGGGAGGGAAGGCAGAGGTGAGCACGTTCTCACCACTAGGAGGAGAGCCTGGGAATTTCAGTGTGAAGGTGTGGCCCTTGACATCCCAGCCTGGAATATCAAGAAAGGCTGAACACTGCCTCCCAGCCTTGTCTGCTCTGAGTCTCGGTTTCCCAGAATGCAGAGACAGTCTCAAGACTGGGCCCTCTCTCTGCCAGCGGTGCCCCAGGCCTCTGCCTACCTGTGACCCTCCGTCTACCTCCAACTGCAGCCCGCTCACAAAGGCGTCACCCTCAAACCTCACATTTTACAATGAGAAAATGGGGCCCTGGAGAGGACAGGCCTTGGCCTGCCACCCTCAGGACAGCTGTCAGGATACTGTGTACTGCTGAGGTGGCCCCTGGGGTCCTTCTCCTCTGCAGGTGCAGAGCTGTGCCTGGCTCTACCCCAGGGACACCTGTGGGAGCCTGCACAAAGAGGGGATGATCCTGAGCAGCTGCTAGGAGCAGACAGGCTGGCGGCTGGGTTACATGTACGTATGTGAGAAAAAGACACCCTTTGTACCTCTGCCCAGGCCACCAAACAATCTTTCCCCGCAGGTGCCCCGGGCCAGCCTGGAGGCCGCTGGCCAGGGCCTCTGTGCCAACCTTGCACCTAGGAGATGCTCCTCACCGCCTCACCAGCTCCCCAACCTACCTGGGAGGGCAAGGGAGGCCCACAGGCCCACGCCCCGCTGCCAACCCTGCAGGAGTCAGCTAAGCTGGGATAGGTGTAGGGCCAAGGGGCACTGAGGGCCCTGTCTTCTGCGTGGGATGGAGCCCCCAGCCGCCGCTTGTCACGTGGATCAGCATGTGACAGCCCTGCTGTGCACTGTCTGGAACTGAGCCAGACAGATGCACAGGCAGAGCGGATGTCATGTAAGGCTGAGCTGGGGCTGAGCCTGTAGCTCTCAGCCAGAAATAAGGCCCAGAGAGGGTCAGCCACTGGTCTGAGGCCACACAGCAAATGAGGGGCTCGTCTGGGAAAGATCCCAGTAAGCAGGACGGGTGTTGAATTCTCAGCCTCCTTCCTAGCCAGAGGGCTGCTGGGGCTTCCCTGAGTTCAGGGATTAAATTTGTCTCAATTTAGGGACAGCCTCAGATGAGGCCCACAGGAAGCCCAAATTTCTAGGACAAGGTACCTGAGGTGGCAGTCCCTGTGCAGACGCCTGGGACACAACCGAATCGCTGTCAGCCCTGAGAGGGCAGCCTCAAGTGAAGAAACACCTAGGTCAGATCATCCTCGCCTGCGGTCACGTCTGTGGGGAACTGGTCTGGCCGGCCCGCCCATCGTGAGAGGGCCCATTCCCTGGGCAGGCGGTCGTAGGCTAAGGAAGCTATCTAGCTTGATACAAGAAGCAGCAGCTTCCACGGTCCTGCTGTGTCGCTTTGGCTGAGGCATAAGTGCTTTGGTCAGGGGTGGTGTCATGGGAAGCAGAGAGAAAGCCTGTCTTCGGGTTCCATTGATTGCTTTGACTTCACTCAGTGATGGGTTGGGTCTGGACTTATAAACCTGATGAAAGCCTTTGCTCCTCGAAGCTCCTCGATCACAACAGAAAAGAAGTTGGACGGGACTCTGAGACAGTGTGCCCCACTGTCATTTTCATTTCTCCTTGTTCCTCAAGGCTCCCAGGAGTGGCCCTGGCATTCATGGCCTTGCCAAGGGACCCCAGAGGAAGTGGTGCCACGGGGGCCTTGTGTAGAGTGTGGAATCCCGAAGCTGGGGACCAGGCATAGAAGGGGTGCAGAGTGTGGTCTGAGCCTGAGAGCAATCACCGCTCACCTGCAAACAAGCCCTGACTGAGCCACATAACCCTTGTGAGGTCTCGGTTCTTACCTGTTAAATGGAATTGGCTCTGCCTATGCAGAGCTCAGTAAGGATAGCTCAAGAACCATCCAGAAAGTGCCTGATGATACATCTGGAACAAGCCCAGCAGTGCTGGCCTTTAATACCAGCACTCTGGGGGCAGAGACAGGCAGATCCCAGAGAGGCCAGCCAGAGTGAGTTCAGGACAGCCAAGGCTACATAGAGAAACTCTGTCTTAAAAAAACAGTGGCAGAGTAGGGGGAGACACCTGGAACACAGCAGGAGATCAGTATGTCCTCAACATCAGGTACGAAGAAAGAGGTGCAGGGGAGTGTTCTTGGCCCCTTGGCATAGGTATGCAGTGATTGCCAGTCTGCTCCTTTGTGCGCTCAGCAGAGAAGCACCTGCTGTGCCTCTGGGCCACACAATCTCGTACTGTTCCCAGGCGTCCAGCTGAGACTGCAGGCCCAGAGAGGAGTGGCCACGGCTGCACAGAGAGGTCATGAGGACATCCACACTAGCTAGGCTTTTCCACACCCACACTGTTTTATGAATGCTTGGATTCATAATCCCTCAGTGAGGTCCTCTTTCCAGGACCACAGGTCTCAGTAGACGGTAGCAGCCGTGTTTCCTAGCCACTTGCTGGGAGGAACTGGGCAGGGTCCTTGGATCATCTTTCAGCTACTCCAGTGCCCAACCTAAAGATCACTACTTTTGGTTTGGGTGTTTTGTTTTTGTTTTTTAGATTTATTTATTTATTTTGTATACAGTAGTCTGTCTGCATGTGTGCCCACACGCCAGAAGAGGGCACCAAATCTCATTACATATGGTTGTGAGCCACCATGCAGTTTTGGGAATTGAACTCAGGACCTCTGGAAGAGCAACCAGTGCTCTTAACCTCTGAGCTATCTCTCCAGTCCCAAGGGGTTGGGGTTTTTGATAAAAGATCTTATTCTGTAGCCCAGGCTGGACTCACATTAGGGGCAGATTGCTCCATCTCAGCCTCCTGAGCCTAGGCTTTCAGAGCTGAGCCACCACAGCCCACACCCCCCTGTGAGGGACATCGATCACTGTCACAAGGAGAATTTAAAAACATGAGATGTTATTGTAGAGAAGACATTGGGAAAGCATGTGGGGTGTAGCTCCTCAGGAGTGGGGTGCCGCCTTGAGCTGTCATGGTCTGACTAGAAGTGGCAGAGACAGAAGCCTTGACAAGGTGGCACTGGGTGTCTGCCAGGGTGACATCTATTAGCCCAAAGCTCACCTTCGGTGTTTCATAACCGTGTGTGTGTGTGTGTGTGTGTGTGTGTGTGTGCGCGCGCGCGCGCGCTCAGAGGATGACCCACGGCCCTCGCTCTCCTCTCCCACTCTTTGGTGCTCCAGGATTGAGCCCAGGCTGGCAGACTTGGCAGGAAGCAGCCTCACTGGCTGAGGCTCATCTTAAGCCCTGGTTTCTGTCCTGAAGTCAGTGGCTGCCTGAGAAGAGGGCACAGGCTTTAGGAGCATGACAGCAGCTTCTGCCCCTTGCACATGGGCCTTCTGCTGATATGACTGAAGGGGTGCACCCCTGGGAGGGCTTCTTTTGGGTCCCTCACACCCTTTTCCAGAGCAGCCACATAGCACAGGCCACACGTGCCACACACACAAACACACACACAAACACCCCATATTTTTCACTCACCATCCACTGCACTATAACACACATCTCAGACCCTTCCTTCCTTCCTCCCTCCCTTCCTTCCTTCCTTCCTTCCTTCCTTCCTTCCTTCCTTCCTTCCTTTCTCTCTCTCTCTTGTCTGTCTGTCTCTCTTTCTTTTTCTTTCTTTCTTCCCTTTGTTTTTTTTTTCAAGACAGAGTTTCTCTGTGTAGCCCTGCCTGTCCTGGAATTCACCCTTTACAGGCTGGCCTCAAACTCAGAGATTCACCTGCCTCTACCTCCAGAGCTCTGGATTTACAAAAAAATAAAAAAATAAAAAATCAGGATTAAAGATGTGTGCCACCACCACCCAGCAGCTGCTATCTTTTTTCTTAAATACTTTATTTAACTTTACTTTATGTGCATTGATGTGAGGGTATCAGATCCCCTGGAACTAGAGTTACAGACGGGTGTGAGCTGCCATGTGGGTCCTGGGAATTGAACCAGGGTCCTCTGGAAGAACAGTCAGTGCTCTGAACCACTGAGCCATCGCTCCAGTCCCCAGCTACTATCTTTCATCGCGCCTCACACCTGCCCTCGATGCTGTAGGAATGCCGAAGTCCACTGTCATTCCCAGTCCTACGATCACTCACCCTCAGGCTCACCATGGCCACCACATGGACTTTGTCATCACTTGAGACAGTGAACACCGGTGTCCTCTCTGACTACAGCCACACGGCTGGCTTCCAGGCTTCCCGATGCCTACTGAAACCCTACTGTCCTGTGTCTCCACGCCCTCCACACCTCTGACTGTTTTCTTTCGTTTTGTTGTTTTGTTTTTCAAGACAGTGTCTTGTGTAGTAAATTCTGATTTCAAACTCAAGATGTGGCCCAGGCTGTCTTTGAACCCCCTGATCCTCTTTGCTCTACTCCTTGTGTGTTGAACACACAAGCCACCCACAGCCAGTTACATGGTGCTGGGGATTAACCGGAACTCTGCTCTTGACAGGTAAGCACCAGCAGCTGAGCTACACCCCGCCCTGGAGCCTCTAGGCACCAAGCCACAAGAGCCCACCTGTCAGTCCGCCTCCCCCACAGCAGCACCCTCCGTCACCTGGAGATGGTCTTGCGAGCCAAAAGCAAAGCCCAAATACCTTCCCTATACCTCAGCACCTAGACTCTCCAGGACCCTTCTGGGGGAGGTGTTTGTCGCCTCTTCCTTCATCCTCTCCTCTCTTTATCTTTACATTTATATACTTATTGATAATCTTCAGTCAGCTTCGAAAACAATCAAATCACAGAAAACCAGATGGGAAGTGCATTTACAACCCTCTACCAGATGGCTTCTTCTTCTGAGAGGTGAGGGCCACAAGAAAACCACTCCACCCCCACTGTGTTTCTGCCACAGCCCCAGGGGGTCCTGCTAGTGTCTCCACTTTCTGCATGAACAGACTGGGGGACAAAAAGGTGGAACTGGTTTCGTTTTTAAGGTTTTTTGAAATTTATTTTTATGTTACGTACTTTGGTGTTTTGCCTGCATGTGTGTCTGTGTGAGGGTGTTGGATCCCCTGAAACTGGAGCTACAGATGGTTATAAGCTGCCATGTGGGTGCCGAGGATTGAGCTCAGGTCCTCTGGAAGAGCAGCCCGTACCCTTACTGCTGAACCATCTCTCCAGCTTGAGGAATTGGTTTCCTGAGTCACAAAGTCTTGCAGTGGTTGGACTGAGATTGGAACTAGCATCTCCTTGAGGCTGGGTTCCAAGATGCATACCGATTGCAACATCACACACACATATACCACACACTGCATCCACACACACACACCCCACAATACATACCACACACACACCACATATACACATCACAACACTACATACCACACACACCATACATACACCACATACTACACACCACACCGCTACACAACACACACTACACAAACCACACACAGCATACATATACCACATACTACACACACCACTATACAACACACACTACACAAACCACACACAGCACACAAACACTATACATGCACCTCACACTACACCACACACACACTACTCCACACACATAACACACACATACATACTACATACACACCACACATACACATGTCCCACATCCCACATACAAACCACACACTACACACTGAACACATACACCACACACGACACATACACCACCCACCCACCACACACACACACATGCATGCACACACACATACAGCACACACGCGCGCATGCACACACACGCATACATCACACACACTCACATACACCACACACACACCAGGCACAGTACTTCTGGGAAGAGGCGGTCTGCGGGGTGGGTGGGGCGGACTGGACAGGGCGGTCTCTGATTAAGGAAGTCCTAACCCGCTGCTGGTGCCCAGAGCAGCGCGCTGCCAGCCTCAGGTCTGGGTCTGGTCATGGAGGTGGAGCCGCCGCTCTACCCTGTGGCCGGGGCCGCGGGCCCTCAAGGGGATGAGGACCGCCTCGGAGTTCCTGATGGGCCAGAGGCTCCGGTGAGCAGGGAGGGAAGCAATGGAACACCGTGCCGATTGCCTCCGGGGAGCACCCGGGAGGGGCAGGGACTCTAAAAAGGGAACCCAATCACTCTAGGATGGGGCGCGGGACTCCACACGGGGGACCGTGGTCTCAGAATGGTGACATACACCCCAGGATGGGACTCCGGGTGGGGACCTGGAACTTTGAAAAGGGACCAGGACCCTGGGACAAGGGGACCGGGTCCCCAGGATGGTGGACTGACACCCCGAGTGTGGAGTGAGGACCCTAGGATGGGGACTAGGACCCCGGATGGGGAACCCGGACTCCGGGAAGGCGGAGTGGGGGCGCAAGGGCCGTAGGGTCAGCGTGTGATTAGCGATCCGTCCGCAGCTGGACGAGCTGGTGGGCGCGTACCCCAACTACAACGAGGAGGAGGAGGAGCGCCGCTACTACCGCCGCAAGCGCCTCGGCGTGGTCAAGAATGTGCTCGCGGCCAGCGCGGGTGGCACGCTCACCTACGGCGTCTACCTGGGTAGGGCGGACGCATGAAGCCCGCTGTCCCTCCGCTACCCCGCCTCCACTCCCGAGCTGGGAAAGAGAAACCTTGCGGCCAGCTGGCCTCCTTCCCCTTTCAGTTCCCGGGTCAGAGCTGCTGTTGGCACGGCAGACACATGGGACAGGGAGGGGGTGGTACAGGCCAGTTTGCCGACGACCCAGCCAGAGAATAGACGCTGGTGGGTGGGAATGGGTTCTTGTCCTCCCTGTCCGGGTCCTGATGATCAAAGTAATGGGTCGCTTAGGTGAATTGGCGTCCTGCCAAGCTTGCCATGGTCCTTTGGTTGCTCTGAATCAGACTGCTTAGAGTCCTCCACGCTGCCCCCTGTCCCTAGGCCTCCTGCAGATGCAACTGATCCTGCATTATGATGAGACCTACAGGGAGGTGAAGTACGGCAACATGGGGCTGCCTGACATCGACAGCAAGATGCTGATGGGTATAAACGTGACGCCCATCGCTGCCCTGCTCTACACACCTGTGCTCATCAGGTGCCAAGTTGCTGTCCCCTGACTTCCTGGGGTGCAGAGGCTGCCCTAGGGTTTTGGAGGGAGGGGCAGAGAACTGCAGAGAGGCCTTGCTTGCCTGGGAAAGTGAGAAGCAAAGGGGGAAATCCCTGCTAGAGGAGGAACCAAGAATTTGCCCCCATGTCCCCACCCCCTTGCACATTTGGTTTCTGCAAGCGATTCAAGCAGGTTCTGGCCTGGTGGCATCCTTCTACCAGACACAGGGTGACTTCCTGGACTGAAGCTGTGAAGTTACAGCCCAGTCCTCAGCCCAGTGAACGATGACTGTGTGAACAGCAGTTCTCAAGGGCCTCAGCTTAGAGGTCAGGTTGAGGTCTTCCTGAGCTCTCGGGCATATATGGTCCAGCCTCCTGGACACTGCAGAAATCCCCCATAGCCTGATCAAACCCCTGAAGGGGAGATAGGGTGAATGAGCTCCTGTCCTCTTTTCTTTCCTTTTCTTTCCTTTTCTTTCTTTCTTTCTTTCTTTCTTTCTTTCTTTTCCCCCCAACACAGGGTTTCTTTGTGTAGCAGTCCTGTCTGTCCTGGAACCAGCTCTGTAGACTAGGCTGGCCTCAAAGTCAGAGATCAGCCTATCTCTGTCTCCACAGTGCTGGGATTAAAGGCATGTGCCACCATCACCTGGGTTGTTTTGTTTAGTTTTTTATTTTTTATTTATTTTTTATTTTTTTAAATATTTATTTAGTATGTATACAATATTCTGTTTGTGTGTATGTCTGCAGGCCAGAAGAGGGCACCAGACCTCATTACAGATGGTTGTGAGCCACCATGTGGTTGCTGGGAATTGAACTCAGAACCTTTGGAAGAGCAGGCAATGCTCTTAACCACTGAGCCATCTCTCCAGCCCCTTATTTTTTATTTTTGACAAAGTCTCACTAAGTAGCTTTGGCTGGCCTGGAACTCACTTTGTAGATCAGGCTAGCCACAGTTCGTGGTGTTCCTCCTGCCTCTGCCTCCCAAGAGCAGGGATTACAGATGTCTATACCATCCAGGCTTTCTTGCCTTCTGTTTAAAATTAAATAAAGGCTGTTTCCTCACTGGGCAGGGTGGCGCTTGCCTTTAATCCCAGCACTCAGGAGGCAGAGGCAGGTGGATCTCTCTCGAGACCAGCCTGGTCTACAAAGCAAGTTTCAGGATAGCCAGGACTACAGAGAGAAAGCTTGTCTCAGGCACCTGGAAGGTTTTATGGTCCTTTTGTTTGTTTGGAGACAAAGTGGCTTATGGTTCCTTTGCTGTGATAGAACAGGGACTAAATGGAGCTTGGGGAGGGAGGGTTTGCTTCATCTTATAGCTTGTAGTCCATCACTGGGGGAAATCAGGGCAGGAACTCAAACAGGACAGGAACCTGGAGACAGGAGCTGATGCAGAGACCCTGGAGGGGTGCTGCTTACTGGCCTGCTCCTCGTGGCTTCTCAGCCTGCTTTCTTATAGCATCCAGGGCCACCAGCCAAGGGGTGGAACCAGCCACAGTGAGCTGGGCCCCCTCCCACATTGATAAACAATCTAGAAAATGCATCATGGGCTTTTTAAAGGGCTAACTTGTTTCAGGCAATTTCTCAGTTAAGGTTCCTTCTTCCTAAATGACTAAGTTGTTGTGCCAAGTTGGCATACAACCAGCCTGCACATAGGGTCTCACCCACCAGCTCCAGCTGACTCTCAGAATTCTCCTGGTTCAGCTGGGACTATTGGCATGTGCTATCATGCTGGTCGGCTTTATTCCTTTTGAAACTTATCACCTTTAATAAAAACCCTTATTTTGTTCCATCATACAGCCAGGGTAGCTGCTACTACTTTAGACACGAAGCAATCTCTCAGTGTCTACACAGAGGGGAAGTGGGTAGCTGCTATGTTTGAGACCTAGCAGTGTGGCTGAAACCCACATTCTTGTCTCCTATCAGATTGCCAGGCTGCTTTTCCAAAGGGCCATGTAGCCTGCACAGGCACTAGCTGTGCATCCCCTGCCCCCTTTCCCTCCTTCTTTTTTTTAAATATTTATTTATTTATTATGTATACAATATTCTGTCTGTCTGTGGGACTGATGCCTGAAGGCCAGAAGAGGGCACCAGACCTCTTTACAGATGGTTGTGAGCCACCATGTGGTTGCTGGGAATTGAACTCAGGACCTTTGGAAGAGCAGGCAATCCTCTTAACCTCTGAGCCATCTCTCCAGCCCCTTTCCCTCCTTCTTAAGTGTTGGTAATGGAATCCAGGACAGCATGCACTCTAGGCAGGCGCTTTAGCACTGACCAGGCTGTGGCACAAGCCCTAATGTGTGTTACCTATTGACTTCATTTACTTTCACATAGGGTCTCAAGTATCCTGAGCTGGCCTGGAAGGACCCGATTTCAATTCCCAGCACCCTGGTTGTAACTCGGTTCAAGGGGTCCAACGCCACTTCTGGCCTCTAGGGGGCACCAAGAATGCACATGGTCAGTCTAGAACCTATGAGACCTTGAGCTTTGGTTCTCTTGACACCTCCCCTCCATGCCGGGAAGCTGGGGAGCAGGCATATAATTAGTATGCCCAATTTCATGTGGTGCTGGAGATCAAACCCAGGGCCTTGTGTGCTATGCAAGCACTCTACCCACTATTATAGCCCTAGGCCTGGTGCCTTTTTCTTTCCTTAAGGATAAAAAAAAAATTTTACTGGGTGTGATGGCACACACACTGGAATAAGATGTCTTTATCCCAGTAATGGAGGATGAGCCAGGAAGAGCTGAGTTCAGCCTGGTCTACATACAAAGCTCCAGGTCAGACAAAGCTACACAATGAAACCCTGTCTCCGCTGGGCAGTGGTGGCACACGTCTTTAATCCCAGCACTCGTAAGGCAGAGGCCGACAGCTCTCTAAGTTCGAGGCCAGTCAGAACTATGCAGAGAAACCCTGCCTCAAAAAAACATCAACCAACCAAACAAACAAAGAGACCCTGTCTCAAGAGTGAAAAATAAAAAAGGACTGACAAATTTTTTGTGTATGTTTGTATGTGTATGTGTGCACATGTGTACAGCCAGAGGTCAACACCAAATCTATTTCCTGATCTTCTAACATTATTTTGGTAAAGATTTTGGGGTTTTGTTTGTTTGTTTGGTGTTTGTGTGTGTGGTTTTTTTTTTTTTTTTGCTTTTTTTTTGCTTTTTTTCTGTTTTTCAAGACAGGGTTTCTCTACATAGAACTGGCTGTGCTGAAGCTTATTCTGTAGACCAGGGTGGCCTTGAATGTGCACCACTATTACCTGACAAGATTTATTTTTAATCATATTTTATTTTATTTTTATACATAAAAATATACATAAAGAGTGTTTTGTCTGTCCATACCATCTGTATGCTTGCTGCCCCTGGAGGCCAGAAAAGGTGTTTGAAACTGGAATCACAGCCAGTTGTGAGCCAGCACGTGGGTGCTGAGAATTGAAATTGGCCCTTTGGAAGAACAGCCAGTATCCTAGTGTTTTTAACCATTGAGCCATCTCTCCAACCCCTCCCTAATTCTTTAAATTACTATTTTGTGTGTGTATGTGTATGTGTGGAGGTCAGAGGTCCACCTCGCAATGGCTGTGAGAGGCCCGTGGCATGGCCCGTGCTGCCATCGCAGCTGTGTCTGTGTCTCTGAGACTGCATCTTTCAGCCCCTGGCTCTCAGGCCAGGGCTTCCTGTGACCTCCCACAGCCTTCAGAACTGGGACCTGAAGTCCTGATGGTTGGGGCCACAGCAGTTCCTAGGCTGTGGTGCTAATGTCCCTCCCTCTGTACAGGTTTTTTGGTACCAAGTGGATGATGTTCTTAGCTGTGGGCATCTATGCCCTCTTTGTCTCTACCAACTACTGGGAACGCTACTACACGCTGGTGCCCTCTGCTGTGGCTCTGGGCATGGCCATTGTGCCTCTCTGGGCTTCCATGGGCAACTACATTACCAGGTGAGCCTGATGGGCAATGGAGCAGAGCTGGAGAACAGGTGCAATATTTATGTCCTTGCCAACTTCAGCTCGGGGACCCCAGGCAAGCCTTTGACTCTGGGTCTCAGTTTCCCCACTGAAGCTGGCTAGCCTATAGCTGTAGTCGCAGGAAGAAGTGTGGCAGAGGGCAGGTGGGGAAAGCTCTCATTCTCTGTGCTCCAGGATGTCCCAGAAGTACTACGAGTACTCCCACTATAAAGAGCAGGAGGAGCAGGGGCCTCAGCAGCGCCCGCCACGCGGCTCCCACGCACCCTATCTCCTGGTTTTCCAGGCCATCTTTTATAGCTTCTTCCATGTGAGTGCTCCAGGAACCCGGGGAGGGGGATTGGGGATTCTAGATCCCACACAGCACAACCTTACAGTTTCTCAGCCCTCCTGAGCCAAACCCTGCTCGATCGCCTCTAGTGATGGAGTGCTCCTCCCTGTCCACAGTGACCAGGAAGAAGTTCTCCTGCCTTGGGCACCCCATCACCACTGCTGAGCTATCCCTAGAGTTGGGGGGTGGCGTTCAGACTCCTCCCTAGATTTCACCTCCTGTTTAGTTCTGTCCTGAGCTCTGAACCCGACTGCTCTCCTTCCCACAGCTGAGCTTCGCATGTGCGCAACTGCCTATGATTTACTTCCTCAACTACTACCTGTACGACTTGAACCACACGCTGTCCAACGTGCAGAGCTGTGGTCAGTCCTGGGGCAGGGGGCGGGGCCTCCAAAGCCTACTTCCTGCTCACACTCCATCACCCAGTAGACCCTAGGCCTTCCCTTGCACCTTTCAGGGCTGCAGACATGGAGGTGGGGGTGGATGGTGCCCCCTTCACAAACTGCCACCCCCCAAGGAGCTTGCTGGAAGAATGTTGAATGCCCCTATACCCCACCTCTACTGTGGCCCTCCTCGGGTCTCCACCCACCCTTCCAGGCACTAAAAGCCACGGCATCCTGACTGGCTTCAACAAGACGGTTCTGCATACATTGCCGCGCAGCCGAAATCTCATTGTCGTAGAGAGTGTGCTCATGGCAGTGGCCTTCTTGGCCATGCTGCTGGTGAGTCTCGGGTTGGTGGGGAGGAGGGGTGGGAGCCGGTTCTCTCCGTGCTAGCGCCTATATGTGGTCAGGTTGGAATTGCAGGCTGGGAACCTAAGTAGAGAATCAGGACTGAGTTATGGTTGTAGGAGAGATGCCTGTCGACCAAGGCTGAAGTTGGGACCCCCAAGGTCAGAGGAAAAAGGACAAAGAGGGGACAGGTCCCATAGGGCTGG
Source organism: Microtus ochrogaster (assembly GCF_000317375.1). NCBI lineage: Eukaryota > Metazoa > Chordata > Mammalia > Rodentia > Cricetidae > Microtus > Microtus ochrogaster. The sequence continues at coordinate 38,677,347 of NC_022015.1, forward strand.
TTGTGATCTTTGAGGGGACTAGGAACACCACCCAGGATCATGGGCTGGCAAGTGTCACTCTGGACTGAGGTTGGTACTGGAAGGTAGAACTAAAGCTCCTAGCGACAGGAGCGGGGAGGTATGGCTTTAGGTCGAGAGGCAGGGCTAAGTGCAAAAAGTAAGGCACCGGCCTCTGGTTGTGTCTGGGACACAGCCTTGGGAGGAAACCTTCCTGGTATGCCACAACTTCGGTTAGGCTTGTAGGTGGGTTTTTTTTTGGGGGGGGGGGACCTCGAGACTGCAGCCCTTTTCTGCTTTTTTCTTTTCTTTTTCTTTTTTTTTGAAATGGTATCTCTCTAGCCCTGGCTGTCCTGGAACTTGCTCTGTAGACCAGGCTGGCTTTGAACTCACTGAGATCTTCCTGCCTCTGCCTCGCGACTGCTGGGATTAAAGACGTGCACCATTACATCTGGCATAGGGTGGCAGCCCTGTGTGGACCCGTGTTTGGGGTGGAGTGTCACACCTGTGGGTGTGTCGGTGGAGGGATGCCTGGCTGAGGATCCCTTCACAGCTCCTGTCTGCAGGTGCTGGGTCTATGTGGAGCTGCTTACCGGCCCACGGAGGAGATCGACCTGCGCAGCGTCGGCTGGGGCAACATCTTCCAGCTGCCCTTCAAACACGTGCGTGACTTCCGCTTACGCCATCTGGTGCCCTTCTTTATCTACAGCGGCTTTGAGGTCCTCTTTGCCTGCACTGGTTTCGCCCTGGTAAGTACAGACAAGACATCTGGCTGAACTTGAATTTCAGACGCACGGTACATGGGTGTATAAATACGTCCAAGGATATCCCGCAGTATTCCCCTCCCAACCAGGACAAAATTCTGGGCAGATGCTTGTAGACCAAGGCTGGTGTTGGGCTCCCCAAGCCAGAGGGGTCTTCCCTCTGTTTCTCTTCCTTCTCTTGACCCTATTACCTTTACCTTGAACAAGCCATCTTCCGCTTTCTGTAGTTAGCCTAAAGGGGAGCTAACGCCAGGAGATCCAGATAGGACAATGTGTGACCTCAAGTGGCAGCTGGTGAGGGAAGGGCCAGGACCAGCTGGCTTACCTTTGCTCTCTTTCTCAGGGCTACGGCGTGTGCTCCGTGGGGCTGGAGCGGCTGGCCTACCTGCTCATAGCTTACAGCCTGGGTGCCTCAGCTGCCTCGTTCCTGGGGCTGCTGGGGCTGTGGCTGCCTCGCTCAGTGCCCCTAGTGGCTGGGGCAGGGCTGCACCTGCTGCTCACCCTCAGCCTCTTTTTCTGGGCCCCATTGCCTCGGGTCCTCCATCACAGCTGGATACTCTACGTTGTGGCTGCCCTCTGGGGCGTGGGCAGTGCCCTCAACAAGACCGGACTTAGCAGTGAGTACAGCCTTAGGGACTGGCCTATCTGGGATGGTGGAGGGGCAGGCTATAGCCACCTCTGGGTGATTTGGGACCGTAAACATCCCGTGGGTTACAGTGGACTTAGGGGGTCTGCCCTGGAGTTCTGTGGGCATAGTAGAAATAGGTAGGGATTGCTTGGCATAGTCTGGTGTGGAAAGAATCCTGTGGCCAGTCTACGGAGAGATGGGGAAGTCCCGTGGACACTCTGGAAAAGTGTAAGAGCTCCACGCTGTGGCAGGCAGACATCACATTGAGTATGTGGACACACGGGGTAGGTGAAGGCTCTGTGAAGGCCTAGGGAGAGTATATAAAAACTCACACCAGCACTCAGATACCATGTTGTCATAATTTCCACGGCACAGGAGCTCCCATGGAGGGGAACAGTGGCAGGTACTTATCCATACTCCAGATGTAGGTACAGAACTGGGTTCTTTCTTTTCTGGTTTCCCCCTCCCCGTTGGGACCTCACTATGGAGCTTTGGATTGCCTGGGATTCACCGTATAGATCCCAGACTGGCCTTGAATCCACACACACCCCCACCTGCCTCTGCCTCCCTAGCGCTAGAATTAAAGGCGTGCACCACAC
>NC_022015.1:38679555-38689793 GCF_000317375.1 Microtus ochrogaster
AGGCCAGAAGAGGGCACCAGACCCCATTACAGATGGTTGTGAGCCACCATGTGGTTGCTGGGAATTGAACTCAGGACCTCTGGCAGAGCAGCCTGTGCTCTTAACCACTGAGCCATCTCTCAGCCCGTTATGTTACTTCTTTATTTAGGATGCATGTGTGCATGTGTGTGGGAGTGCATGTCATAGCAGGAGTGTGGAGGTCCAAGGTCAATCTGTGGAAGTCGGTTCTTTCCTTCTACCACATGAGTCCTGGGAATTGAACACAGGTCGGTTAGGCTTGGGGGCAGGTACCTTTTACCCACTAAGCCATCACAATGGCTTCTTCCTCTTCTTTTTCACATAGTCTTGCTATGTATCCTTGGTTGGCCTGGAACTTGCTATGCAGACCAGGCTGGCCTCAAATTCATAGAGATCAGCCTGTCTCAGTCTCCCTAGTTTTGGGAATAAGGGGGCCTTTTTTATTTTATTTTATTTTTTTTATTTTTGGAGAGGGTCTAAGGCACAGCCCAAACCCACCCTGCCCAGTCTCAGAATCCATGCCCAAATTCGGAGTGAGGTCCTAGGAAAAGCAACTGTGGTCGGCCAGGCTTCAGCTCTGTGGGGTTGTCTGGTCTCAAATGGGTATGCGTCAGTGACAGGCAGCTGGTCGTCATGTAGGTCGTCCTCAATGACACTGACTCTGATGGTCTGATGGTTAATAGTTCCAAGTATCCCCTGAGCCACATGATGGCAGTATTCATGTCCTGAGCCTGAACTTAGTAAGTAGCGGCCACAGTCAGCCAGGGCTGTGCCACTTTCTAACTTCAGAGCTTCTAGCCCAACACACAGTCGGTGTAAACTCATTCCACAATTGGGAAACGTCAGCTTTGAAGATTTTCTTTTCCTTCGGTTTTTCGAGACAGGGTTTCTCAATGTATACTTGGGCTGTCCTGGAACTCACTCTGTAGACCAGGCTGGCCTCGAACTCACAGAGATCTGCCTGCCTCTGCTGAGTGCTGGGATTAAAGGCATGCACCACCACCACCTGGCCAGCTTTGGAAATTGACCGGTAGTGTCTGCTTCTGAACCTCTGGCTTTTCCTGAGTCCTGGCTGCCCGTCCCTTACTGTTTCTCTACTGCCTTTCAGTGACCCCTCAGGACACCAGCCCACTCCATTCCAGGTTTGACTTGTGGAAAGGTCTCTCTCCAAGCCCCTCGTGAGGGAGAGAAACAGCGTGTGGGGCCACAGGCAGGACATGCTGTAGGCTCATCTTGACAGCGCACTAACCAAAGTCTCCACTAGGGGATAGGCAAGGACCAGCGCACAGCCCTGGTTGGTATTCCGGGCTATGAGCTGGAACTGGTACAGGGTTCCTTACCTGCCTTGTCCCTCCTGCCTGCAGCACTCCTGGGCATCCTATATGAAGACAAAGAGAGGCAGGACTTCATCTTCACCATCTACCACTGGTGGCAGGCCGTGGCCATCTTTGTCGTGTACCTGGGCTCCAGCTTGCCCATGAAGGTGAGGAAGGGAGGGAGTTTGGGTGTCCATGCCTCACCGGGAAACAGACCATGATTTCACAGCCCCTTAACAGGCACTGATCTCAGGACCCCTTAGTTCGTGGCGTACCCCCCAACCCAGCACCCTACTTGCTGTTTCACCTCCTAGTTTTGGTCTCTGTGGGCATGCCCAGCTGAACTGTGGGTTCTTTGGTCACCTGCTCATCAACTTCTGGACTCCTGGACACCCAGGGTCTCTCCTTTCAGATCCTGTAGGAATGAACTCCTCCATGTCTTCATGGTCTTTTGATTAGACTTTTGTTTTGTTTTGGGTCTCACTATGTAGCTCCCTGACTGTCCTGGAACTCACTCTGCAGACCAGGCTGGCCTCAGATTCAGAGATCCACCTGCCTCTGCCTCCCCAGTGCTGGGGTTAAGATGCCACCATGCCCAGCTTTTGCTTTGTTTCTGATTGTGGTGGAGAAGGGACCCAGGGCCCATTCTTGCTACCCATCAACTGTACCCTTAAGCTCCTAGTCTGCTCCCAACCCCAGCAGGCCATTTTAGCAGGTCCTAATCACATGCTTTTGTTCGGTTTATTTGTGTCTTTGAGTCAGGGTCTCAAGGTGGCCCGGATTGACCTTGAACTCATCGCCTTGGCCTCCTGTGAGCTGAGTTACAGGCATGCACTAACAGGCTCAGCTTTGGGCATCATTTATTTATTTTTTTTTTTCAGAAAATGAAATGAGTCGAAATGGCAGGGAATGGTTATATAAATACAAATGCATTTGTGTGTTTACTTCTGGGTGTGGGTTAAACTGTCTGAAAAGAAGAATAAGGCACGTCAGGGGTGAATGTTCTCCTGGCACATACAACAGACATGGCTCACCACCAGCACTGAAGACAAAAGGGAAAAACACTGGCAAGCATTGCAGTGGTGGAATTTTTCATATATGTGTGTATGTATGTATATATATATAAAGATATATATATATATATTCTTTTTTCCTGATACACAATCTCTAAATGTAGCCCCAGTTGACCTTGAACTCTTAGAATCCCCCCAACATCCCAGCTTCCTAAACAATGGGATTATAGGCTGTGCCTCTTTTTTTTTTTTTTGTTTGTTTTGTTTTTTGTTTTTGTTTTTCGAGACAGGGTTTCTCTGTGGCTTTGGAGCCTGTCCTGTCTAGCTCTGTAGACCAGGCTGGTCTCGAACTCACAGAGATCCGCCTGCCTCTGCCTCCCGAGTGCTGGGATCAAAGGCGTGTGCCACCATTGCCCGGCATAGGTTGTGCCTCTATGCACTCCAGTGTCCTACTGTGTTTACAGCCAGGGAATAATTTGCCTGTGGTTTAGGGAAGCCAGAGCTGCTTTTAGACTTCCTCAGACCTTCGTGTTTTCTCTGAGGCAAAGAGATTAGCCCCTTTTTGGTTGGAAAACTGAGTCCTACTGGAATGTGGTGACTTTAAAGTCAGTGTTGGAATTTGAATCCTCAAAGGCTGCCTTGGAAATCCTCCGTGAGGGGACTGGGGAGGGGGAGAGCCAGGAGGCTCCTGATGGAGGAGAAGGACACCAGAGAAAGGAGTGATGTCACCTCTCCTTTCCCTTGCTCCCAGGCCAAACTGGCAGTGCTGCTGGTGACCCTGGTAGTGGCGACAACCTCATACCTGTTGATGGAACAGAAGCTGCAGCAAGGCCTGGTGCCAAGACAGCCGCGAATTCCAAAGCCACAGCACAAGCTGCGAGGCTACCGCTACCTGGAGGAGGACGACTCAGATGCGAGCGACGTGGACGGCGGTGGTGGCCAGCAGGGCCCGGGGGACTGCGCGGAGGAGGAGGCCCCACAGGCAGGGGCCCTAGGTACAGAGCCAGCTGGCCCCTGCCGCAGGCCCTGCCCCTTTGAGCAGGCTCTGGGTGGTGACGGGACTGAGGAACACTGAGAGACCCAGCCTGGCCCTCAGACTCAGCTTTCCCGCTTTTCAGTGTTAGTTTACTGTGTCTCAGGTTGAGGGTCCCCCAAAGTCCTCCTCCATCCGCTGGAGGGTCCTCTTTCCCCTCCCAGAACCTGGGGCCACCTGGAACTTCCTCCAGGGAGATGAGGGTCACCCTCCAGAACCCCCATCCCTGCTTAAAGGGAGTACCTTAGCCTAGATCAGCGAGATCCCCTTCCTGCACACACGCCACACCTCGGGTGTGACAGCCTTTGACTGGAGCTTTGCACGTCTTGCCCACAGGTTTCCCTCCCCTCAGAACAGGGGGCCTTTTTTTTTAAAAGTAGAAAATGATTAATAAAGAGTTTTGTATTTTCTGGAGAGGGTCTGGGTCATATCGTTCTCAACCCCATTAGAATTTCACCCTGCAGAACAGAATCCTTGGTTGGTTGTGGGGGCTCAGTCACCCCACGGAGGAGGTGTCCCCGCTAAGCCCCTCCAGGACCCATCTCTTCTACCAGAAGTACAGCCTATTGGCTGCACCCTGCCCACCCAGGAGCAAGGGCCACAGAAATGGGTTGCAGGGACTTCAGCAGAGGAGCAAGACTTGAGCCTAGATAGCAGGGCAGGAGCTAGAGGCCACTGTCCCTCCAGCCCACCAATCACCCACCCACTCCAGTCCACAAGCCTGGCCTTTTCTCTCTAGGAGTCTGTCTGCCCATGGTGCTTAGGGGCTGCTTTATTACAGAACCTGGATAAACTTGGTCACGGCCCTTTTCTTTGACACCCCTGTGGCTCTGTCCATGGCCCTCTCTTCACCCCCTCGCTCACTCCATTAGAGGACACTGACACTCATTGTCAAGAGCCCTGAGTGGCTGGGTAAGGACAAAGGAATCATGGCAGAGGCATGGGGCCCCAGCTGTGTTCTGGCAGCTCTCTGCTAGGGTCACGCCTTTTCCACTCCCTGCAGACCCCTGACCCCTGACCCCTGACTGAAGGCCAGACCCTGTCCCTGTCTCCTGTGTCCTGCCACACCCCAGGCTCCCAACTCTCTTCCTCTCCAGCTCCTCTAACCTCTAGCCACGCCCGAACCAGACTCTGTGACCTTGGAAAGGTTTTGGGTTGCTTCTCTGGGTGCTGTGTGCACAGGGAGAAGTGTTAGACCCTAGATGCTCCACCAGCCAGGTCCTAGAGGGAATGCTCAGGCACAGCAGGAGATTGAGTTCGCTAAGGTTTGGGAGGAAGCAGTCTGCCCATACACACATAGCCTGTACTGTCTGTGAATTCCAGGTGTGGTCTCCCAGCACTCAAGAGGCTGAGACACGAGGATTGCTGAGAGTCTGAGGCCAGTCTGAGTGACATAGTGAGTGGAAAGCTTCACCTACTCATCTACAAAACAAGTTTGAAGCTAACTTGGGCTACACCGTGAAATTGTCTCAGGACAAACATTTGAGCAAATGACAAACACCCAAACTAAACAGCAAACACTATGTGGAGGCAGGTGTGGTGACATCCTGTCACAAGATTCTAGCTACTTCAGTCACAGTGGGTGATGGGGCAGGTGAGCGCCATTACAGCCCTGTGAATGAGACTTGGGTGTGTCTGCGAGTGGCCCTCCCTCTCCAGGCCTAAGTGGTGCTCACCTGTGATCACAAAATTTGGGAGACTGAGGCAGAAGGATTATGAGTGTAGTTTTGAGGTAGCCTAGGCTACTTAGTGAGACTGTCTCAAAAAATGTAAGAAAGAAATAGGGACGGAGGGGAGGAGGAAGATCTGTTCAGATCAGGCTAGCACCATTGCCTGGCAGAGCTGAGCTGGAGGGCATATTCATGGTTATTTTGTGTTATTTTAATATTTATTTTTTAAGTGGTGTTTTTGTTTGTTTGTTTGTTTTTGTTTTTGCTTTCCGAGACAAGGTTTCTCTATGTAGCCCTGGCTGTCCTGGAACTCTCTCTGTAGACCAGGCTGGTCTTGAACTCAGAGCTCCACCTGACCCTGCCTCCTGAGTGCTGGGATTCAAAATGTGCACCACCACCACCCAGCCTAAGATTTTCTTTCTTTTTTTATTTATTTATTGTTTGTTTTTTCAAGACAGGGTTTTCCTATAGCTTTGGGGCCTGTCCTGGAACTAGCTCTTGTAGACCAGGCTGGCCTGGAACTCACAGAGATCTGCCTGCCTCCACCTCCTGAGTGCTGGGATTAAAGGCATGCACTACCCTGCCTGGCTTAGACCCTATCTTAAAAAAGGATGGGGAGAGAAGCTACTTCTATAAAATCAGATCATAAGAGTCAGGGCTGAGAATGAGGACGTAGCCAGCTGCAGACAGAGGTCCTGCAGCAGAATTGGCAAGCCCCAAAGGTGGAGCAGGTGGACAGCATGCAGCCACTGAGCAGGTGGACAGCATGCAGCCACTGAGCGGGTGGACAGCATGCAGCCACTGAGCGGGTGGACAGCATGTAGCCACTGAGAAGGCCTTGTCAACAGAGGATGGGCCAAAGGGAAGCCCCAGCAGCAGTTCTTTGTGTCCTTGCTACACACCCTGGGTGTCAGATGACAGTTGGTGGGGCGGACCCGTGGATACTGTTGTGTTTGTTAAGCATCTGTCATGCTATGGGGTCCAGGCAAGGAAGTTCCACCCTTCTTTGTCTGGTAAGCTCGTGGGTTTGTTTTGCCTCACATGGTTTTAACATACCAAGCTCCCCAGGCTAAATTTACCCTGATAAGTGTATGAAGCAATATCCTTCCCACTTCCAGTCATTTATCAGGTGGCGTGGTAGCTAATGGTGTTTGTGGGTTCTCCTTGGTGAGCAATCACGCCCCACCCTTGAAATGGAGTAAGGAAGCGTTTGTAGAAATGAGTCTTTCAGGGGCTGGAGAGATGGCTCAGAGGTTAAGAGCATTGCCTGCTCTTCCAGAGGTCCTGAGTTCAATTCCCAGCAACCACATGGTGGCTCACAACCATCTGTCATGGGATCTGGTGCCCTCTTCTGGCCTGCAGGCATACGTGGAAGGAATGCTCTGTATACATAGTAAATAAGTATTTTAAAAAAAGAAATGAGTCTTTCAGGCCAAGTGTGGCTGAAAAGTCAGTCTGCACAATATGACCTGGCAGATCAGACTCAGCAGAAGCCTATAGGGGACATTTTATATTTAAACTATAACAGATGGAGAGACCGAGGCACCGGACCTTCTAGGGAAGAGTTGAATCAGTAACTGAGAAGGGAGTCTGGGATCTGTTACTGGATCTGTAGAAAGGCCACCTGATTGGAACAATGGCCATTTTGTTTGTTTGATCTGTCAAGACAGGGTCTCATGTAGCCCAGGCTGGTCTGGAACTCACTGTGTAGCCAAGGATGACCTTGAATTCCTGCTCTTACCGTCGAAAATGCCGAGATGAGAGGGGTGTGCATATGGACCCAGTTTACAGTGGGCCCTGGTGAAAATGCAGACACCAGGGCCCCTCTCTGGGAATTCCAAGGTACTAGAGGCTAAAGGGTCCCAGAATCAATCCACTGAGTCCTGGATGGGAAACCAGGGGTCTGGAGGAATGGACACAGCTGTTTTTCTGTCCCCAAGAAGGCTCCCTGACCTGGGCACTAGATTGTCCCCCTTCCCTCCTTGCTCAGACGGCTCAGTGAAAACACCACTGGATCTGAGTTCAGACTTTGTTTCTTACAGTTCTGGTATCCGGGTGGGCTCTTCTTCCAGATGAACACCAGCTTCCCGGCAGGTGGATTTCCTCCGCTCTGTCCCGTCCTCCCCCAGGAGATGGGGACAATGCCAGCAAGCCCTCTAATGTCTCTTCCTCGTTTTCTCTTCCTTCCTTTCTTTCCTTTTTTGTATGTGTGTGCGTGCATGTGGGTGCCCATGTGGGTGTCTGTGCACGTGGGTGGGTATGTGTGTGGGGCGTGCACATGGGTGTGCATGTGGGTGTGTATGTGTGTGCACATGGGTGGGTATGTGTGTGGGGGTGTATGTCTGTGCATGTGGGTGGGTATGTGTGTGGGGCGTGCACATGGGTGTGCATGTGGGTGTGTATGTGTGTGCACGTGGGTGTGTATGTGTGTGCATGTGGGTGGGTATGTGTGTGGGGTGTGCACAGAGGCCAGGGGATAATCGCAGCTGATACTGCTCAGGAGCTGTCCACCTTATTTTATGAGACAAGGGTCTCTCACTGGACTGGAATTCACCAACATTGGCGGGTCAGTGAGCCCCAAGGATCCTCCTTTCCCTGCCCTACCCGCAGCTCTGGGATTACAAGCACGCAACACCACACCTAGACTTTTCACACAGATCCTGGGGCGGGAACCAGACACTCCGGCTTACAAACCAGGCGCTTTATCAACATGTCCCAGCCCTTTATCTTCCTTCTCTTACAGATGCACCCTTCAGATCCTGCCCTATCTTCATGATCTAATCTAACCATCCCGCAAGGGGCTGCCCCAAATCCTGACACTCTGGGGCTTCAGGTTTTACTACACAAACTTGGGGGACAGCATTTAGCTCACAGGCACAAGCAGACCTCCCTGGAGTGTCGTACTGACTCATCAGGCAACCTGCTACATCCACTCGGTGGTTGGTCACTTCCTGTACAAGTTCCCAGAAGAGAGCTAACCTGCCCCACTGCCACATCTCACAAGTTCCCACCTCATCCTCATCCTCATGCTCACCCCCTGCAGCAATGTCTTCCTGGGCTTGTCTTATCAGTGTCTGGGGACACCCCACCTCACCCCGCGTGATACCAGCCGCTGTTTGTGGAGGAGCCCTAGAGGTTGTGTTTCCCCACAGGGTGGGAGGTGACCTCCAGGGGACACAGTCTTGATGTCACAACCGGAGGATGCAAAGCACCCAGCTGTCATCCCTGCACATGCAGATGGCAGTGCAAGAGTCACACCCTGCAACTTTCCAACTGCATGAACCTGCTGCCAGGTGTCTCTCTGTGAGCAGCTCCAAGCACACCCTCCAGCTCTGGCCTGTTTGCCCTTGTTGACTCGGGTGTGTCAGATCTGTCTATTTCAACCATGCTTGTCTCACTGTATCCCTGGCTACCCATTCTCTATGCTCCTTCCCCATAGACTGCCATTGCCCAAGACAGGTTGAAGGCCTCCACAGCTGGCCTCGGCCCTGAGCCCCTGACTCATACTTCAGGCATCTGCTTTACGTCTCGCTGGGCACCACTTGTTGACCACTTTACTCAGGCAGGACTCAGGGTCCCTACCTCCCAGGGCACAGAACCTGAGCCCTAAGAAGCAACTTTCAGCCTATTGCCTCAGTTAAAACTTGGTCAGCCCCCCCATTTCTCTCTCCCACCCCAAACCCTGGCTCCCAATCCAGAGCAGTCTTTGAAGTTCTCCCAGGAAGGGATTCTTCTTCATTTTAGATGAGGTCATGTGATGTAGTCCAGGCTAGCCTTCTACTTACTATCCTCCTGCCTCAGTCTCTGGAGGGCTGGGGTTATAGGTGTGTTTTCCCAGGACGAGCCCATCCCGAGTCCACTGAAACTCCAATAGTGACCCTGTTTGAAGTCCAAATGGCTTTGATTGTGGTCCGTGTCCAATTCTAACCCCCTACCTAGCAGACAAGATATTGCTGGCTGTCCCCTGCCTCTGCCCGAACCCTCTGCTGTGCTTTACTGATGGCCTGGGGCAGCTCTTCCTTCTCGGGTTCTCTGCCTCTCTCCCCTGTTAGCCTCCTCTCTGCATAGGCGTGGCAAGGCGCTTATCCAGTCAGTGGGCATCTGAGTATGTTTTTGGAGAACTGTGATCCAATGTTCCTCAGAAGTGACAAAGCAGTGGCATTTGCTCCCCTTGGTAGGTGGATAATAGTTCCTGTAAACAATGCCTCAGCCGGGCAGCGGTGGCGCACACCTTTAATCCCAGTACTTGGAAGCAGAGACAGGTGAATCTCTGTGAGTTTGAGGCCAAACTGGTCTACAAGAGCTAGTTCCAGGACAGGTTCCAAAGCAATAGAGAAACCCTATCTCAAAAAACCAAAATAAATAAAAATGAAAATTATATTTAAAAAACCCAGTACCTCCTAACTCCTGGGGCCTGTAAAGGTGACACTGTGGAGAAAGGGTCTTTCCAGGTCTGGTGACATTAAGGATCTTGACCAGAGGGTCATTCGTATAGGAGACAACTTGAGTCACAGTTGTCCTCGTAAGAGAAAGTGGGAGGTCGCTCAGGGGTAGAGCACATCCTGAGCATGCAGGAGCTTCTGAGTTTAGTCCCAGCACTGTATGGGAGGAAATTGGGGGGCAGTGATGAGACTGTGGGCCAAGGGTTGCTGGCAGTTACCTGACGCTAGAAGAGGCAGACTATAATCTCGAAAAGCCCTCTGGGAACTGGGTTCTGTCTCATCTCAACTGTTGGCAGCCCTTCTCTCTTTCCTTCCTTCCTTCCTTCCTTCCTTGCTTCCTTCCTTCCTTCCTTCTTTCCCTCCTCTTTCCTTTCCCTTCCTTTCCCTTTCTCTCTCCCCCTCTCTTTTTCTTTCCCCCTCTCTCTTTCTTTCTCCCTTTTCTTTCTCTCTCTTTTTAACTTTGAGACAAGGTTTTACTCTGTAGCTCTGGCTAAACTAGAACTCTGTGTACACTAGGCTGGCCTCAAACTCATGGCTATCCTCCTGCCTCAGCTGCAGGACATCTGGAGCTACAGGTGTGAACCACTGTATTCAGCTGGACTGTGCATTTCTCTCTTCAGTGTTGAGAGAGAACACAGCGCTGCTGTCTCGCCCACTTGGGGTCCTTTGTCACAGCAGCCCCAGGACAGGACAGAGCAAGGTCAGGAAGCTCCCTAATGGCTATCTCACACTCTGGCCATTGCTGA
>NC_022015.1:38689893-38694149 GCF_000317375.1 Microtus ochrogaster
AAAAAAAAGATTTATTGGTGGAATCTGCCTGAAGGGTGTTCATTATTTACTTTTCCATTGCCTTGATCCAATGACCTGATAGGCAAGTTCAAGGTGGAAGATTCTCTCGTAGCTCATGGTCAGAGAGTTCACTCAATAATAATTTCTGATGGAATTAAGGATCTTGGCAGGAGGGTCATCCACACAGTGCTAATTTCAGGTGCCCTGTAAGAGAGAAGTGGGGCGGGGGGTGGTGGTGGAGGTGGGGTAGCGCAATAGGGTACTTGCAAAGTATGTGGGAGGCCAGGGTTGCTGAAAGAGAAAGGTGTGTAGGGGTGATGTGTTCCCAGACAAGACAGAGATAATGCAGTAGATATGTCTCGAGACAAAGGTTATGTAAAGATAGACAACTGGCGTGGTGGCTACAACCAGATCTTCTCGGCAGTCACCTGAAGCTGGAAGAGGCGAGAGGACCCTCCCCGACAGGCTTTTAGAAACCAGGGCCTCGGCATTTTTTTTTCTTTCTTTTCTGAGATAGAGTCTCAGTATACAGTCCTGACTGTCCAGGAATTCATGGCTATCCTCCTGCCTCAGCTGCAGGACATCTAGAGCTACAGGTGTGAACCACTGTATTCAGCTGGACTGTGCATTTCTCTCTTCGGTGTTGAGAGAGAACACAGCGCTGCTGTCTCGCCCACTTGGGGTCCTTTGTCACAGCAGCCCCAGGACAGGACAGAGCAAGGTCAGGAAGCTCCCTAATGGCTATCTCACACTCTGGCCATTGCTGAAGGGATCTGGGATATTTGATTCACAGGCTGTGTGGGTTCCTCTCTGGCTTAGTTTTCTTTAAAATGCATCTCTACTGAGCTAGGATTCACACAGCCTGGAGCCTACACACCGTGGTGCTTTACAGCTGAGCGTGGGAAATCATCTCCTAGACCCACCTGCTGCTCTTAGGCAAGGCCACCCCTGAGATACCATCCGGTGTCCCCTTGGCTCACACTGTGTTCTCTTCCTGGGCCCACACTGGGCATTTAGCTCTGAACTAGCAAAGATTCAAGGCCCAGGGTTGGTAGTGTACTGTGTGTGGCTCCCTTCGACCCAGCTCCAACCACAAGGCAAGGTTATGTATTGATGTCTGTGTCAGGGAGGGGTGGAAACAGGTTTGGACACTGGTGAGAGATGGCAGCAGGGCCTGGGCCCAGTCTCCTGGGTCTCAGACTCTAGGGGTCCTCAGTGAGTGTGCACAGAAACACTGGGAGCCAGCACTGCCGCCCCAGAAACACTGACTTGTGCCAGAAGCTGTGATCGTGTCTCCTCACTCCCAGCAGAGTCTCTCCAAACAATCACAGTTACACTCAGGGAGGTTAAATAAATAACCCAATTGGTGCCACACAGAAGCTAAAAATAAGATATGAGTGACATCCCCCTTGGCAAGCTCCTTTTCTCCCCTCTCCTTCAGGAGACCCTCTACAGCGGCAAGGACCCTTCTTCTGCCCCATGGGTGCCATTTGGTCACAGGAGAGTGGAAACGAAGGTGCCTCAATAATCCAGGGATACTCTGGTTGTGTGTGCGTGCGTGCATGCATGTGTGTGTGCACATGCATTTGTGTGTGTGTGAGGGTGGAGATGATTAACCTGTGAGGGCTTCCTAAAAGAGGTAGCATTGCCGGTAGAGCTCAGGTGAAGTTTGTCCTGGGACCCTTTTCTCCTTCCAGCCAGCTTCCCACCTGCCCCGCCCAACTTGGTAGCTGACAAAGCAGCCTGTACACCCAGTCGCTCCAGTTCCCCTCCGTGCATCCAGGGAAGAACTGAGATAGGAAGGGCGTGGGGTTTAAAGGCAGCTACCCAACCAGGATAGATCCCTGTGCTGTCAGGCGTGGGTGCAGGAGTGTGGTCCAGGGGCACTCAGAGGAACAGGCAGAGGAGGGAGCCATCAGGGTAGAAGAGGAGCTGCATGCCGGGAGCCAGAATGTCCAGCAAAGGCCAGTACCCAGAACCGGAGCAGGGGTAGGTGATCCTGCTGGCAGAGGACCTAGGCCCATAGACTGGGGCCAGTGGCTGAGGGAGATGGGATGCCAGGGTCACAGGAGGGGGGCAGGACTACAAGTCCAGGGGTGGCAATGTGATAGGTGACCCAGGGGGCTCGTGGCACCAATGTGGCTTTGTTCTTCCTTACCTCAGCCTCACATCCCTGTGACAGACAGGTTCCCCATCTTTCCTGGAGAAGTTCCAAGCAACAAAAGGCAGCTGTGTGGGCAGATGGGGACCTGGTAGGACACTAGAGGTGTGACCAGGTTGTTATAAAGAAGGAGGCTTCTTGGGAGATGCATTCAGAGCTGAGTTTCTGGTTCCGTGTTTTTTTGTTTGTTTGCTTGTTCTTTGGTTTTTTTGAGACAGGGTTTCTCTGTGGCTTTGGAGCCTGTCCTGGAACTAGCTCTTGTAGACCAGGCTGGCCTCGAACTCACAGAGATCCTCCTGCCTTTGCCTCCCGAGTGCTGGGAATAAAGGCGTGTGCCACCATCGCCTGGCTCTGGTTCCGTGTTTAAAAAGCCATATTTCCAGAGGGACACAGAGGCACAAGCTGTAATCTCAGCACTCTAGAGACTGAGGCAGGAGGATTCTGAACTCAAGGACTGGGCTATATAGTAAAATTCTGTATGGGGGGGGACAGGCAGGAGGGAGGGAACCTGGGGCTGTAGATGTGTTTCCCCAGGAACAGCCCATCCAAAGCCACGGAAACTCCAATAGTGGCCCTGTTTGAAGTCCCCATGGCCTTGATTGTGGTCTGTGTCCAATTCTAACCCCCTACCAGATGACTGTTCCCTGCCTCCTGCCTGAACCCTCTGCTGTGCTTTACTGATGACCTGGGACAGCTCTTCTTCCTTCTTGGGTTCTCTGCCCCTCTCCCCGTTTGACTGTTAGGCTCCCCTCTGCATGGGCATGTCAGTAGACAGAGTGCTTGCCTAGTGAGCAAGAAGCCCTGGGTTTCAGCCCCTAGCACTGTGTAAACAGATACTAGTCATCTTAGCACTGGGGAGGATGTGGGGTGGGGAGGGGGGATTCAAGATCATCCTTGGCTGCTTAGCAAGTTTGAAGTCAGCCCAGGCAACATAAGATTCCATCTCAAAAAAAAAAAAAAAAAAAGAGCTGGGGGCTGAGGTGGAGGGTGGAGGGTGGAGGGTGGAGGGTGGAGGCGGAGGGTGTTCTTGTGTCTATGGAACCATTGCATTCTTTTACATTTTTGTTTTGTTTCTTTTTCGAAACAGGGTTTCTCTGTGTAGCTTATGAACCTGTCCTGGCACTCACTCTGTAGACCAGGCTGACCTCGAACTCACAGAGATCCACCTGCCTCTGCCTCCCGAGTGCTCGGACTAAAGACGTGTGGACCACCGTCTGGCCCAGAATTACATTCTTATTGCAGAAAATCTTGAAGTTCCAGGAAGGTGCTGATGATAAAAGGCATGCTCCTAACACTTAGGAGCTGTTTCGAAATACACACACGGAGGGCTGGGGAGAGGGCATAGTGGGTAAAAGGTTGGCCACACAAGTATGTAGGCAGAACTCTGTCTCACACACACACACACACCCCATTGGCACATGACTGTAATGTTGGTGAGAAAAGAGGCCTGTGGGGTCCAAAAAGACCCATTGTTTAGCAAGCACTGTGCACAGGACAAATTAGCTGCTGCTTGGAGCCTTAGTTTCCCCATCCTTACAATGGCGCAACACTGTGTGCCAGCTTCAATATTACGCTTTTTTCCGGTTCCCTTCTGTGTTGTTTTTGATGGCCACAGACTCTGTCGCAGCTTCCTGTGCAGCAGGTCCCGCCAGGACAGCTGCTCTGCACCGCTCATTGCTGACCATTCGCATCACAGGGCCTTTGCCCTGCTGCCCCACGTCCACAGCGTCCAATGCCCCTGTGCCTCCATTGCAGTCAGAGCCAGGGTGACTCTCAGAGCTGCCTCTGGAGGTGTCTGTGTGTGCTGATCCTGTATAATTACAGTCTCGTGCCACATAACTGACATGTCAGCCAGTGACAGTCAGATGTACAACAGTAATCCTACGGATTATAGCCAGGCTGAGTAAAGGAGGCTGCCCCACACTAAGGAGCCCTGGGGGCCTCAGCACATCCCAGGCTCAGCCCATGAAGGCAGTAGGAGGCCATGGACAATGTCAGAACAAGGCCAGTGTGACCAGGAGCCCACAGAGCCCAGGCAGGGAGCACTGGGGAGGGCTGATGACACTGACACCCCAGAAAGAATGCTCAGGAAGAG
>NC_022015.1:38694739-38696351 GCF_000317375.1 Microtus ochrogaster
GAGAGTTCTGTCCACAGGGGGCGCTGTCCTGAGAGTTCTGTCCACAGGGGGCGCTGTCCTTAGTGTTCTGTCCACAGGGGGCGCTGTCCTGAGAGGACATGTGACTGGAGAGGCAAGGGAGCACCTATGCTGTCCCTATAGGAGCATTGCTCCTGAGAGGACTGTTTTGAGAGCTGTCCACTGTGGGGCGCTGTTCTGATGTGAATTCTGTTCACAAGGAGTGATTGTGCCAAGAGCTCTGTTCAAGGAGTGTGCTGGTCTCCAAAGCTACGGAGAAACCCTGTCTTGGAAAACCAAAAACCAAACCAAAACAAACAAACAAAAAAGGGTGTGTTGGCTTTAGGGGAACCTCCAAAGGCCATGAGCAGGTCCCAGCATGGGCAGATGCTGTTCACATAGATGCAAAGCCTTCACCTGAATTCATTCAGGTCATTGCAAAAACCCAACACACACACAAACACACACGTGCACAGATTCAGAATACAGACACTTATTCAGACACATGATGTAGGCACTCATTTACACACTGACACAGCAATATACAAAATGACATTCAGCCTTGTGAGTTAGCTTGTGCCAGCAATTTCAGCTCTGTTAGAAGTAGAAGCAGCAGGATCAGGAATTCACAGGTCGCTTCTAGGTATCTAATACTTTGGAGGCTACCATGAACTACATGAGACCTTGTCTCAAAAAACCAACCAACAGATGAATAACAACAATGACAAAACACTCTCTGGACCCAGCATTCAGAAGAGCTCAGCCCCATAGCAGTGTCCGGCCTGTTGGGTCATGGGATGAGCTTCTGGGGGTGGCACAAATCATGGGTGATTGGATTGTGTCTTAAAGATGGAGACAGTCCCAGACACCCAGTTATCTGCCCCATATTTCAGGATGGATCCCTTTGAGGAAAAGCTGTGGAGGCTGAAGGAGGCCTTCAACACAGGGAAGACAAAGCCGGCCAAGTTCAGGGCTGAACAGCTACTAAATCTGGGCCACTTCCTACAGGATAACAGCAAGGAGCTGCATGACGCCCTGGCTGGGGACCTGGGCAAGGTGTTGTGGGGCTGTGGGGTGGGGCACACAAAGGTGCTGATGTGTCTTTCCCAGGCTGGGCCACATCC
Organism: Microtus ochrogaster; assembly: GCF_000317375.1. NCBI lineage: Eukaryota > Metazoa > Chordata > Mammalia > Rodentia > Cricetidae > Microtus > Microtus ochrogaster. The sequence continues at coordinate 38,695,861 of NC_022015.1, forward strand.
TTTTTGAGACCTTGAGTAGCTAAGGAGGGCTCATACCTTGTAACGTGACCCAAACTGTATCCTGAATATTCAATCCATGCCTTCTATGCAGAATGCAGCATTTACTCTGGAACACATAGAGCCCCACCCCACCCCACCCCCGCCCCAGAGGCCAGCTGGATGGCTGTTGTCAGGTCACAAATAGGGAAACTGAACACTCCCCTTAAGTCACTTGCCTGAAGTTACAGGACCAGGCAGTGGCAGATCAGAATGCAGCTCCCATGGGATCACCCTGCTGCCCTTACATCGTGTTTATATGCTCAAGGACACTACCTCATGCCCTTCCCGAATGGTAGACCCCAGCCCAGCCTTGAACCAGACCTCCCCACCCCACAGTCAGCCTTCGAGTCAGACTTGAGTGAGATCATCCTGTGCCAGAATGAGGTGGACCTGGCCCTCAAGAACCTGCAGACCTGGATGAAGGACGAGTCTGTGTCCACCAACTTGGTGAG
>NC_022015.1:38696451-38698982 GCF_000317375.1 Microtus ochrogaster
AGTGAGATCATCCTGTGCCAGAATGAGGTGGACCTGGCCCTCAAGAACCTGCAGACCTGGATGAAGGACGAGTCTGTGTCCACCAACTTGGTGAGCACCATTGTCTAGGGAATGGTGGGTGGAGGTGATGGTGCTTGCTCTAGGCCCCTTCCTACCCTTGAAACCAAAGTAAGCCAGTCTTTACATTGGGGACCCATCACCCAAGGAGGTGAGGACCCATGGGAGTGGAGGAGGCTGTTACTCATCTGGCACCTCACTACCACCCTGCATCCTAGCTCACGAAGCTGAGCTCAGCCTTCATCCGGAAGGAGCCCTTTGGCGTGGTGCTTATCATTGCACCCTGGAATTATCCATTGAACTTGATGATCATGCCCCTAGTGGGGGCCATCGCTGCAGGTGAGTGGGGTTTGGGAACCCCCTAGTCGGACAGTCCTTCCCAAAGAAGGCATCCAGAGTTTCCTGGAGGGTGCAGGCACAGGCCTCACTCCTCTACTTCCCCATTGGCTCCTTCAGGGAACTGTGTGGTGCTGAAACCATCAGAGATAAGCAAGAACACAGAGAAGGTGCTGGCCGAGCTGCTGCCCCAGTATCTGGACCAGGTGGGTATGGCTCTGCCTGCCAGCACCCGGCATTCCCATATCCCTGTCCTGGCCAGTGGGGAGGTCCCCACTGTCCTTGCGTCTGCCTCCTGAGCTGCCATCCTGTTTTGCAGAGTTGTTTTGCTGTGGTGCTGGGCGGGCCCGAGGAGACTGGGCAGCTGCTGAAACACAAGTTTGACTACATCTTCTTCACGGGTGAGGATGGCCCTGGCCAGGATCCTGGGCGTGGGGACAGCAGAGGACACGGCGTAGAGAACAAATCAAGAGGTGGAGGTGTCCCTGAGGGTGGCTGTCCAGGACCTCTGAGAATCTTGGAGATTGGATCCTGGGTGGTCAGGATAGGTGGAACAGCCCAGAACTTGGGCTGAGAAAGGTGTCTGTGGAGAGGGGAGGCCAAAGTTCATGCCTAGACCAGCTGTCCAGGTGAAGATGGTGTCTCTTGACCCTGTTCTCAGGGAGCCCTCGGGTAGGCAAGATTGTGATGACCGCTGCTGCCAAACACCTAACGCCCATCACCCTGGAGCTGGGGGGTAAGAACCCCTGCTATGTGGACGATGACTGCAACCCCCAGACTGTGGCCAACCGCGTGGCCTGGTTTCGCTACTTCAATGCTGGCCAGACCTGTGTGGCCCCTGATTACATCCTGTGTAGCCAGGAGATGCAGGAGCGGCTGGTACCTGCCCTGCAGAATGCCATCACACGTTTCTATGGAGACAACCCACAGACCTCCCCCAGCCTGGGCAGAATCATCAACCAGAAACATTTCAAGCGGCTTCAGGGCTTGCTGGGCTGTGGCCGCGTGGTCATTGGTGGCCAGAGCGATGAGGGAGAACGCTACATTGGTGAGTGTCCTGTTCCCATCAGTGGCACACAGCCCCCCTGGGCTGAGTCTCTTCCATACTGGAGGGGCTCACTCTGGACCTCGAGTCTGATCCCACAACTGAATCCTAGTTTCTGGTGCTGGGAGTCCCCAACACTGTGGTTCCTTGGCCTGTGACTCTTCAATGTTAAACTGCTGTCCCACAGCTCAGCCCCCCTGAACTACAACCCCATTCCAGCTGTCTATATGGTAGCTTGAATTCCTACCTTCCATTTTCCCATATCCCAGAAGGCCAGAGTCCTACACACTAAGCCTGGAGTCCTCTGAGGTCAGACCCTGAGACTCCCCTTCTTGGAGCCCAGACTCTGTCCCGTCAGAGTCCCTGTTCCTCAGAGTATCCTTCCTCAGAAAGGCTGTCTACTTCCTGTGTCTTCAGCACCCACAGTGTTAGTGGACGTGCAGGAGACAGAGCCCGTGATGCAGGAGGAGATCTTCGGGCCCATCCTGCCCCTGGTGACCGTGAGGAGCCTGGATGAGGCCATTGACTTCATCAACAGACGGGAGAAGCCGCTGGCATTGTATGCCTATTCCAACAGCTGCCAGGTGGGTGCAGACAGGAGAAGCTGCTAGCATTGTATGCCTATTCCAGCAGCTGCCAAGTGGGTGCAGTCTCCATGGGCCATGGGAGAGGTGGCGGGAGAGAGCACACAGGCCGTCTGGATAGTAACAGAAGATCAGGGAATTCCAGTGGCGTCTTAGGCTCTGTCCCTGCCCTCCCTCCCAGAAGGCACTGAGGTTCCCTCCCACATCCTATCTAGATTTCACACATTCTCCTGGCACCACCGCATCTGGCTGAGCCAAGAGTCTTGTTTTTCTAGACAGGGTTTTATGTAGCTCTGCCTTGTACATACTATCTGGATGAGATGACTTCAAACTCCTGATGCTTCTGCCTTCACATCCCTAGTTCTGGAATAATGGGGTGATGTGGGATTCCCCTCTTTATTCTGTGAATATCATTGGTTAATAAAGGAACTGCTTTGGGTCTATAGCAGAGCTATAGGGGAACAGAACTAGGCATGGAAACTAAACGAAATGCTGGGAGAAAGGAGGCA
>NC_022015.1:38699364-38702685 GCF_000317375.1 Microtus ochrogaster
AGAAACCCTGTCTCGAAAAACCAAAAAAAAAAAATAATAAGAAGAAGAATAAGAATAATATTCTTATTATTCAATAAGAAGCTAGAGCTAGTGGGCCAAGCAGTGATTTAATTAATACAGTTTCTGTGTGATTATTTTGGGGCTGAGCAGTCGGGAACCAATAAGCAATCTCCCCCAACAATGGGGTACATGCCGTACCTGGTTTTAGGTGGTGTTAGGAATCAAACTTAAGGCCTCAGACATGGACACTGCCCATGGAGCTCCATCCTCCAGCCCTCAACAATGGACTTGTAAATACACTTTTATTTGAGAATACATTAATGGACAAGTCACAGAGGCAGTAGACTTCCCATGTACCTACCATGAAGGCGGACAGGAAGCAGAAGTCCCGTGGGCATTGCCATACCTGTCCCTGCATCCGTGTCGTCTGTGTTCCTAGTCTAGTGTTTTATGAACAAGGCCTCAGTCTGGGTGGCCAGGTCTCCACAATGTCCCCAGTTTTCTGACAACTCAATCCAGAGAAATTTCCATAGAGGCAAAGGCTGTCTCCGAGTGCCCAAGAGTTGTGCATGGCTGAGGAGATTAACAGTCATTTAGGCAAGGCTCTGTCTGCCAGTGGCTTTGCTGGGAGCTGTCGTACTTCTTCTCGAGAGCTTAGGGCAAACCTCTAAGCCAGCCTCGGCGGGAGGGGGTGCTGCAGGGCCGTAGAGAATGCTGATAACCAGGCTCCTGAAGATACATTCTCGACTCTGGGAGAAAGTATTGTTTCCTGAACCATTTATCTGACAGAATAGATGGGTGTGTGTACGTGCATGTACATGTGTATGTGTGTGTACATGTGTATATATGTAATTTTCTTCGTTTTCTGAGGCAGGTTCTTGTAAACCAGACTGGTTTTGTGCTCCCATGTCTCTGAGAATGACCTCGAACTCCTGGGGCCAATCTCAGGCTGCTAAACCCAAACCTGACCTTAGTGGCCCAAATTCTCTCCACACAGCCCCTCACTTCTTTCCTAAATAAATACAGGACTCAGCAGCTACCTCATGTTCCCCCACTGGGACACCTCTGTGACCACCTGGCGCCTCACTGTCCCCACTCTGCCTGCATCTAGCCTCATGCTGCCTCCCTGAGATTACGTCCCAACACCTTGCTGGGGCCACATAAAGGCAGCAGACACACGGGGAACATGTGCACAGCATAGGAGTCTGTGAGTCTGTCCAGACCCACCTTGGACCTCAGGCCCTTACTGAAGCAAATTATAAACATGTGTTTTACAAGTTTCTCTTTCTCTCCCAGGTGATTAAACAAGTCCTGGCCCGGACCAGCAGTGGGGGCTTCTGCGGGAACGATGGCTTCATGTACTTGACCCTGTCCAGCCTTCCTTTCGGAGGAGTGGGTAAGTGGCAGCAGCCCTCTGGCCTCCTGGGCTGATCCGCGGTCGTATCCTCCCTCTGCTGCTCAAGCACCCTGACTACAGGACGTGCGGCTCACCCTCAGGGGAGCGGACATGAGAGGAAGCCCCCTCCACAGACAGTGTACACCTAGCCTGCCTCTCACCTCCCTACAGTCTGTGGTGGAACCTTCCAGGTGTGCTTGCCCTTGCATGTGTGGGTGAGGAACCGAGAAGCCGTTTGGTGGGTTTTAAGAAAACACACCTGAGGCTGCCAGCCTTTAGACACCTTGATGTCACCAAGAAACACATGTCCTCAGTCACCCCTCCCCCACATGGCCATGGGTGTTTTTACTCAGCTGTGAGGCTGCATGCTTGCTCCTCCAGCCTTCACTTGTCCCTGTGAACTAAGCCCTGGGCACCTCAGATTCCAGGCTGCCTGGGCTGTGGAGATGCATGCCCTGTAGACATAAGTGACCTTGGTAGTACATCCCCCTCTGAACCACTTCATTATTGAAAGGGTGTCCTGTCCTTTCGCCTGGTGAGTCTCAGTAGTGTGAGGAGTGACATTTATGGCGCTGGCCTCGCCTGGTCTGTCTAGAGGACCTGCTCACTTTTCTCTTACTTCTGCCTGCTCTGGCAGCCCCTCCACTCGGCCCTAACATGTCATCCCCCTCTGAGGTTCTCTGGGTTATCTGCTAGCCTGAGTCCTTTGGACTCACCCACTATTTATTCATAGAGTAGACCCCCCAACCCTCTGACCTCACTCACTCCAGAAATCACAGCTTCATTCCCTCTGCTTCGCCCAGGCCATTCCCCTGGACTTCCCTAGCTGGGTCCGTGTCCCTTCCTAGACACTGGGAACTCCAAGGATCTGAAGATTCACTTACTTTCTCACCCTCAGAGAAGGGCATCATTGTCCTAGAAAGGGAGACTAGGGCAAAGTCACTTACTCAAGGTGGCATAGCTATCCAGGGCAAAGCTGGGATCCACCCCACTCTCACCCGGCAACCCGGCCTCAGGATAAAATCCACTGGCCATTGTCTGCCTGTTCTGCACCAGCAGCTGGTAAGCTGGTGCCAAGGAGGCTCAGGGCTCAGCCTTTTACTCATAGAGCTTTGTGTAGCCCACGGGACAACGGGGAAACAGAGGCTCAGATAGACCCTGTCAGAGCAAGGTCTGCGATGCCCCTTCAGTTGGTCGCTGCAGGTTTGACCCTTTGTCCCATGCTGCCCACAGGATCGAGTGGGATGGGCAGGTACCACGGCAAGTTCTCCTTCGACACCTTTTCCAACCAGCGTGCCTGTCTGCTGTGCAGCCCTGGGATGGAAAAGCTTAACGACCTCCGTTACCCGCCTTATGGTCCCTGGAACCAGCAGTTTATAAGCTGGGCCATGGGCTCCCAGAGCTGCACCCTCCTATGAACGCCACCCCCACTCCCTCCTGCTGCCCAGACCCTGCCCCACCTGAGCTTTCAGCCGCACTCACATCCCCAGTTATTCTGAAAGGCAGGTGTCTGGCCCAGCCTGTGCACACCCCACTTCTGGAACTTTTCCTGAACAGACCTGCATGCAGCCAGGCAAGACCTGCAGGTGGCTGGTCCAGTCCCTTCCCAGAGCATGGCCCCTCGCAGCTCCTGACCCTCTCCTTAGGCAGATCTGCTGACAGAGAAACCCCCTCCCCAAGGTTGAGCAGATCTGGTGACTGAGGAGGACTTCCTTTGTCAGATCCCAGACAGGGTGCCAGAAGATAGAGCAGTGGCCCCAGCTCCATCCACACCCAGAGGGTGGCTTTGTCCCACCTGAAGTGACATGATCTTGAACACTAATCAGATTTATTGGTGGAGCCTAGGCAGTTTGGATGTTCAACTTACTAAACCTGGATGGAGGTGGGCGGTCCTTGGACTTCCCACAGGTCAGGGAACCCTGATT
>NC_022015.1:38704430-38706797 GCF_000317375.1 Microtus ochrogaster
ATATGGTACACATATATACATGCAGGCAAAACACCCATACACAAAAAATAAAAATAAACATATGTTTGTTTGTTTGTTTAAATTATGACATTAGGCTCAGAGAGAGTAAGCAACTTGACTGGGATCACAGAACAAATAGAAAAGAAAGATGTGAGTGACATTTGCCCATTACAGCAACTCCTCTGCCTTCAGAGTCTCCTCTATGACTGCCAGTTCCCTTCCGTCCTCTGTCCCCTGTGTGTCATTTGGTCACAGGAGGGTGGAAATAAAAGTGCCACAATTTTTCTTCTAGACAGTGACACCCTGGCTGTGCCTGTGTGTGAGGATGGAGATGATTTCCTGGAGGAGGTGGCATTGCTGTCAGGGACCTGATGTGGTTTGTCTTCACCCCCACTCCCATGACTTTTCTCCCCACTAGCTAACTTCCTGTCATCCTCTCCAGCACACTCAGACCAGCAGAGAAGCCTGCACAGCCTGCCATTCCGGTTCCCTATAGCTGTGCCCAGGAGGCAGTGTGGAGCCAGGGCGAGGGCTTTAGGAGGTGGCCGCCCCACCCACCATCTGTTAGCGCTCCTACCTGCACTTCCAGGTAGGGCAAGGTAGTATAGTCAGAGGTAAGAGAGAGTCTGGCTAAGAAAGGAGCCACACATCTGGAACCAGAATGTCTGCTACGGACGCAGGCGCGGAGCCCTCATTGGGGTAGGTAGCGTCGCTGCTACTGGTGGCAAAGGGTCTTAGTACAAAAGACCTTGGGTGGGGGACAGTTACTGGTGGAATTGGGTGAGAGGCAGGGCTGAAAGTCAAGGAGTTGAGATCACCAAGGAGCCTAGGACAGCATAGTGACAACAGGACCAGGGGTGGAGGGCAGAGGTACAGCCTTCTGCTTTCTCTTTCTTCACGTTTCTGTGACAGATAGGAAGTGCTCAAGTCCCCTAGGTCTGGGGACAAAGCCATCCTGTCTGGAGGAGCTCCATACTGCTGAAGGGACAGCCATGTGAGCTAATGGAGACCTGGCTAGGAGCTGTGATTAGGATGTCAAAAAGGAGGTACTTCTTGGGAGGCAAGGTCAGAACTCAGGGTTTTATTTGTTTGAGGTAGAGTCTTATTGTGTAGTTCTGACTACCCTGGAATTCACTATGTAGACCAGGCTAGCCTCAAACTCACAGAGATCCACTCACCTCTGCATCTGGAGCTGAAGTTAAAGGCGTGTGCTACCACACCCAATCCAGGTTTAGGATTAAAAAGCCACATTAGCAAAGGGGTCATCTCAGCTCTCTAGATGCTGAGGTAGTAGGATCATGATTCAAGGACAGCCTAGTTGTTTCATTTTTAAAATTTTTATTTTATTTTTTAAAAGATTTATTTGTTTATTAAGTATACAACATTCTGCCTCCATGTATGCCCGCACGCCAGAAGAGCCACCATGTGGTTGCTGGGAATTGAACTCAGGACCTCTGGAAGAGCAGCCAGTGCTCCTAACCACTGAGCCATCTCTCCAGCCAGAGTTGTTTCAAAAAAAGAAAGGAAGAAAGGAAGGAAGGAAGGAAGGAAGAAAGGAAGGAAGGAAGAAAGGAAGGAAGAAAATTTTTTTAAAAAGGAAAGAAAACAATGGGGCTGGGGATGGCAGGGTGCTTGCCTGGAGGGCATGAAGCTCTATGTCTGTGCCCCAGGACAGCATAAACTGCATGTAGTGGCACATGTATGTAATTCTGGCAATTGGGAGGCAGTAGCCCAAGCATGAGAATCAGGGGTTCCAGGTCATCCTTAGCTAGATAACAAACTTGAGGCTAGCTTGAGCTACATAAGATCCTGTCGGGAGCTGGAGAGATGGCTCGGTGGCTAAGAGTGCTGGATGCTCTTCCAGGAAAGCAGGGTTCAGTTCCCAGCACCCATATGGTAGCTCACAACTGTCTGTAACTCCAGTTCCAGGAACATGATACTCTCACACAGACCTACAAGCAGACAAAACACCAATACTCATAAAATAAAAATAATTTTTTAAAAGAGAGATCATATTATTATGCTGAATGGCACATGCCTTTAATCCTTTCACTTTGAGGCAGAGGTGGTGGATAGGTGAATCTCTGTGACTCTGAGGCCAGCCTGACCTATGTAGAGAGTGTCAGGCTAGTAAGAGCCCCCTAGTGAGACCTGGTTCCAAAATAAAAAATCCCTGGTTACTGTGGCTCTGAAAATGTCACATTCTCTTAGAAAACGGGAAGCTAGGGGGCTGGAGAGATGATGCAGCGGTTAAGAGCATTGCCTGCTCTTCCAAAGGTCGAGTTCAATTCCCAGCAACCACATGGTGGCTCACAACCATCTGTAATAAGGTCTGGTGCCCTCTTCTGGCCTGCAGGAATACAAGCA
>NC_022015.1:38708381-38752553 GCF_000317375.1 Microtus ochrogaster
GAGAGTTCTGTCCACAGGGGGCGCTGTCCTGAGAGTTCTGTCCACAGGGGGCACTGTCCTGAGAGTTCTGTCCACAGGGGGTGCTGTTGTAAGTTTCTGTTCACTGTCATAGTTGGGCGTGTGTGGCAGTATGTCCCGAGAGTGAGGCATATGTGTCTGGATGTCATTGACTAGAATGGTGAAGTCCAGGGAGGATGTAGGTGCTGATGGGGCAGGACTTCTAGGGCACCACAGGTATTGTTTCTGCTCCCTCTCAGGGCTGTGAACAGGTCCCAACATGTGCTGCTCCTGTCCACACCGACGCAAAGCAACACCCATTCCCACCCAACTCACCGCACAAGTCATGTGAACGGGCTCTCAGGTGTGCACACCAAGATAAACCCACTGACAGACACTCCTTATATGAAGACACTTGAAAATAGGCACACGTGTATACAAGCGCACATGCACACACAAACATATACATATCTTCATAGTTGGAGGTAAGCCAGGTCTACTGTTGTGTGGCAAAACTTTTACTGCAGAGGCAGAACACAAAGATCTTCTCACCCTAGATAGGGAATCCCATGACAGACCAAAGTACAGACACCACCAAAGTCCAACTTGGTGAACCAGTAACTTTAATTCCAGGTCACTTACAGGAGTGTGGGTGAGGGGTTGCTTGCAGGAGCAGAAACAACTGGGCCTGCATCACTAAGGCCCAGCCCAGCAAAGTGACAGCCACAAAGCTGGGAACCTGGAGCTCACTGTACAGCCTGCAAGCAGTTCAACTCTTTGGACAGTGTCTTCCAGGCAGCTCTGCTTTCGCAGGGAGGGGCCTAGTCTCTCTCTCTCTCACACACACACAGAGAGAGAGAGTGAGAGAGAGACAGAGACAGAGACAGAGAGACAGAGACATAGAGAGATAGATAGACAGACACACAGAGACAGAGAAACAAAGAGTCAGACAGAGACAGACAGACAGAGAGAGACAGAAGGGCAGGTGAGATGCCTTGGCAAGGCAGACACATCCCACATGAGCTTGGTGACCTGTGTGTGTTGGGACCACAAGAACGGTGAAAGGAGAGAACTGACTCCACAAATCTGTCCTGTGACTTCACACACATAGTAGGAGTGCCTCTCTTCACATCCAATAATAAATACAATTTAAAAGAAAAAAAAGAAAGAAGCTATGAAAATGCTTATTTCAAACAACGACAAAAAGTCATTTAAAAAAAAAACAGACACAGTAACACCCAACACCATCTGTAACAGCTGCTCCGGGGATCCTCTGCAGGCTCTGAAGCTCAGGGTAGGGACTTGGGAGGATAGGAAGGCGGGGCATGGGCATTTGGGGGGCTGCCTTGTGCTCTGGAGCGGCTGAAGCTCTTCCCAAGGGTTGAATGAAGCACAAGCTCCACTCAACGCTGTCACATCCTGCAGGGTGGACCCCACTGAGGACACACTGCGGAGGCTGCGGGAGGCTTTCGCTGCAGGACGGACTCGACCTGCGGAGTTCCGGACAGCACAGCTGCAGGGCCTGAGCCGCTTCTTTCAGGACAACAAGCAGCGGCTGCAGGATGCACTGGCCAAGGACGTGGGCAAGGTGCTGTGGGGGCATGAGTGTGGGATCTAGACAGGTGCAATGGTCCTTCCCAAGCTGGGCAAATGCTCCGTGAGATCCTGTGCCCTTGACGAGGAGAGAATGTCCTGGTGTCCTTAACCCTTGCTCTATGCAACATTGACTTGAGAACATGCAGAGCGCCACTGAGAGGCCAGCTGCATGGTTGTTCTCAGGTCACAAATAGGGAAACTGAGGCACTCAGTTTTAAATTGTTTGCCAAAGTCTCAAAGTCAGACAGTAGCAGTCCAGAATTAGTCCCTGTGGAACCATACACTACATCAATAGGCTCAAGGTCACTACCTCACACCCTTCCAGAATGGTAGACCCCAGCCCAGACTTGAACCAGACCTCCCCACCCCACAGTCAGCCTTCAACTCAGACATAAGTGAGATCATCCTGTGCCAGAATGAGGTGGACCTGGCCCTCAAGAACCTGCAGACCTGGATGAAGGACGAGTCTGTGTCCACCAACTTGGTGAGCACCATTGTCTAGGGAATGGTGGGTGGAGGTGATGGTGCTTGCTCTAGGCCCCTTCCTACCCTTGAAACCAAAGTAAGCCAGTCTTTACATTGGGGACCCATCACCCAAGGAGGTGAGGACCCATGGGAGTGGAGGAGGCTGTTACTCATCTGGCACCTCACTACCACCCTGCATCCTAGCTCACGAAGCTGAGCTCAGCCTTCATCCGGAAGGAGCCCTTTGGCGTGGTGCTTATCATTGCACCCTGGAATTATCCATTGAACTTGATGATCATGCCCCTAGTGGGGGCCATCGCTGCAGGTGAGTGGGGTTTGGGAACCCCCTAGTCGGACAGTCCTTCCCAAAGAAGGCATCCAGAGTTTCCTGGAGGGTGCAGGCACAGGCCTCACTCCTCTACTTCCCCATTGGCTCCTTCAGGGAACTGTGTGGTGCTGAAACCATCAGAGATAAGCAAGAACACAGAGAAGGTGCTGGCCGAGCTGCTGCCCCAGTATCTGGACCAGGTGGGTATGGCTCTGCCTGCCAGCACCCGGCATTCCCATATCCCTGTCCTGGCCAGTGGGGAGGTCCCCACTGTCCTTGCGTCTGCCTCCTGAGCTGCCATCCTGTTTTGCAGAGTTGTTTTGCTGTGGTGCTGGGCGGGCCCGAGGAGACTGGGCAGCTGCTGAAACACAAGTTTGACTACATCTTCTTCACGGGTGAGGATGGCCCTGGCCAGGATCCTGGGCGTGGGGACAGCAGAGGACACGGCGTAGAGAACAAATCAAGAGGTGGAGGTGTCCCTGAGGGTGGCTGTCCAGGACCTCTGAGAATCTTGGAGATTGGATCCTGGGTGGTCAGGATAGGTGGAACAGCCCAGAACTTGGGCTGAGAAAGGTGTCTGTGGAGAGGGGAGGCCAAAGTTCATGCCTAGACCAGCTGTCCAGGTGAAGATGGTGTCTCTTGACCCTGTTCTCAGGGAGCCCTCGGGTAGGCAAGATTGTGATGACCGCTGCTGCCAAACACCTAACGCCCATCACCCTGGAGCTGGGGGGTAAGAACCCCTGCTATGTGGACGATGACTGCAACCCCCAGACTGTGGCCAACCGCGTGGCCTGGTTTCGCTACTTCAATGCTGGCCAGACCTGTGTGGCCCCTGATTACATCCTGTGTAGCCAGGAGATGCAGGAGCGGCTGGTACCTGCCCTGCAGAATGCCATCACACGTTTCTATGGGGACAACCCACAGACCTCCCCCAGCCTGGGCAGAATCATCAACCAGAAACATTTCAAGCGGCTCCAGGGCTTGCTGGGCTGTGGCCGCGTGGTCATTGGTGGCCAGAGCGATGAGGGAGAACGCTACATTGGTGAGTGTCCTGTTTCCATCAGTGGTACACAGCCCCCCTGGGCTGAGTCCCTTCCATACTGAAGAGTGCTGTGTTTGACCCTGAATGGGAGCTTCATCTTGGATCCTTAAGTTCACTGCTTCTGGTGCCTTAACTGTGAGCCAGCCTGTGACTCCTAAATTCCAGGTCCCTAGACACTCAAACCCTGAAGTTCTGAGAGGTCAGATCCTTAGTTTCTCCAGTCTGGAGCCTTGTTTCTACCAAGCCCTGAGAAAAAGCGAGGCTGTTCCTTCCTTTGTCCACAGCACCCACGGTGTTAGCGGACGTGCAGGAGTCAGAGCCCGTGATGCAGGAGGAGATCTTTGGGCCCATCCTGCCCCTGGTGACCGTGAGGAGCCTGGATGAGGCCATCAACTTCATCAACCAGCGGGAGAAGCCGCTGGCCTTGTATGCCTTCTCCAATAACAGCCAGGTAGGCCTGCGGGGCTGGGGCCACAGAAAAGGTGACAAGGGGACTATTGGCCACACCTCCTGCTGGGGGCTTTAGACAGGTGCTGCAACTTTGAGTCACCAGCCTGGGTCCCTCGATTTCCGCACAGACACCTGAGAACAGGCCACAAGCAGGGCCACGGGTCCCAGCGGCATGACTGGCCAGCTGTCTGTCCTGACTGAGTAAGGGCTGTGCCAGAGAGGGAGGCCCCACCACTTCTGAGCTGTGCAAAGTTCCTATGAGACTGAAAGACGATACCAACCAGGACTGCACGGGCAAAGCTTGGCTGGTTACAGTGAGGGTCCACCACACCCTCGCCAAGTCCTAACCTCCTCATGGTCACAGTGATGGGCATGGACTCTGCCCTACCTATTCCTACGAAGTGTGCCCCCAGTGGGTGCTTGGAATAAGGGACTGCCAGCAGAGGGAGGACCTGGGAGAGGTGATGCAGAGGGGAGAGCTCTTTGTTCCCCCAATGGGACTGTCAGGGCTCACCCCCTTCCTGTGTGCTTCTGCCTCCCTCAGGTGGTGAACCAGATGTTGGAACGTACCAGCAGTGGTGGCTTTGGGGGCAATGACGGTTTCCTCTACCTGACTCTACCTTCCATGCCCCTGGGGGGAGTTGGTGAGTTTCTGGCCCCCTCCACAATCCAGCCCCAACCCCAGAAAGTCTTTGCTATTCCACCTGAATGTGGGCCCTGGGCCTCTTACAGCCTTGGTTTTCCTATCTGAAAAATGGGTATTTGATTGTGCTGCCTTTCTGTGTTCCCTTGCAAGCTTTGGGCTTCTGACCCAGGTAGGTGGTGGCCACCTAGGCTGGCAAGCAGGGTTACACAGGTGCTGCCTTCACACTCCTGTTCTCTGTGTCCTTGCAGGCAACAGTGGGATGGGCAGGTACCACGGCAAGTTCTCCTTCGACACCTTCTCCCACCAGCGTGCCTGTCTGCTGCGCAGCCCTGGGATGGAAAAGCTTAACGACCTCCGTTACCCGCCTTATGGTCCCTGGAACCAGCAGTTTATAAGCTGGGCCATGGGCTCCCAGAGCTGCACCCTCCTATGAACGCCACCCCCACTCCCTCCTGCTGCCCAGACCCTGCCCCACCTGAGCTTTCAGCCGCACTCACATCCCCAGTTATTCTGAAAGGCAGGTGTCTGGCCCAGCCTGTGCACACCCCACTTCTGGAACTTTTCCTGAACAGACCTGCATGCAGCCAGGCAAGACCTGCAGGTGGCTGGTCCAGTCCCTTCCCAGAGCATGGCCCCTCGCAGCTCCTGACCCTCTCCTTAGGCAGATCTGCTGACAGAGAAACCCCCTCCCCAAGGTTGAGCAGATCTGGTGACTAAGGAGGACTTCCTTTGTCAGATCCCAGACAGGGTCCCAGAAGACAGAGCAGTGGCTCCCAGCTCCATCCACACCCGGAGGGTGGCTTTGTCCCACCTGAAGTGACATGATCTTGAACACTGATCAGATTTATTGGTGGAATCTGCCTGAAGGGTGTTCATTATTTACTTTTCTGTTGCTTTGATCCAATGACCTGATAGGCAAGTTCAAGTGGGAAGACTCTCTCTTAGCTCACAGCTTCAGAGGGGTCTATCCCCATGACTCAGCAGACATCACAGAATACAGTTTAGTTCATAGAATGGCAAGCCAGGAAACATCATGAATAACAAGAAAAGCGTGGTTGATTAGTCAAATCTGTTCTGGGCCCAGGCAGGGGTGTGTGCGAGTGTTGGCTACATCTTCACTACTAGAAAGAGGTAATGAGAGGTAGAATATGAAATTGGGGACTTGGGGATAAAAAGATGGCTCAGTGATTAAGAGCACTGGTTGTTCTTCCAGAAGACTGAGTTCAGACCTCAGAACCCACACAGCAGGTCATAGTCATCTTTAACTCCACTTAAAAAAGATCCATCACGCCTTTAATCCCAGCACTCGGGAGGCAGAGGCAGGCGGATCTCTGCGAGTTCGAGACCAGCCTGGTCTACAGAGCTAGTTCCAGGACAGGCTCCAAAACCGCAGAGAAACCCTGTCTCGAAAAACCAAACAAACAAACAAACAAAAAAAAACCAAGATCCATCTTCTTCTTAGGGCCTCAGCAGGTACCAAGCACACATAAGATGCCCAGACATACATAGGCAAAATGCTCATACATGGAAAATAAAATTTAAAAATGGAGGCTTGAAACCAAGTTTGGTGGTGCACTGCTTTAATCGCAGCACTCGGGAGGCAGAGGCTGGCGGATATCTGTGATCTTTGAAATGCTGTCCTGGGCTACAGAAGGAGCTCCAGGACAGTCGGGTGTGTAGAGAGAGACCCTGTCTCAAAAAACAAACAAAAAACTGGAGACTTCATCTGAACATAGGAAACTGAGGTCTTAATCAAGACAGGGTTGACCTGAGTTCACCGAGGAAAGACCAGGGGTAGAGTCTAGAGACAGAGGGCTTAGTTGAGGATTGTGGAGCTGGAGTCTGAGTAGACAGAATGCATGACCTTGGAGTTGGTTCCTTGTTCTTCCCCAATCCCCCTACACCCAGGCGCAGAGCCACTCCAACTCCCAGCCTCGGCTTGCTGGCTCCTTAGAGTCACAGGAAATCTGAGCTGAGGCTGAGAAATTAAAAGAACTGTGGTCTTAGAAAGTCTGGATGGTGGCATCTCCAGAATGGTACGTGGGGGACACAGCAGAGGCCCTTAACGGGCTTATGGGTGGATGAAGGAGAGAATGGACGAATGGATGAGAAGAGGAACAGATGGTGTGTGGATGATGGAGGGATGCCAAGACTGATGGGTTCTTGAGTAGGTGGGCAGGTGAGTGGCAGGCTTGGGAGCTGCCCTGGGGCTCCAGTGGGTCATGGTGAAATCTAGCCATAGGTTCTGGGTCCACAGTGGTCTCAACTGCCCACTGTCTCAACTGAGAGTGTCCATAGGAAAACCAACACTACAGGTCCGAACCCAGGACATCAGGTTAGCAAGAAGCCAGCAGCACAGGGCTGGAGAGCAGCCGAAGGGACTGGTCCCAGGGAAAGTGGCGAGGTGGCAGAGAGAGCAGCAGGACCCCAGGCCTGGAGCATAAATGGCTTTGGGAGGTCAGGTCTGGGAGGAAGGACTAAGGTAAGGGCTATATCTGTGTGTGGCCATAGCAAGGGCCTCCTGCCCTTGTGTGGGCTGTGCCGGTTAGTGTTTTGACAACCTGACACAAGCTAGAGTCATTTGGAAAGAGGGAACCTCAATTAAGAAAATGTCCCCAGGGGCTGGAGAGATGGCTCAGAGGTTAAGCACACTGGCTGCTCTTCCAAAGGTCCTGAGTTCAATTCCAGCAACTACATGGTGGCTCACAACCATCTGTAATGAGATCTGGTGCCCTCTTCTGACCTGCAGACATCCATGCAGACTGAATGCTGTATACATAATAAATGAATAAACCTAAAAAAAAAAAGAAAATGTCCCCATCGACTTGGCCTGCAGGCAAGTCTGTGTGTGAGTCATTTTCTTAATCAATGTGTGATGGTGGGGAGGGCCCAGCTCATTGTGGGTGGAGCCATTCCTAGGCAGGTGGTCCAGGGGTGTGAAAGGAAGAGCAGGCTGAGCAAGTCACGGGAGCAAGCCAGGAAGCAGCGGTTCTTCATGGCCTCTGTTTCAGTTCCTGTTTTCAGGTTCCAGCCGTGACTTCCTGTCCTGACTCCCTTCAATGATGGATGTTCTTCTTAAAAAATAATAAAAGGCAGGGGGTGTTCTTCTTGAACACGGGGCACAGGACAGACACGCACGGCGGAACAAACACAGACACGACACGGCGGCCCACGTGGGTCCACTTTAATGGGGGAGGGAAACACAAAAGGACAAAGGATGTGGGACACACGAGGAGAGGGGCCTCGTGTGGCCCTGCCTTTTAAACGGGGAGCACAAGGGTATCTGGGAATATCCCATACCTGCGCGAAGGTGCACGCACAGGTAACCATAGTTCAAGAGGAGTCTGGGAGTTGTAGTTTTTCAAAAGAACAACAATGGATTTGTGCAGACCTGTACACCCTTTCCCGCAGCCCTCTGTTCATGGGGTCTTTAATCACAGCCACAGAGCAGGGCGCAGTCCCTTGAGCTGTGGCACTGGCACCGTGCCGGGGACAGAGGACAGAGCCGTTTCCCCAGGGCTGTGTCCGTGGACCTCAGAGGGTTCTCAATGCCCCCCGAGGAATACAAAGAGACTTCTCATGTCCTTCTGTCCCAGCATGCTCACCAGAGTCCTGCCTTCTATTCCCTGTTCTCTGGAAAGCAGACTTTAGGGGGCAGAAGCCAGCTCTGGCTGGTTGCCATGTCCCCAGTACCCAGTCAGAGCTGGCCCTGCCTGGTACCTAACTAGAATTAATAAGGCAGGTGGAGGAGGGCTGAGGGACAGGAAACAAAGGCACCCCTCAGCTGCCTCCTTCCTCTCCCTCCCCCTAACTTGTCTTTGAGAAGGGGCCAAGAGTCCCCACCTGGGCATCCCCAGGTCCTGGCCTTGAGAAATAGTGATGGTGGCCTGGCACAAGGTTGCTGGTCAGTGCCCACATGGCTGCCCTTCCAGCTTTCCACTTCAGTGAGCTGAAAATTAAACCTGATTCAATGAACCTTTTACCCTAGCTGGGCCTTCTCCTTTCTCAGCTGCGGTGCTGCCTACACCCCCTTCCCCACATCCCCAGGCCCTCTCTGTCCACTTCGTCCCCTCCTTCTCCCAGTGGAGGCCTTGTTGTCTCTGGCTTGGACCCTGGCAAGGCCTTCCAGGTCCTTGCCTGGCTCATTCCCCAAGACTGGCATCCAGAGCCCTTTCAAAGAAAGACAAAGCCATCTGTCATCCCCTTGTCATTAGGGGAAAACACCAGGCCAATGCCACAAGCCCTGCAAGACAACAGCCTCCTTCTTGGAGTGGCCTGAGCACTCCCGGAAGATTCAGTCCCAGAAGGAAAATGGTGGAGCGGCTGCTGACAAGTGCTGTGTCTCAGATGTCACCTTGGGAGTCACTGGCAGGGAGATGGGAGGTCATTGAGAAGGGCTAACAGGATACAGCAGTCTAGAGAAGCTGGTAGGGGGTGGCCAGTGTCACTCTGGGGACGCAGGGAATAAAGGTGAGGGACCCTGACCAAGATGTGACAGGCAGGCCAGAGGAGCTGAGCAGTGACAAAGGAACCAGAGCCTGGTCAGAAGAGTGGAGGGTCAGGCAGGGCCTGCAAAGTCACTGGGTCCCTGATCTTCAGGCATGGATCTCAGGCCACAAGGCCCTCTTGAATCAAGATTAACAACTTGGGAAGAGGGGAGTTTTTTGATACCTTCCTGGGCCTCAGTTTCCCTAACTAAAGAGATGTGGATCCCCTGCTGGCCATCGCTCTAGTGCTTGTTCATCTCGGGGTGTTCTTGCCCATGCCAGTTTTTCAGGCTTGCAACTTGCTTTGCCCCCACTCCCCACAGCTGCCTCAAGCTCATTTCCCAAGCAGGATGCCAGACCCAGGGCGGGCACCGCCTCCCTCCAGGCCGCACAACCTATCAGGGGGCCCCTCTTTGCTGGGGTTTGGTGTAACTCATCAGACCTGCCCCTCATTCTGTTCACAGCTGTGTCTGGTGACAGGTGGGGGAGAAAGAGAGAGAGACCCACAGAAACAGAGAGGCTAAGGACATGAGGCATTCATTCTTCACTGCTGCCCTCCCCATAGCTGGGAGCCCAGGGCCTCCTGGCAGGAAGGACCCTGGACACTGCCACCCCGGCCCCCAAACAGCCAAATTGCCTAACAATTCTGACTTCAGAACCCCTGCAGCAGTCAGCAGCACCCATCGGCTGGGTGGCCTTCAGACTGAACACCAAGGTTTTGGGCTGAAGCACAGTGGGGACTGGGAAGGAGGCTCATCCCCTCCAACCACCTCCCCTCCCCTCCTCACAGGGGAAGGACTTGGGGAACAGCCTAGGGACTGGTGGCAGAAGGGTCGGTGACCCTCTGCAGAGGCCTTATGGAGGTCTCTGCCGTCCCTCAGCTGAGGCCTCAGACTCCAGAAAGCGTGCTCAGAACCACGGTTCACCGACTCCGGCTCCCCGCCAAAGGACAGCAGCCCTGATGAGAACAAAGGTGAACAGGGTGGGAAGGGTCAGAGGACAGGCTCAGGCCACCTGAGTCAGCTTTGAGGAAAGTTAGCCCAGAGAACCCTGGCCACCAAGAAGCCCCAAACTACAGTAGGAGCAGTCTTAGAGGGAAGGCACCCTGGGACACAGGTGCCCCCGCACGGACAGTGACAGAGGTAATCAGCTGCACGCAGCATGGTTCACGGCCTCCATCTTACCTCTCTCCTCAGAGACCTCTGAACAGCTGAGCTCAGTGGAGGGGCAGCCCTGTGTCAGGGGACAAGGACTTCTCCTTTGCCCTTCCCCTGGACCCCACAGAGACAGCAGGGAGTGGAAAGGGCCCAGACCCTGCCTTCCAGGTCCAACTGTCCCCAGTGCTCAGTGCACCCATAGCTACTCTGCCTAAGCCTCAGTTTCCACATCTATAAACTGGGTCTAAGGGTTTGTTCACAGAGCAGAGCAAACAAATCCATTTTGGTCACAGCGCCCCTGAAGACCACAAAGACTAGGCAAGACAATTTGCAATTTTGTTTGAAGCATCGATGAGCTATAAGATTTGAACCCCATGGGTCACAGCCTTAAGGAAGTGGGGAGAGCTGCAAGGGCAGAGGGAAGGCAGAGGGAAGGGGACTTCTTTTCTTGTGGTCCTCAAGGTACAGGGCTGATGGGGCTACAAACGAGTCACAGCCCGCTGATGTCTGCCTTAAGTAGCGGCAAGGAAAGCACCTTTCTGGGTGGATCTGGGAGGGACTCCAGGCAAGCCTGTCCACCCACCAGGGACCAGGCCCTGACTACCTTGCCAGTCAGTAAAGCCAAATCCTCTCTGAGGACTGGGAATCCTCCAGGTCAGGAATCTCAACAGTTAATTTTCCAAGGGTTAAGGGCAGCTTCAAGCAGGAGTCCTCAGAGGCCCTGGCACACAGAACTGTTCCTGTTCCCAGAAGAGGAGCAGAGGGCAAGGACAGGAACTGGCCCCGGGGGATCTGGACCCAGTAGGCTGTGGAGGGTGAGGGCAGGTGGAGCTTATCGGAGCTGGGGGTGGGGCCCTAAGAACTTTGGCTGCCTGGCTCTCAGCCCAGCCACCCGCCCCCAGTTCTCCAATAACTGGGCATAAATGCTTCCTGCCTGGGGCCTCCAGGCCTACAAATACAGCGGGTAGGAGTGGACACATCAGGCCTGTGCCTAGTGAAGCCCAGCCACGTCCCAGCAGGTAAGAGGACGGGCAGAGGCTTCCTGCCAGTTCAGAGGAGGGTGCAGGAGGCCTGGAGCCCAGCTGCTTGCTGCAGCTAATGGCGTGGCAGTCTTCTCTCCCTGGAAAGTTTGGCATTGGTTTTACCATCTATAAAATGAGTGTAGTTCTATTGTGAAGATGGTGTGGGTGGGACCAGTCCATCCTTCCGACTGTCTGACTCCCTCTTCTCAGCTTATGTGTGTTAGACCTGAGAAAAAGCCATTCCCACGGCTGCCTGATTAATGCAAGCTGCATTTAGAGCTGCACGACGGACTGGCCAGACAACAGCCTCCCCCCAAGTCAGGGTTTCAGAGACCAGCCCCTCACTGGCTTTTGAGAGGAAGGGTTAGGTTGACAGAAAGAGCTGTTGAGATAATTGGCTGTTAGCATCTGGGCAGAAGAATGGGGGCTCAGTGCTCAAGGCTGTCTGGGGGTAGATGAGTACGAGAACGCATACATGGAAGGGGGGTCACCACAGTTGTTCAGAAGTCCAACAAGGCAAGGGGCTGGGCATATATTATGGGGTTACCAGTTCAACACAGGTTGAAAAACATGGTTTGCAGGACACGTTTGCTTTAGGGAAAAAGAAAATTATTCTTGTAAGGTGTAAAGTATGGAGACTTTCTTTTCTTTTCTTTTCTTTTTTTTTTTTTTTTTTTTTTTTTGTTTTGGTTTGGTTTTTGGAGATAGGGTTTCTCTGTGTAGCTTTGAAGCCTGACCTGGAACTGGCTTTGTAGACCAAGCTGGCCTTGAACTCACAGAGCTCCTCCAGCCTCTGCCTCCTGAGTGTTGAGGTTAAAGGCATGCACAGCCACCTCCTGGCAAGGTATGGAGACTTAGTAACAATGTAACAATGGCAATGTGGCTTCTCAGGAACAACATGGAACAACAACATGTCTTGGTTGCACAGGTGAAAGGACCTTCCTTCTAAAGACATCAAGGAAAATTGTCTCCTCTGAGAAAAAAGTGGAAAGCGCAACACACCCTCCAAGAAAGTTCCAGAAGCAGGACTGAGGTTCCAAGTGGAACAAAAATTTAGCTGAAAGTGTCCTAGAGCTTGGCTTCTGGGTACAGGTGGGAGACAGCCGACACTGCCGCCCAGCTACCTCTTCACGAGCAGCCCTCTGCCTCAGACTTCTCAGGACCTGGGAGCTCTGCATCTGGTAAACTCCTGCCTACACCAGGATGTGCTCCCTGCCTACCTCCCGGCAGCCCCTGCGCCGAGTAGCTGTGACTGGGGGCACCCACGGGAATGAAATGTGTGGTGTCTACCTGGTCAAGCACTGGCTGCAGACTCCAGGGGAGCTGCAGAGACCCAGCTTCTCAGCCATGCCAGTTCTGGCCAACCCAGCAGCCACAGCTGCCTGTCGCCGTTACCTGGGCTATGATCTCAACCGCGCTTGCACCCTCACCTTCCTCAAGTGAGTAGGCTTGGCCAAGGTGGCTGGTCCACAGCCGGGTACTAGCATCCTGCACACTGCCTCTGTGGCTCGCATCCCCGCACCCCCGCCTCTGTGGCTCGCATCCCTGCACACCGCCTCTGTGGCTCACATCCCTGACCCTGTGGCTCACATCCCTGCACCCCCGCCTCTGTGACTAGCAAGCTACCCCTGCCTTTGCTCATTGACCCTCTGGTTTAGAGAGATTCAGATCAACGTTACCTCTTCCAGTAAGTCTGTCCTGATAGCAACCTGGATCAGCCACTGATCCTTAGGCCAGACTCTTACCAGTTGGGGTGAGATTCATCTGGGGAATAGGAGGTGTGAGCCTCAGGTTCCAGGAGACACAGAGGAAGAGTGTGTGTGTGTGTGTGTGTGTGTGTGTGTGTGTGTGTGTGTGTGTGTACCACTTGCTACATGAAGCATCCAACCTGGCCAAGAGCAGTCTGGGAAGGCTTCTTGTAGGCGGTGGCATCTCAGTCAAGCCCTCAAAGGTGAGAAGCTAGCCAAGAGAAGGAGGCTGAGATGATGGGGACTGGTGTGCCCGACTTTCCCCACAGTTCCACAGCCACTCCTAATGACCCATATGAGGTGACAAGAGCCCGAGAGCTGAACCAGCTACTGGGTCCCAAGGGCACAGACCAGGCTTTCGACTTTATCCTGGACCTGCACAACACCACGGCCAACACTGGGGTCTGCCTCATCTCTGAAGAATCCCAAAGCTCCTTCAACCTGCACCTGTGCCACTACCTACAGGTGGTTCCTAGAGGGCAGGGAGAGGGAGGGCAGGGAGCAGGGCCGAGGGACCAGAGTCACCTCTGCTTGTCCCCTGTCCCCAGAGGCCTGCCACCTGCAGGTACTCCAGAGTCTCTGGAACCTTCCAACCAAGGGAGAGAGGTGGGGCAGGGCAGATGACACTGTGCTTCCTGTACACTGTACTTCCCAGTCTCAGTGCCTCAGTTTCCCCTCTCAAGAAGGCCTGGATCCTGATTGGCCCCCCTCACTCTACAGCTGCAGAACCCGGGGCTGCCCTGCCGCCTCTTGCAGTATGAGCCACCTAGAGCAGAGACCTACAGCGTGGAATCTGTGTCCAAGAATGGAATCGGTGAGCAGGTGGGGTAGGAGAAATAGGCAGGGAGGAGAAGAGGGCTGAAGGGTGGATGGAGTCAGGGCCTGGAAAGGCTGAGTTGGAAGGGGTAGGACAGACGCTTGCAGGGCAGAATCAGCACCCAGAGGGGCGGGACCTCCTGTAGGTGTCTGGGCCTGGGGCACCTGCCTTACTTTTCCCTTCCTGGTTCCCAGGTCTAGAGCTGGGCCCCCAGCCTCAGGGCGTGCTGCGGGCCAACCTGTTCTCACAGATGAGAACTCTGGTGGCCTCCACTCTGGACTTCATTGAACTCTTCAACCAAGGTGAGACCCCACAGTAGCTTTTAGGGAAACTGAGGTGGGGGAGAGGGCTGGCTCCTGGAAAACGGAGAAAAAGGCAGTCACACTCAACCTCTACACAGGCAAGGCCTTTCCCGCCTTTGAGATAGACATCTACAGGGTCTTGGGTAAAGTGGACTTCCCACGCACCGCGGACGGCGACCTGGCTGGCACTGTGCACCCTCAGCTCCAGGTCGGTCCTGCGGGAAACAAGGGGTGGGGGTGGTACCCTGAACGTCCGATGGAGCCCCCAGTACCTTAGAATCCTAGTGGACCAGAGGCTGATCCCGTCCAAGCCTGCAGCTGGAGCCCTGCCTCGTACCTGGCATTTGGAGCAGCACAAATCTTCACACTTGGAGTGGAGGGAGGCCCCTGGGTGGCTGTTTAACTGAAGAGCAGTGGGGACCAAACATTGTCACCTGATTGCAAGTGCAAAAGTTCTTTTTTCATGAATATGCAAGCAACCTCGTGTCTGTGAGCTGACTCTCCACACGGGAGTCGTCGTTGAACAGGGTCTTGTGCAGTCCTGTGGCCTTTCCTGCAGTAGTCTTAGTATTTTCTAGAGTATCTGATACCTGGCAGAGCATTGTATGCCAGGTCTGCCCAAAAGCTTTGCTAATGATATGTAATAATAGTTACTTTAGGGAGTTTACTTTAAAAAATATAAGCTTGTTCTATACTTTGTCCAAGAGGAGAATGTAGACAGAAGCAGGTTCTGGTGAGAGGGTATTTCCTGATGATGTCATTGCTGTCCTAACTTGCATAGTATACTCCATGATGTTCTTGCGCCTGATGACATATTTCTCAGAACTAATCCTGTTTTTAGACAGTGTTCCTTGGCAAGGCTGGAGTTACTCCCTTCTGGGTGGGGAGGATGGGGGCAGAGATCATGGCCCCAGCTTCCTTGGCCTTGGCTCTTCTTCCAGGACCATGACTTTGAGCCACTGAGGCCCGGTGAACCCATCTTCAAGCTGTTCAGTGGTGAGGACGTGCTATATGAGGGGAACTCCACTGTGTACCCCGTGTTCATTAATGAGGCTGCCTACTATGAGAAACACGTGGCTTTCCTGAAATCTGAGAGGATCCGGGTCTCTGTGCCTGCCCTGCCCTGACCTCCAGCTCCACCCTGGCTCCCTAACCCAAGTCATACCTGCCTGGTCTCAGTTTCCATATCTGAGGATAAGAAACATTTCCAAGCCCAGGGTCCTCTATCCTACTCTGGGCACCATGCCCCTTGTCAGACAACCAACCCCATGATATAAAATAAAATGTACCTGGAAACCATGGTTCTTGTTCTCTGCCCAGCATGGCCTCTCTTTGGGGAGGTGGGTGGAGGAGCAGAAGAATGCCCACAGGACCATGCAAGAACCTGCACATGTGGGCACAGCACACTGAAGGGGAAACTGGGGGAAGGGCCAGTAAGTGTAGCCTTGGACCTGGGACCAGTGACAGCCATCTCTGTGCCCACATCTGGCCACACATCCTGGAAATAGGGAGAGATGCTATATGTGGAGACCGATCTGGAAAGGGACTTTCAAGAGCCCAGGAGGGATCCCCAGCCCCCTACAGACATGTACCCATGTAAGCATGCACAGCTGTGCCTACCCAAGGGTTCTTAGCGTGTGTATGTGTTACCAAGGGTCCTGGGCCCACAAGTGTTCTTTTGGGGTGATCTGTATGTAGCTAGGCACATGGCCTAGATGCAAATTCCCAGGTGACTCAAGGGATTCATGATGCCTAAGAGGTGTCACCAGGACAACTGTCCAGCTGCAGGGCACTGGGAGGGGGGGGAGATGGCTTGGGTCGGGTAGAAGGAAGCCAAAGTTCAGTTACCATCACCTTCTCTACCTCCCCCCGCCCAGTAGCATCAGGGGAGTGAGCAAGACCTGGAATCTGAGGACCGGGTCTCTGTGTCTGTCCTGCTGGACTGACCTCCACCTCCACCAGCGCAAGGTCCTGGTGGTAACCCCCAGTCCTTACCCAGGTTCCCTCTGGGGCAGGCAAAAAGGTCAGCATGCTGGGGCCCAGAGCTCTGTCCTTCTGCAGCCTCACGTGCTGGACCTCTGCAGTCTGCCTGGCCCATCCATCTCCCTGCGGCCATGGCTGCCATGCCGCCTCCTGGTATTGAGCTGAGAGATGAGAAGGTGTGAAGGATACGGGTGCGCCAGGGACCAGCTGGCAGACAAGATGGATGAGAGGGCAGTGGGGGCCAGCAGGAGCCTGGGGCAGGCAGGCAGGCCAGTTAGGGAGGGGTGCCTGTGTTCATGAGCCGGGCTTTGTCCACAGTGTGGACGGAGAGACGGTACGCACACACACAAAAGCTTCATCCACTGTCCTGCCCTGAGTGGGCCTCTGAGTTCATGTGTGTGCATGTAGGCTGTGAGTTAGCGTGTCTATGCTATGTGTGTGTTTCCCATTACAAGTATCAAAGACAAACACAAGTGCCCGCGCGCGCACACATGCACACACGCACACACACACACACACACAAAAAAAACCCAACAGACTCCCAGGCTGGCCCACTTCTGGGAACCTGGGCTGAGGAGGATCTGCAGAGACTGGGACAGAACTCTCAAACCTCTCCTTTGTCTCCTACTTCCCACCCACCACAGTGAATCCTGAGGCAGGAGGGCTGGGGCACACTTCACTGGAGGCCCCTGGGAGATTCTGGTGCCCTTTGACTTGAAGACAGCACCCCTTTCTTGCTTTCTTGCCTGGGCAAAAGCTCCAGAGCCAATGTCAATGTCCTCACACAGTGGAGTATGAATCAGTGCAGGGTGGGATCCTCACCGCACCCCTCCACGTGTGTATGGGGGGGGATCCTCACCGCACCCCTCCACGTGTGTATGGGGGGGACCCTCACCGCACCCTCTCCATGTGTGTATGGAGGGGGGAGGTGCCCATCCAGCTTCAGGCTGGAATCTGAGGCTGAGGGACATTGAGTGGCAGCAGGAGGCAGGGCTAGCTAATCTGAGTGCACCACACTCAGAGAAAAGCACTCCTCCAGGCATGGGTTTGGGTCCTGCCTGTTTGCCCCCAGCAGCACCAGACTCTAAAGAGGCTTGGCTATTCCTTCCCAGGGTGGGCTGAGGGGATCTGGCCAGGTGAATTTCTGTGGGTCATTTAGCACAGGCCACTAGTCAAAGGGTGCCCTCAGCTAAGGAAGTGCGGGCTTCCAAGCCCCATCCCTGGGTGGTGACTAGGTTTCCCTCAGGACAGATGGGGAAGCTTGGAGGAGGTGCCTGGCAAGGCTGGAGAGGGACCAGTGGTTAGAGTGGATGCACAGACTGCCTCAGTTTACCCTAATGGAGATGACAGATGATCATCAGGTGAGGGCGTGACCCCTGCTATGCTGTTTTCAGCTAAGGCCAGAACATCCCAGGCAGAGCTGATTATTCACTGAAGTCAGGGAAACCGAGGCAGTAGAGACTGGCAGGAAGATCTGAATATCTGACTACCCAGTCTGGAGCTCTTCCTGCCTCTCTTGTGTTTTCTGCTCGTCCCTTATCCCATTCAATACTAGCAGGCTGGTGTCTTCGGCTGTGAGGGAGGGCATCACCTCTGCACTTAGCTCTCATCTGCCACCTCTCCTGCTGCCTCCCCTTTCAGCTCTTCCATCTAGCCGGATTCTGGCCCCTGTGGACACCAGGCTGTCCTCAAGATGGCACTCCACCACCACCTGCACTGGGGCCCATTGATCAGGAATAGCTGGGGGGCTCTCAGCTGGAGAAGGGAGAGAGGACCAGGAGAGGAGAGGGGGAGCTTTGCAACGTCACAGCCTCCCCACCTGCCCCCTTCCACATGTGCCTGCCCCTGGAGCTAAACCCAGCCAGTGGCCCAGCTCCAGACACTACAGTCAGAGGTGGTTTGGAGATCCCCCACCCTGGACGTCCTAGAGCCAGACTTTATGAACATCCTGACCAAGTGCCATCTCAGGAGGAAAAGTCTTGGCCAGGGAAGTGGTCAGAGGACAATTGAAGAGGGAAGGACAGTGCTGAGAACTGAGGACTTGTGCACGCTCGAGAGTGAGTTCTGTTGCTGAGCACATAGGACAACCCAGCGTTGCTGGCTACTCCTCCTGGGCGAGGTTGCAGCCCCGCCTGAGCTGAGATCCTGCTGTCTGCATGGCAGGTAGGTATGGTTCAGGCCTCATAAGTGGATGGGGTTCAGGGGCTTGGACAACTGGATGGGAGGCTCCCTAAGCTACAACCTCAGATCCTGCCAATCTTCCCCCAAAAGCCTCCATTCCCTGCTGCTATCCCAGGATCTTATGACCCCTTCATGGGTCAGGGGCAGTCAGGGTTGCTGCAAAGCCCCATCCAGACATGCTCTGTAAACAGTGGCACTGCCCACCTGGTGTGTTAGACACCTCCAGCCACCTGTCTTTCTCATTGTTTATAATTGTTGTGTGTGCGTGTGATTTCCTGCACGGTAGGGTGGGGCAGCTGTGGGACTTGTGCAAGTTCAAGGACAACTTTTGTGGTTCTCTTTCCAGCCTGGTGGGTTCTAGAAATGAAGCTCAGGTTGTCTGGCTTTCATGGCAACCATTTTACCTGCTGAGCCAGCTCACCAGCCCTCCCTTCTCTTCATCTCTATCCGTCCAGCAGCCCCCTTTCTCAGGCTGACCTGGTGGTGCTGCTGGGAATGGAGACCCGGCCACCAAGGATTCTGTGGACCCTCCTGTCCTCAGTCCCTTACTGGAATGTTGTTCTTCACCGATTTCTGTTTCCGCATTGAGCAGGGGTATCATGTAGCTGAGGCTGACCTTAAATTCAGTATGTAGCTTAGGGTAACTTCAGCTTCCAGGCTCTGGGTGTACAGGTGTGCACCACCACATCTGGCTCAAAATAACCTTCTTTAAAATCCAGTGCTGGGCATTGAAAACAAGTACATGCTAGGCAAGGGCTCAACTGCCGAGCTATATCCCAAACAAAACCTTTAAACTGCAGCAAGGGTATATCATGTAAAACTTACCGTGTTAACCATGGTTAAGCTTACAGCGTCGGGCATTAGGATACCCTTGGCTGCATGCCCCTCATCAGTCTGCTTTCAGTGTCTTAGAAAGCTGAAACTCTCATCCCCACGGAACATTCCTTCTCCTGGGCCCTGGCATCCCCACTGAACTCTCTGTGTTTCTGTAACTTTTTACCTTCTGTGAACAGAATTTATATAGTTTGACCCAGTGCTTCTGGTTTATCTCACTGAGAGAATGTTCACACACAGTCTCAGAAAGTCCTTTCCTTTGAGGGCTAATTACTATAATTATTATTGTAATCGTGAGCTACATTTTGTTTATCTGCTCATCTGTCAGTGGACACTCTATTGCTTCTGCCTTTTGGCTCTTGTAAGCAGTGCCGTCCCCAGGCGGGTGTGCCGACATCTTTATGTAGGTTCCTTTGGAGATTCCATGTTTAGTTTTGTAAGAAGCCTTTGATTTCCTCAAAGGCTACACCATTTTAAAATCCCACCCACCTTAGGATTCCAGTTTCTCCATAATTCCACCCACACTGGTTAAGTTCTGCCTTCTTTTCTTGTCCTAGCAGCCATCTTGACGGCTGGACCTGGATCTCACGAGAACAGTGCTACTGTTTTCTTTATTTGTGGTTTTTGAATCGGAGTCCTATTTTATTTGCTTGTTATTTTTATTTCTTCTTCCCTTTTCTTTTCTTTGTTTGTTTTGTTTCGAGACAGGGTTTCATATAGCCCAGGCTGGCCTCAAACTCACTACATAACTAAGATGAACCTTGAACTTCCGATCCTCCTGCCTCTACCTTCAAGTCCTAGCATTACAGGCATGTACGACCATGTTGCAGTGTTTTTAACATGGCGCTGGGAATCAAACCTAGCATTCTGTGGACACCAGAAAAGCAATCTACCAACTGAGCTGTGTTCCCAGCCTAGTGTCAGTATTTTATGTTAATATTTATTTTGTAAGTGTGCCCGTTAGTTGTCAACTTCACACAAACTGGAGTCATTTTGGTAGAGGGAATTCACCCGAGGAATTGCTTGCATCAAACTGGCCTGTGGGCGTGTCTATAGGGCAAAGATTAATGTGGAGGATGCAGCCCACTGGCGTAGTGCCTCCTCAGGCAGGCGGTTAAGCAAGCTGAGCCAGAGGGTGGTGGCGCACACCTTCAGTCCCAGCAGAGAGGCAGGCGGATCTCTGAGCTCAAGGTCAGCCTGGTCCACAGAGCAAGTTCCTCAGACAGCCAGGGGTACACAGAGACTAATAACAACAAACAAACAAACAAACAAACAAACAAAGGTGAACACGCCACAAGGAGAAAGCCAGTGAGCAATTCTTCCATGGCTTCAGTTCCTACTGCCAAGCTCCTGCTTGAGTTCCTGCCCTGGCTTCCCTCAGTGTTGGACTGAGAGCTCTAAGCCACATAAACCCTTCCTCCCCAAGCTGCTTCCAGTCCTGCTGTCTATGACATCGACAGACAGCGAACTAGCAGAGAGCACAAGTGGAAGTCAGAGGAGAAGCAAGTCAGTTTCCTCTTTACCATGTGAGTCCTGGGAACTGAACTCAGCTGCTCAGGCGTGTTAGCTCCTTCACCCGCGGAGCCACCTCACCACCCATGTGTATTGATTTTAGTCCTAATGCCGTGAGCTGTATGATTAAACATGGCTGACTCGGTAAATTTTGCCTTAGGTATACCCTAGCTACAATTTAAAGGTTTTGCCGGGGCATAGCAAAGTCTAAGGAAGATAGTTTAGGTAATTTGGATGAACTGGATCTGCCTTCAGCCCCCTTCCCGTAAACAGCACTGGGGGGTGGGGGGGCTCCACGGAGCTTTGTGCTCCTGTGGCACACTTGCTCCCTTTCCCGCCGTCTGTGCGCATGTCACCTATGAAGAGCCTCCACTGTCACTCCGCTCCCCATACCAATGTGTGTGTCTGCCCTAGGAGACAGGGAAACGGGATCCAGAGGTGGGGCAACCTGTCCAAGACCATGTAGCTCTCGTCTCTGCCCTCTAGGATCTCGCTGAGGGAAAGGCTTTAAATTAGAAACAGTGGCTGTAATCCTGGGACTTGAAAGGCTGAGGCAGGAGGATTCCCTCTAGCTTATGGCTAGCCTTGGCTACCGAATACTACCATGCTTCAACAGTCCCATCCAGAGAGTCATGGTGACACAGGCTCGTAACCCCAGGCCCTGGGAAGTGGAGGCAAGAGGTTCCAAAGTTCAAGGACATCTTTGGAGTTTGAGGCCAGCCTGGGCTAAAGTCTGGGGTGGGGGGAGACAAACAAACAAAGTTCACTGTAACTGAACGCTTATGGGGTGATGCTTTAGGACAGCACTGGGAACAGAAGCCTGGCAGGCAGGGAGACCTCCCAGAGGAAGAGGCAGTGGCCACTCCCTGAAGGATGAGGCTGGATGGACAGTGAGCTGCCAAGGGCAGGACTTACAGATTCATCCTCTCTCCACAGTCTTCCTGTCTGCTGGCCTCGGGGTACTTCCTCCCCCAGAGCCCCGGCTGGGGATGTCATACCCATCAGGTTCAGAAGCCCAAGCCATGGTGGAGGCCACTGGGCAGGGCCCCAAGAACCCACGGGTGTCCAGTGTGATGGTCCAGCTGGAGATGAAGCCCCTGTGGGAAGAATTCAACCAGCTGGGCACGGAAATGATTGTCACCAAAGCTGGACGGTATGGGCATGGCCGGTGGGGGCTGGGCAGGGGGTGGGGCCACAGCAAGGCTGAGCTCCTCCCTCCCGCAGGAGGATGTTCCCCACCTTCCAGGTGAAGATCTTGGGCATGGATACCTTGGCTGACTATGCTCTGCTCATGGACTTCATCCCTCTGGATGACAAAAGATACAGGTCTGGGCCCCTGGGGACAGGGTGATATGGAGCCCTTCTGAGTTCCTGCCAGGGAAACTAGCCCGGAGCAACAGCCTTTAGGCAGAAGAAAGCCTAGCACAGAGGGAGTGGGCTAGCCTGAGGCAGGCACAGGCACACACACAGAGAATTAATTCAAAATGGAGGATACTCACCAGGCGGACTTGAGTATGCGGGGTCAAGGATCATCCTCTTCACCATTGTCTTGGTCAGACTTGGCACCGACCAGGATAGGGACAGCCCCTGACCTCTCAATCTGCTCCCCCAGGTACGCCTTCCACAGCTCTGCCTGGCTGGTGGCAGGCAAGGCCGATCCTGCCACACCTGGCAGAGTGCACTTCCACCCTGACTCACCAGCCAAGGGCGCCCAGTGGATGCGTCAGATCGTGTCCTTTGACAAACTCAAGCTGACCAACAACCTGATGGACGACAATGGTCATGTGAGGCGCAAGCCACTAAGCCATCTGGGGGGGTACTGTGGCAGCTGTGGCAGGGCGGCACTCGGATTGGGGGGAGCCTGGAGCTAGCAGGGCTGATGTGGTATTTTAATGGGTATCTGAAGGAAGAGAGGGAGGAAGGGAAGGTGAGAAAGGAAGCTGTTTGAAGCCTAGGAGACAGCCTGAGCACAGGTCCTAAGGCCAGACCATATGGAGTGAGTCAGGAGTGAGTCAGGAGACTCCCAGTGGGGCTGAAGTGAAGAGATGCTAAGGGAAGTGGCGGGTAGGCTGTCACACGGGGCCAGGTGCCGAGTGAGAACCCTGGCTTCTCCTCTCTGTGGATGGGAGCTATAGAGGATTTAGAGCGAGTTCATGTGTCTTGCCCAGCTCCTGTGTGGAGACGGGGCAGGACAGGATGGGGAGGCAGGGAGGCCAGTCAGCATGCAGCTGAAAGATGACCAGGGCTGGGTAGCACGATGGCAGATTGGAGAGGTAGTTTGAAGGCAGAGAACAGGTGGGCCCAGGGAGGGCGGTGTACTAGCTCTGCCCTGCCCTTGGCTCCCGCCCTCCTACAGATCATTCTCAACTCCATGCACCGTTACCAGCCCCGTTTCCACGTGGTCTTCGTGGACCCACGCAAGGACAGCGCCCGCTATGCTCAGGAAAACTTCAAATCCTTTGTCTTCACAGAGACCCAGTTCACAGCGGTGACAGCCTATCAGAACCACCGGGTGGGTCACGCCAGAGCTCACGTGGACCAGCCCTTCTCTGAGGGGTGGAGACTGAGGCTGGAGATTCCTCCTGCCCACTGGGCATCTGCCTGCATGGCGGCTCTGGAGGTCCTGGGCCAAGGGGGTCTGGGTGGGTGACTGGGAGTTCCCAAGGGACAAAATGCCGAAGTGTGGGCTCGTCGGGGCCC
This sequence comes from Microtus ochrogaster, assembly GCF_000317375.1. NCBI lineage: Eukaryota > Metazoa > Chordata > Mammalia > Rodentia > Cricetidae > Microtus > Microtus ochrogaster. The sequence goes on from NC_022015.1 coordinate 38,731,649, forward strand.
AAATGGCTGGAGGCCAGCCGGTAACTAAACTTTCTTTCTGTAGATCACACAGCTGAAAATTGCCAGCAACCCCTTTGCCAAAGGCTTCAGAGAGAGCGAACTGGACTCATGGTACTGTCTCACACATGTCTTCATGCTCTAAGCCCAGCCCTGACCCCAGGCTCCACCCAGGCAGCTCCTAAGGCCTTCACTCCTGACCTGTTTCACTGTTATGTCTTCTGGTTTGCCATGGGATCCCTATCTGACTCTGACCATAATATCTGGGGTGGGGCTCCCCTTGACCTCCTACCCCATTCCTGCTTGTCCTATCTTCAGGCCTGTGTCCCCAAGGCCACTGCTCAGCATCACAGCCCGGAGTCGTAACAACTTTGGTCCCTGCCTCCTTAAGGGTTCGGCAGAACGAGAGAAAGGTGAGGACCCAGCCCAAACACGATGCCAGGCACACAGGTCTCCAGGAAGGGGCTTCACTGTGATCAGCAATATCCCACCCTCACCCCTACCTAGGCAGAAAGGTCCAGGGCAGAGAGGGCAGGGCAGGGACAAGGTATAGAGCACAGGAGGGATGCCTGGTGGGCTTCCTGGAGGAGGTGGATCCCAAGCTGGTCATCAGAGATGGAAGCCATCTGGGACTGGGAGAGGGTTTTTGGATAGAGAAGAAGCTAAGGAAGAAAGTCCAAGCAGAGACGAGAACAAGAAGAAATAGTGAAGCAGGTCAAGATGGGCAACCAGGGACAAGGCAGACAGGACAGGTCTCAGTATTAGGACTAGGCTTACAAGGGGAAATCTGTGAGCCACTTAAACCATTTCCTCCCTCAGAAGCCAGTAAAGCTTCAGCTTCCGACTCCAGGACTCCTACCCAGCCGCACCATCAGCTGCTGCCTGCCCCAGAGGTCCTGCTCACCCCTGCCACCTACAGGCCTTTCCCTTACCAGGACCTGTACCCTGGAGCCCCTGGCCACATTGGAATCCCAAGGGCTCGGCTGGCACCGTACCCTCTCCCCAACATCGGCCCTGATGGAGATCAGGAAGACCCAACCCTCCCAGCCAAGCTGGGGCTCCTGTCCTCCTCTGCCTTGTGCTTGGAACCTAGCCAACACTCCCAGTGATGGCCAAGTGCTTTGGAAGCACTTTTACCCTGTGCCCCACCTCTCCCATCCTCCTCTTGTAAGACATCTTCTAAGGAAGCCCTGATGGTAGTGGTTCCTGCCTCAAAGTCAGTCTGGGCCTCCAATCTTGGAATCAGGACTCCTACTCAGAAGCCCTGAATCCTGAGCCCCTGCCTCGAAGACGTTTCAATTGTCCTTCCCCCACATTAAACTGCTTGACACCAGGAGTCAGAGCACTCTGTCCACAGGAACTCCCAGACAAGACGGTTCCATCACTTTTGTAGGTATCCAAAAGCTGGACCCAGGAGCACAGGGTGATGGTAACACTAATGACACCAGCAAGGCTGCACTTAACCTGGTGTGTCCCCTACTTTGTGCACCCATATAAGGATGTAACCGGCTCAGAGAGGCTTCTGCTCACAGTCACACAGCCAAGTACATCCGACACCTGTTACTCCATTTAAAAGCTGTGCCCCAAGGCTGGTCCTGAAGGCTAGAGGCCATAGAGGGGTGCTTAATATGACTGGTAGGGATCACACAGGCCAGGGTAGGGACGGGTGTAGACTGGAGAGGCAATCAAGGCCGGAGAGTAAAGTTCAGGTGGACAGGGGCTGGATTCCTGCTCGACAGACACTGGTGGGATAAGGCTGGGGGAGGCGCGTATCCTTCATTCTCTTGGGGTGGGCGCCCCGGGGAACCGGAAGATTCCGACTTTGCTTAACCCGGAGCTCTTCCTGTGAGACCTGGAAAGCACCGACACCTGCAGAAGCGAGAGACAAGGAGTCCAGCAGATCTTCACCAGCCAGACATCTCAACTCCCGAATCTGAAGTCAATTAAGGTCACCCAAGCGTTCCGGAAACACAAAGACCAAAACAACCCGGCTGCACTGATAGGGAAGTCACGCCCCCGGAAAGAAACTCAAGTCAGGGGGGCCACTTTTCCGGACACGCCTCCACGGGCTCTAGGCCAGGTCTTTCCCTAAGGTGATGCTCTGGTCCCGGTACACAAAACCGGTTCTACCCTCATCTAGCAAGCCCCTCCTCAGATGCCCCACCCCAATCACCTCTGCTGCCCAATAACAGCTGATCCCGCCTTCTCGCCCCTGTATGCCCCGCCCCCGAAGGCCTCCGAGGCCCCGCCCTAGCTGGCACTGCCCCGTCCGCCTCCGAAGCCCTCTGGAGCATGCCCCGTCCCGGCGGCCTCTGAAGCCTTGTTCCGTTCCGGCAGTCCCGATTCCCGACTAACCCGAGGCCCCGCCCCAGCAGGCACACACGCTTCCGACCGGCCCTGAGTCTCCGCCCCTCAGTCCCCAGCAACGCCCCCTTCCGGGTCCCGGTTGGTTCCCGGGTCCGCGCTGGCCGGCGCCCTCCATGTCCCGGTCATCTGAGACATGCTGCCTGATTGCCTGTCCGCCGAGGGCGAGCAGCGCTGCCGGCAGCTGCTAGCTGGGACCACTGCCCGGTTACGCTCGCGGCCTGCGGCGGCCGCAGTGCTCGTGCCGTTGTGCCTGGTGCGCGGTGTCCCAGCGCTGCTCTACACGCTGCGCTCCAGCCGCCTGCGCGGGAGGCACAAGGGGCAAGTCAGGTACGCCGGCCGCCGGCGCACCTCCTGCGGCCCGTACAGCCCGCTGAATTTTTCCCTTCAAAAACTGGACTCTGCTCCTTACCGGGAACTGGAGGGAGCCCGTCCGGGGTTCCCCTTCTTTGGCTTCGCCCTCAGCAGAATTGAGAACACTGCAGGGTCAAAGCCTGTATCGCTGGGACACAACAGGCAGACTTGGGGTGTCGGAGCAGCAGGATAGTCTTGCCCTGCTGCTGACCTCATGCCCTAACCTGCATCTCCAGTGCCTCCCCTCACCCCCTAACTCTAATGATATAGGGAGGTAAACTGTCCCCTGAAGGCCTGTGGTCCCAAGACTCCCTTTACTCATTCAGTTTCCCAGGCGGTAAGTGTGACCCCGACGACCAAGATGTAATACATACAGCCCTTCGGGAGACTCAAGAGGAGCTGGGTCTAGAAGTGCCCAAGGAGCACGTGTGGGGTGTCTTGCAGCCTGTGTATGACCCGGTGAGCCACCTCATCCTGTCCCGCTGTGTACCCCAAGTGAAGGGTGAGCCTGTCCTGCTCAGGGTCCAAGGAAGGCGTGCAGGGTAGGCTGCGTTGCTCTGGGCTTGAATGGCAAGTGGGTGATTTCAGGGTAGTACCGGTGAGGGCAGAGGGTTAAAACTCTTCGAACTTGTAATCAGACAGCATTGCTAGAAGCCAAGGAAAAGGACTGGAGGTCTGGGCCATGACTACCCAAGGCCTCTGAATGGCAGAGCAGATCTGCCTCTGAGGTTTGCTTCTCCTGACTGCTCACTCTCCTCCTACCCCAGGCAAAGGCAACTGTAGTCCCTGTGCTTGCCAACGTGGGCCCATTGGATCTGCAGAGCCTCAGGCCCAACCCTGAGGAGGTGAATGGGGAGTACTGGGGAGTTGGGATGTCCTACCGGGGGATTCAGAGGCAGTCCTCTGTCCACCCTCTCCTTGTCTCCTGCCCACAGGTGGATGAAGTGTTTGAGCTGTCTCTGGCCCACTTGCTGCAGACACAGAACCAGGGGTATACCCACTTCTGCCAGGGCGGCCACTTCCGCTACACAATGCCTGTCTTCTTGAATGGACCACACCGTGTCTGGGGCCTCACAGCTATCATCACTGAGTTCACCCTAAAGTTGCTTGCCCCTGACATCTACCAGCCCTACCTAGTTGTCCCTGAGCTGCCTAGGAGTTGAGGCCTGGCCTTTAAGTGCCTCTGCCTTCGTTTGACCAGGCTACTCCAGAGCTGATTAAAAGTCTTTGACAACTCTCCCTCAACATCTCTGTGTGGAACATGAAAAAGCAGGGCATGGTGGCACACCCTTGGAATTTCAGCACTGGGGAACAGTTAGGTGGATCTCTTGGGGCTGCTGGCCAGCCCGGATAGGCTACTTGGTGAGAACCAGACCAAATAAAAGACCCTGTTTCAAAAAAACCAAGATGGGGCTGGTGAGATGGCTGGGTGGGTAAAGGCACCTGCCACAAAGCCCTACAACCATTGTCTAATTTGGGGACCCACGTGGTGGAAGGAGAGAACCAACTGTTGCGAGTTGTCCTCTGACATCCACATGCATGCTCACGTATGTGTATGGATAGAGATACACAGAATACATGTTTAAAACATGGAAGAAGTAAAGTATGTGGTTTACCCTTGTAATGCCTGCACAGTGGAGGCAGAAACTGGCAGATGGAGAATTCAAGGTCCCCTTGTACTTGGGTTACATATTGAGACTTTGTCCCAGAAACCAATAAATTGTTGGGTAGCAGAAGGGGAAGGGATACTGGAGCTACTGTCAGTGAGATTCCCCTGCCAGGAACATGTCAAAGAAGTGACCAATTGCCAGGACAGAAGTGACCAATTGCCAGGACAGAAGTGACCAATTGCCAGGGCGGAGGCCAGTCTAAGTAGAAGGTACCTCCTGGGCGGTGGAAGAGAAGAGGTTGTAGAAATGAAGTGATAGGCCAGTCCACACAGAGGGCCACCGTAAGGTCAAGGGGCAGACATGGTAGGGAGACAAAGGGGCATGACTGATTTGACTGTATCCCAGCCAGGGGACAGGGCTGGAATGTGGCGTGATCTTCAGTTGGTTTCCTCAAGGGAACCAGAATGCAGGGCCTTCCCAGCTGCAGTACCTACTTCTTCCACAGAAGCCTCCCCATTTCTGCACACTTCCACAGTCCCTTCTCTTCACCCCCTTTGTCCCCCTTCTCACCTATTTCCTCTCCCGCCTACCCCCAACACCCCCTTTGTCACCTCTAGCCCTGCAGCCTTCTTACCCAGCAGCAGGACCACATGACGGTGGCAAAAATAGCTCCATCTGACAGAGTGTGAATGGAGGGGCATGGCAGGAGACGGCTGGGCAGCCAGCGCTAGGGAAGGGCCCTTGGGCAGTGTGGGCACCTGATCCCCTCCCCTGCTCGGTCACACACTTGCTCAGATGGATCACTTTAGTCTTGGGTTCTGTTGCCCTAAGCATACACCAGAGCCAGCAGCAGCAGAGCAGAGACACAGCTGTTAGAGGTAAGGCCCCCAAAGGGCTGACTCCAGCCTTGACCTCCAGGTAGAGCTCCTAACCCTTCCCTTCAGTCTGTCCTAGGGCAACCTTGCTGATGTTTCTTTATTCCATCTTGGTGGCTAGGTGTGTGCCCAGTGTCTCTGGTAGGTGAGAGCTTTCTCTTGAGTCTCTATGTCTGAGCCACCATGGCGTGTGCAGGGCCAGCTGGTGGGCGGCAGCGGGTGAACATGCAGGAACACATGGCCATTGACGTGAGTCCCGGCCCTATACAGCCCATCCGCCTCATTTCTGACTACTTCCCACACTTCTACCCGTTCCTGGAGCCGGTGCTGCGTGCACCAGGCTCGCAGGCTATGCTGGCCCCAGCCATCCACTCTGCATCCCAGCTGCAACCCAACCCAGAGCCAGAAGGAGACTCGGATGACAGCAGTGAGTAGGGGAAACAATGAGGGGATGCTCCCTAGGACCGGATCGGGGTGTTCTAGCACCATGGCAGAGGCCAGGCAAGTGGCACTGTGCCATGTGGGATAGGTGGGTGCAGGATTGGGTTGACCATGCCTGCCACTTGCCACCTTAGCTGCCCTGGGTACCCTGGAGTTCACACTTCTCTTTGATGCGGACAATAGCACCCTGCACTGCACAGCCCATCGTGCCAAGGTGAGGATGAAGGCAGCGGTTCTGGGATGGGACAAACCGCAGGCCTCTACATTCATTTTCTGTTTCCAGGGCCTCAAGCCACCAGCCTCGGGCTCTGTGGACACCTATGTCAAAGCCAACTTGCTGCCGGGGGCCATTAAGGTAAGGGTAAGATCTAGGCCCCTTAGATGGCAGGGCCAGCTTAGGTACCCATGGATCCTGCTTCACCACTACTCCAAGAACTAAGTCTCAGTTGCAAGGATTCAAGAGTCAAGACAGGAGGCCAGGAGGATGCCTGACCTCCCTGCCTGGTTCCAGGCCAGCCAGCTTCGGACACGCACTGTTCGAGGCACCAGGGGACCAGTCTGGGAGGAGACACTCACCTATCATGGCTTTACTTACCAGGATGCTGGACGGAAGACCCTGAGGTGAGGACCCAGATCAGGCCACCGGTAGGGAGGCAGGGGGTGGGGCTCGTATGACCAGGAGTGACCTGGTTGGCCACTAGGTTATGTGTGTGTGAAGACTCACGACTGCGGCGGCGACGCGCACCCCCCTTAGGGGAGCTACGAGTGCCCCTGAGGAAGCTAGTGCCAAACCAAGCCAGGAGCTTTGACATTTGTCTGGAGAAGCGGAGGCTGGTGAGTGGAGTTGGGGCTCAGGTTGGGCCCACAGAGCCAAATTCCATGTAATGAAAATGGGGTAAGGGACCTGGACAATATCTCCTGAAGTGACCAAAGGTTTTGCTTTTTCAGACCAAGAGGCCCAAGAGTCTGGACACAGCCCGTGGGATGTCTCTGTATGAAGAGGTAGGTAGGAGAACTTGACCGAGCAGGTATGGAGACAGACAGGCCCAGGTGGCCCAGGCTGGGATCAGAGGCTTGGAGGAATTTGAGTCCATCTCTCTCATAAGTTCTCTGAGTCCTCAAGAACTGGCTAGGCAGGGTGACAATGACTCTTTGCTAGGGTAGCCTGGAGATGAGGAACCCTAGGAAGGGACCTGCAGAGTTCTCAGAAGACAGGCAGGCAGAGAACCAGCAATCTAGAGGCAGAGCCTGAAAGGTGGTATTTGTGACCAGAGGTGGGAGGATTGGCTCGGGTAGAACAAGCTCGTCTACCACTAGTGTCCGCTCTGGGGATACCTCTGGGTGTTCCTGTCAGGAGGCAGTGACGGTAACCCCACAGCCCGGTAGGAAGGGCATCTACAAGGCTGGAGGCAGGCCTTCCAGCTGCTCCCGTCAACAGAGTAGGTGCCCTGCCCACTAGAGGAGGCCCAGCTTCTGCAGCGGCTGATTAGCTAACCCCAAGCCTTCGAGTCCCACACAGTGGTCATCACTAAGAACCCCCAAACAGTCTGCCGATCCCAGAGCCCATGTGCAGTTGTGCCCTGGCACACGGAAGCCGAGGCCATACACTCCTGCATTACCAAGCACTGCCAATGACAAAAGTCTAGATCTCTGCCATCAATTCTACCCCAAAGATGGGAAAGAAGGCTTGATTACCCAGGCCGTCATCCTAGCTGGGGGCTCCAATGTCTAAAGAATGTGGCAAAGGACATTCATAACATGGTCAGCCAGGCAGTGGTTGTGGAGGTTGACTTAAGAGGTAAGAGACCTGTCTCTCTCTGGTGACAGTCTCCCAGAGCTATTTCCATTGCAAGGGAACAAGCCACTTAGAAAGCTCCTGGTTTTGACACGTCACATGCATGGCTGTGACAATCATCAGTTCTCCTACTGACAGAGAGGTGAGCAGCAAGCCCCTGCCTTTCTTGGGCTTTGGAGGATACAGATCTCTGAGTGCCACTGTAAGGTCTCTTCTGGGAACGGAGGAAATGGCTGTTTAAGGAAATAAAGTTGATGGCCTGGTTTTTCTATAGCCATCTGTGCTCTCACAGTGGGGCCTGGCTGCTTCAGACAGGTGGCAGGCTTCTGACAGGACAGGGTCTGACTTAGCTTGCATCTCCAGGAGGAGATGGAGGCAGAAGTGTCTGGGGAAGAACGTGGACGCATCCTCCTGTCCCTATGCTACAACTCCCAGCGTGGTGGCCTGCTGGTGGGCGTGCTGCGCTGTGCCCACCTGGCCCCCATGGATGCCAATGGCTACTCGGACCCCTTTGTCCGCCTGTGAGTAGAAACAGACAGGTGGGCATGGAGAATGAGAGAGAAAACCTTTGGTTCTGCAGGGGCACACCTGACATCCCATCTCTCCTAGTTTCCTGCATCCAGGTTCTGGGAAGAGATCCAAATACAAGACCAGTGTTCGGAGAAAGACCCTGAACCCTGAATTCAATGAGGTGGGTCACAGCTGGGAGAACCCAGTAAGTGTGGTCATGGTTTAGCAAACCAGGCCCTGCTTGAGCCCATTTCTAAAGCGGCAAAGAACTCACCTCTTTCCTGTCCCTTTCCCTACAGGAATTCTTTTACGCAGGTCATCGGGAGGAGTTGGCCCAGAAGACACTGCTGGTGTCGGTGTGGGACTACGACCTGGGCACAGCTGATGACTTCATTGGTGAGCAGCAACACAGGGTGCTGAGGGGGGTGTCTCATGAGCCTCTGCTGGCTACTGACCCCTCCCTCGGTAGGTGGGGTGCAGCTGAGTAACAGAGCCAGTGGGGAACGCCTTCGCCACTGGCGTGAGTGTCTGAGCCGCAGTGACAGCCGGCTGGAATTGTGGCACCTGCTGGACAGTGTGCCCCCACAACTTGGCGACTAGCCAGCACAGAACCCTGCTTACAGCCTGTTCAGGGGCCAAGATGTTGCTGCAGCTGGAAAGAGCTGTAGGTTGGCCCTACCTGCTGTGCCCATTCCTGTCTCCTTTCAGTCACCCTACCTCCAAACACAATGCAAAATAAACATCTGCTTCTGCTAGCCAGGTGCCTGGCCTTGCTCTAGGAACACCTGCCTCTTCTCTGCCTGCTTCACAGGGCAGACCAGGCCCATACTCTCCTGTCTCATAGCATTTAGAGCAGTGGTTCTCAACCTTCCTAACAATGCAACCCTTCAATATAGTTCCTTATGTTCTCATAACCCCCAACTTCTAACTGTAACTTTGCTACTGTTATGAGTCATAATGGAAATTTCTAATATGTGACCCCCAAGAGGGCCATGACCCACAGGATGAGAAGCATTGCCTTAGAGGCTGCAATGGGCCAGGTTCACGACTGGGCACACAGCTCAGTGGCAGCATGCTCACCCAGCATGCCCTCAGGCCTGGGATAGATCCCCTAGTGTCAAGCCCAGCCTTCACCTCCCTGTCCCATCCTGCTTCTCTTGCCCAGTGAGGGAGCAAATGCCACAAGTGGATGGGGATGGAGGGGTGAAAAGCACAAGCACAGACAAGCTGTGATCGGAGAGTGGGCAGCACTTGTTTATTGTCCAGCTTCCCAGAGGGATGTGAAATTCGGAGGCCAGGGTACAGTTCAGGAGGCTGCCTGCCGGGCCGGGTGCTGCAGAGCAAACCGTTGCATTCGCTCCTCCAGCTCTGGCCGGAAGTGTCGGATCAGACCCTGGGAAGGAGAGGGAGGCACTGTATGAACCAGAATTCAAAATTCCCAAAGCTCTGGACTCTAATGCCACCCACCATAGTGTGGCACAGCAGGGCAGTGTGTACCTGTACTGGCCATGCGGCCCCATCACCCAGAGCACAAATGGTGTGGCCCTCTATCTGCTTGCTGATCTCCCAGAGGGAGTCAATCTCAGCTGGCCGGGCATCCCCCTTCACAAAGCGGGCCATCACTTTGTTCATCCAGTCAACACCTGCAAGAGAGCAGCAAGAGGGGCCTGAGGCTCTCCCACTAGGGAGGGGGACAACACTCAAGGGGTGCAGGCCTCATGGCAGATTAAGAACAGCCCAGCAACCAAACCCCAGCCTTTCTGGGAAGCTCACCCTCACGGCAGGGGGTACACTGGCCACAGCTCTCATGCTTGTAGAACTCAATGAGACGAGCAATGGCTTTCACAATGTCTGTCTAGGAGACAAGAAGCAACGTGCAGACACCTTAGCCTCCCACAAATCCTTAACCTGGGTTCCAGTGTTCTGGCCCACTCTCCCACTGTACTGGGATCTCAGGCTGTAAGGATTGGTAGGGTAGGGAGTAATGCCCAGGCTGGCAGGAGGATTGTGGGGCATGGGGCTATTACCGAGCGATCCATGACAATCACCGCAGCTGTGCCCAGGCCTGTCTGTGCCTGCACCAGTGCATCAAAGTCCATAAGCACTGTCTCACACACAGATTTGGGGATCAGTGGAGTGGATGAGCCACCAGGAATCACAGCAAGGAGGTTGTCCCAGCCGCCGGTGACACCACCTGTGGCAATACCCAAAAGAATTACCATGGGTAAGCCTGGCACACCCACCTAGGCTTAAGACAGGACCGATGTCAGCCCTGAACCCAGTCCCGCTCCTGAGTTTCCCCCTGTGCCACCTCCTAGCACCTTGCCCCTCCTGGCTGGTCCTCAGGCTTACCAGCATGCTTCTCAATCAGCTCCTTCAGTGGCACAGACATCTCCTCCTCCACAGTGCATGGGTGGTTGACATGGCCAGAGATGTTGAACAGTTTGGTACCTGAGTTGCGTTCTCGGCCAAAGCCAGCAAACCAGGTGCCCCCACGACGGCAGATGGTGGGGGACACAGCCACTGTCTCCACATTGGCCACAGTTGTGGGGCATCCAAATACCCCTTCAAGAAAATAAAAAGAGATCGGTGACTGGTGGATTCCCAGGAAAGGGAACAATTTTTTTTTTTTTCCCCCGAGACAGGGTTTCTTTGTGCAGCCTCAGCTGTCCTGGAACTTGCTCTGTAGACCAGGTTGGCCTTGAACTCAGAGATCCCCACCTGCCTCTGCGTGTGCCACCACTGCCTGGCTGGGAACATGTTTCTTGCAGTGGGATGTTTCCTGCCCTGGTCTTGTGGCAGTTCCTACTCTTTTTTTTTGGTTTTTCGAGACAGGGTTTCTCTGTGGCTTTGGAGCCTGTCCTGGCACTAGCTCTGTAGACCAGGCTGGTCTCGAACTCACAGAGATCCGCCTGCCTCTGCCTCCCAAGTGCTGGGATTAAAGGCGTGCGCCACCATCGCCCGGCAGTTCCTACTCTTATCTACTCAGTACTCTTGCCCACACTGCTCTCCAGTCCAGGGGAGCTCATCTGCTCACCACCACACTCCTAGCTCCTACAGCAGGTACTGTGAGACGCAGTCCACAGCTAGCAGGGGACATGGGTGTCTGATGGTGGCACTGGTGGAGCCTGTGTTACTGATACCTTCTATCAATCCATCCTCCCTCCAAAGGGCACAGAGAAATATCGTAAGAACCACTCAGGGGGCTCCTGGTCAGATCCAGGATCTCACAAAGTAGTCTTACCCACGTCTGCTGGGAAGGGTGGCTTCAGGCGTGGCTTTCCCTGCTTGCCCTCAATGGACTCAATGAGTGCTGTCTCCTCTCCACAGATGTAGGCCCCAGCCCCGCGCACCACAAACACGTCAAAATCATAGTCAGAGCCACAGGCATTCTTGCCAATCAGACCTGCTTCATAGGCCTCTCGGATAGCTACCTGTGGGACAAAGTGTGAGTTTCCCAGCCCCACCACACTCCAAGAGTCAGCCTCTAATCCAGGGGCCATGAAACCCTTAAAGACTTCCTAAATCAACCTTTGGAGCACAAGGAAAGACGTCTGGGGCCATGTCCTGTTGCTGATGTAAGCAGAAATGGATAACCCAGCCCAGGCTGGACCACAGACTAGTGCTACTATCTAAGAACGGCTGTGCCAGGAAAGGAAGCACGAGAGGGATGCATGCACTGCCGGCCAATACCCATGTGCTCACCTGCAGATTGGAGGCCTCGTTGTAGAACTCCCCTCGGATGTAGATGTAGGCAGCCCTGGCGCCCATGGCTCGGCCTCCCACCAGGCAGCCCTCCACCAGCTTATGAGGGTCATGGCGCATGATCTCTCGGTCCTTACAGGTTCCTGGCTCCCCCTCATCAGCATTCACCACCAGGTACTTGGGCCTGTGGGGTCCTGAACATCAGTCAGGCTACAGACATACCAGTACCCAGCACTCAACCAAACTCCATTCCTTCTGTACCCAGAGAAGCCTCAAAAAAGCTGATCCTCTCTGCCCCAGCTCATGTTCTTTGCCTCACTCCAATGACAGCCCAGTCATCTTTGGCCAGGTATGTCCACAAGAAAAGTCTTTGCTCTCCCTGTGCCTTCCGAGTCAGCTCCTGGTCATAACAACTCTTCTCCAACCTCCACCACAGCCCAGAGACCAACAGGAGGTAGAGCAGCTGACTTAAAAATAAATAAATAAATAAATGAAAAATAAAAATTTGGTTGAGTGTGGTGGCCCACACCTTTAATCCTGGTACTCTTCTTTTTTTTTTGTTTAGTTTTTTGAGACAGGGTTTCTCTGCAGCTTTGGAGCCTGTCCTGGAACTTACTCTGTAGACCAGGCTGGCCTCGAACTCACAGAGATCTGTCTGTCTCTGCCTCCCGAGTGCTGGGATTAAAGGCATGCACCGCCAATGACTGGCTATCCCAGTACTCTTGAGTCAGAGGCAGTCTGGTCTACAAAGCAGGTGCCAGGATAACCAGAGCTCTACAGGAAAACCCTGTCTGGATAGCCCATGGCTCACTGCTATGATTTGCACTCTAAGTGTCAACTGAAGCTGCAGGTCAGAATTTGAACCAGCATTATCTTTCTAATTCCCACATATCATACTCAGGCATGAAAAAAGAAACTTCAGATTCAAAAGGGGCAGATTCTGCGAAGCTCAACAATTACTAATAAGGCCTGCCTGAATCAAAATCTTGTGTAGATTGTAGACTCTTGCGTCCCTGCTGAGGAAATCCGGAGAGCTCTTAAGTTCTGCCTAACTGCTTACAGTCTGATAAGTCCCCCAGAATCACTCCCAGAGTCCAGTGCTCCAGCAGCCCCCAGTCTGTCCTACAACCACATCTCAGGGTACTCCCCACAAACCTGCCATCTGAGGGCTTATTCATGAAGCTCCACTTGAGGCCAGTGGGAAAGCCGGCACCACCACGGCCCCGTAAGCCAGATGTCTTGATCTCACCCAAGATCCAGTCAGGCCCTTTCAGCAGGATCTCTTTTGTCTTGTACCAGTCACCCCGACTCTGGGCCCCTTTCAACCTGGAAAGAGTAGGAAAGGATGTAAGGGAGAGGCCCTTTGAGGGACCCAGGATGTGAGGGAGAGGCCCTTTGAGGGACCCAGGATGTAAGGGAGAGGCCCTCTGAGGGACCCAGCAGTCCAAGGGCACTGTCTCACCTCCAGTCATGGCGACCATACAGGTTGGTGAAAATCCGGTCTTCATCCTTCAGTGAGCCAAATGAGGTTTTCTTGGGTGCTGTCTGGAGAGACAGAAGGTCAGGAGGCGGCCCAGCAGAGCTCTGTGGCCATGAGGGGTTGGGCAGACGCTTCAGCTTCTTGGGCCCTCCTGAATAGGAGGGGCTGGGCCACAGAGGGGGCTGAGGCTTCAGACTCTTCCAATGGTGACAGGTAGCTGTAACACTACCTCTTTCAGTGCTTCCTGCTTAGAAGTTACCGAGCTAAACATTCCACACCTCACCTCAACTCACCCAGGTAACAATCCTGAGGTAGGAATCCTTTCCTCCATTTTACAAAGGAGGAATCAGAGGCCCAGAGCAAAAGGAACTTAGGGACGGTCATAAAGCTAAAAGCAGATGGTCCCTGCTGAGCCCATGTTATGCTTCAACTATGGAATCAACACTGCTTCAAGTCCAGCATGTATTTGTCTGGAGGGGTCTGACATCCCTGCTAAGGAAGCAAACTGTGTTCACTGGGGATGGGACACAAAAGGGATGTGGGGCCTACCTGGGATAAAGTGGTGATGTATGGGCTGGAATGGGTCATGACAGTAGAAAGTGGCCAGACTTCCTGTCTCGCCTCCTTAAAAGTACTTCTCAGGTGTTGTGGTGGATGCCTGTGGTCCTAAGAGCACCCCGGGACGCTGATAAGAGCATCATTACTAGTTCGAATACAGCTTGGGCTATAAAGTGAGCCCCTATCTCATAACGCAAACAAAAACCACAAAAGTGCTTCCTGGCCACTACAGGAAGCAGAACACTGGCGGGGGATGAGGAGCTATCCATCCTCTCCAACGCTGTTTTCTGCATTTGCAAATGGGGAATGACCCCGATACCCGGCAAGGCTGCGAGAAAGAAATAACACACCTTGATGCCTCAAACCCTGCAAACCCTCACGCTAGGACGAGGTTGCTAAATATAGGAAGCTGGACAGGAGAGCCCTGGGTCGGGACCGTTCGTTTTTATCCAGGCTGAACTTCAGCCCGAAGAGAAGGAGCGCGCCGCGCGGACACCCCAGGCCTGAACCAGGAAGGGCCTCACCGTGCCGCTGCTGAAACGCACAGATACCCGCACGGGAAGCGACCCGCCGAGAAGCTGCCGTGCCGCTAGCATCGTGGGACCCAGGCGGGTCACCTCCCGCTGTCACCTTCACAGCTCCCAGCGCGGGACAGGCGCGAGAGAAACGCACAGGTGGGGGCGCACAGGAAGTGCGTCACACGCCTCTCAACCAGCGGCGCGTTCACGCGCCATCCCCGTGCCTTCACGCTCTGACATTGGCCCCACCTACCAAAAGGGTGTAGACGCGAGGGTGGTAAATTTATTTTCGTGCTGGGCCTTCTGGGAGATGTAGTCCAGCTGCCCCGGCCCCTCCTTCCTTGGAGACCAATTTCCTTTCCCAAGTAAACAAGGCTCCGGTGTCGCCCTCTGCTGGATCCCGAGTATTCCACTTCCTAGTGGACACCAGCTGTCATGGAAGTGGTGGAAACAGAACATGAAGGGCAGGTCTCATGTTCATCTAGTGCCAGGCTCAGCATCAAGTGCTTGCCATGTGTTATTTATTCCTTAATCCCCCACATCCAAAGTCTAACCGATGAACCTGATTGCAGAAGCAGACAGTGTAGCTAGGATGCCAAGTGGTCCACTCAGCAAGGTACAGCTGCCAGTGTCCTTGCTTGCCAGGCTCCTCAAGTAAAGAAGGTCTGAGGCAGAGGCAGGAGGATTACTGCACATTCAAAACTATCCTTGTGCATGTAGTGAATTCCAGGCCAGTCAGGGATACATAGCGAGACCCTGTTTCAAAAACAGGGTTTTTGTTTTTTGGAAGCAGCTGGAGATATCTTTAGCTTGCCTACCATGCTCAAGGCCCTGCCTTTTGCAGGCCCACATCTGTAATTCCAACTCTTGGCAGACTAAGGCAAGAGGGTTACCATGAGTCTGAGGCCAAGTCAGGCTAGAAAAATAAAAGTCTTTTTCAAGGTCCACTGTAGTATCATCTCCTAAGCAAGCTCATCTGGGTGCTCGCTCCTTCTCAGCCTGTTCTGCCTGTGTCGTTACCTGTGTTTCTGGCTTCTGTCTGCACTCCAGGAGGCATGAGGGAAGCTGCTGTCCCACATGCTTCACGCCCACTACGCTTGCCTTACACCCCTGCCACCTGGAAATTTCCACGTTCCCTAACGACCCCCCACCATTCTCTATAAGTGTGGAGCCAGTGGAAATGTATGAGCCCCAGGCCCGTTTGTCTCCCACTGACTCAGGACTAAACTCAAGGTTCCTATTTCCAGCATTCAAGACTCCATGTCCTCTCTCCAATTGCCCTGTCTGCACAGCTGGCACACACCAGGGATCTGTTAGTCTCTTTGGCCCCTTTCTTCCTATTCCTCCTCCTGAGAAACCCTGTGGATGTCACCATTTCCAGGAAGCTTTCTTCACCCACCAAGATCAACTACATAGAGTAACCCTGTCCTGGCCCCAGGGGGAAGAAGGCCTGTGTGACAGGAACTTCTCTTTACTTTGACCCTCAGAATGGCATTACAGGAAGTGTTTTTTGTTTGTTTTTGTTTTTGTTTTTTCGAGACAGGGTTTTTCTGTGGCTTTGGAGCCTGTCCTGGAACTAGCTCTGTAGACCAGGCTGGTCTCGAACTCACAGAGATCCGCCTGCCTCTGCCTCCCGAGTGCTGGGATTAAAGGCGTGCGCCACCACCGCCCGGCTAGGAAGTGTTTATTTAATAGCATAACTGATTTTATATTTCAAAAAATAAAAATAAAGCCTTCTTTTGTTTTTTTTTTTAGATTTATTTATTTATTACATATACAATGTTCTGCTTGCATGTACAGTTGCAGGCCAGAAGAGGGCAGCAGATCTCATTACAGATGGTTGTGAGCCACCATGTGGTTGCTGGGAATTGAACTCTGGACCTCTGGAAGAGCAGCCAGTGCTCTTAATCTCTGAGCCATCTCTCCAGCCCTAAAGCCTTCTTTTATTATAAATGTACAAAATATACATTTTGGAAGGGCTGTATGACTCTTTAAACCAGGTATGATTGTACACACCTTTTCTTTTTTTTAAAGATTTATTTATTACCTATACAGGTAATATAGGTATTTATTATCTATACAGTATAATATAGGTGTATTTATTACCTATACAGCGTTCTGCCTGCCTGTCCCTGAAGGCCAGAAGAGGGCACCAAATCTTATTACAGGTGGTTATGAGCCACCATGTGGTTGCTGGGAATTGAACTCAGGACCTCTGGAAGAACAGCTAGTGCACGTAACCACTGAACCATCTCTCCAGGCCCTGATTGTACACATCTTTTATCTCTGTACTCAAGAGGTGGAAGACAGAGGCGAGAGGCTCAGGAGTTCAAGATCATCCTTGGCTACATAGCAAATTTGAGGCTGGACTCACGAGTTCCTGTCTCAAAAAGAAAACAACAACAACAACAACAACAAAAAAAAAGGCTGGGCAGTGACGGCGGTGCATGCCTTGAATCCCAGCACTTGGGAGGCAGAGGAAGGTAGTTTGAGATCAGGCTAGTCTGCAAAACGAGTTCCAGGACAGCCAGAGTTACAGAGAGAAACCCCACCCTCCCCAAAAATCCCACTTTACAATAGCTCATGAATTCAATGTTCCAAAAATTTTAGCATTTAACACAAAAGACTAAGACTTGCCCACCATCCAAGAGCCAAATGCTTTTGAATCTGATGTTGTGACTGCCAGTAACTATGAAGCTTGCTGACTCTTTTGTTTTTGAGACAGGGTCAATGCCTGGCCTCAAACTCACTACAAAACCAAGGGAGGCTTTGGGCTTTTCTTTCTTCCGTCCTTACCTCCTGATTGTTGGGTTTACAAATGCAAGCCCAACAGCTGATTTTTCAGTCCTGGGGTTTGAACCCAGGGCTTCATTCATGTTAGGTGGGCCCTCTGGCAACTGAGCTCCATCTGCCCCTTGGTAGAGAGGTCTTGATCATCTCTTAGCAGCACCGCTTTCTCCTGAAGGATGTTTGGTACTGGCGTCTGAGATGGTCTTGTAACTTTCACAATCTGTGGTTAATTCCCTCTGTCACTTTGCCATCAAGTAAACCACCGTTGACCCAAGGGAGCGCTGAGTGAGGCAGCTGAGAGCAGTATGAAGCCGGTTAGTTTCAATCCTCTGCTCTTCTGTGGCTTTGAACAGTTCTTTGACCTCTTTATTCCCCAAGGTGTAATTGCATTCATTGAATGTCTTCATCCGTAAAGTTTTTGAATAGGAACTAGCACACAGTATATGCACAGATCTGTTAACTGTTCTCTTATTTCAGTTTTTTATTTGTTTTTTGCTTTGGGACAGGATTTCGTGTGCCTCCGTCTGACCTCAGACTTGATATTGCCCAGGCCGACCCTGAGCGGCCTTCCTGCATTCTGAATACTGAAATGGCAGGTGTGCCTCCCCACACAGCTGGGTTGGTTTGTTTGTTTGAGATGGGCCTCACTTCATCCTGGAACTCACTACGTAGACCAGACTGACCTCGAACTCACAGAGATTGCCTGCCTCTGTCTCCCAAGGGTTATAACTATATCTCATTTTCAGCCTAGCTAGATACAATGAGTCAGAACACAGATAGAATGCAGCTGTCTGAGTCCTGCAAACCGGGAGGGTCGTGGAAGCCAGCACCAGGCCCCACCACCCAGGTCCCAGCCCCGTGTCAGCCTGCACCTGGCTGGGCACCTGCACTATCCACCTCCTTCACAAGGGACATCATCTGCAGTTCCGTCCAGTAGAGACACTGAGGTCTCAACTGAGACAGGTCATAGGTCACATCGCCGTTCAGCCACTCCTGCTGTGTCCCTACAGCCCACCTGAGTTCAGACACCCAGCAGGACAGGGCCAACTCTCTGCAATGTCTCCTCTGCCAGCCCTGAGTTGTCCCTGGCATCCTGCCCACTCTTTGTCCTGAAACAAAGTTCTAATCTCTTTATTGTCCAGTGTGGCCCTTGATGACGGTGTAGGGTGGCAGATGTGGGAGGTGTCTGTACATTCCTTGGGAACTGTTAGAAATGAGAGACCATTGACCCACTCCAAAGTGTTTGGCTGGAATCTCCAGCTCACTCCTTCTTGATCCAGAAAGCCCACTCCCCACTCTCCAAACCCCACCCTCTCAGAGAATCTCCAGCAAAGCCACCAAAAGGCCCGGTCAGTAGCTCCTCCCCTGAAGTTGCCGGCAGTCCAAGACCCTGCCTAAGGCGCTCAGCTTTTGACCTTACCTGGACACAAACCCAGTTTGTGGAGGACACGTTCTCACCCCTTGCCCACAGGCTATATAAACTGCTTTAGTTCACCTGTGACTGCCTCAATCTCTGGGACTAGAGAACTCATCCAGGAGTTGCTTCACTAAATAAATCTATTTTTTCACTTTCAGTTCGGCCTGGCCTGGCTTACAGTATCAGTGGAGAAACCTATTATTGGGGCACAGAAAACCTATAACAAAGGATGCAGTTATTTGAATGGCATTGATTTGTGAATCTGCAGTTCTCAACCTGTGGGTCACAACCCCTTGGAGGGGGTTTGAACGACCTTTTCACAGGGGTTGCCTAAGACCATCAGAAAATACAGATATTTACATTAAACTCAGTACAAAAATTACAGTTATGAAGCAGTAACAAAATAATTTCACAGTTGGGGTCACCACAGCATGAAGAACTGTGTTAAAGAGTCACAGCACTGGGAAGGTTGAGAACCACTGAACTTGAAGGAAGGAGAACAGCCTGCGGGTCTTTGCAGCTAGACACAGGCGAAAATGCTCAGCTTCCCCCACGACTTCTCCTGAGGTCACTCTGTACCTTGGAAAAGCAGTTTCTCCCCGTAACAAAATCTTAAAACAAGGAGGAAGGGCCTCTGTTGCTGCACTGGGTCACGAGGCCCCAGGTGGTGTTCATGGCTTTTTTCTTGCATGATTTGGTCTGTGACCCTTGGAGTCAGTACTTTAGTAACTCAGGAATGTTACTGGTGCAAGACTAGTAGTCAAATATGTGGCTTTCCAACCTACACATTCACTGCAAAGCCTGACCCACCACCCGCCAGGGCTTCTCATAGAACTGAGAATTTGATGGTAAAATGTATACGGGAAGAAGAACCAAGAATGGCCAAGATATCGCTTGTTCGGTACTAGAGATGAAGCTCAGGGAGACTCCAAGCTCTCTACCACTGAGCCATGCCCCAGGTCCTCCACGGTGGATCCTATGCACAGCTCTGCCACCGACTCATCCCTCCAGCTAGGGGCAGGTTAATCTTGAATAACAGCACAAAGGGTACCTGCCTTCCAGAGAGCCACATAGCCAGCCAGCTAGAGCAGCTGAGACAGGTCAGCCATGATCCTGACAGAGATTCATTTTATTTTCGTTTTTTGCCTTGTTTTGTTTGTTTGTTTTAATGTTTGGGTGTTTAGCCTGTATGTATGTCTGTGCATTATATGCATGCCTGGTACCTGTGGAGGACAGATGAGGGCATCAGATCCTTTAGGACTGGAGTTACAGATGTTTCTGAGCCCCTATGTTGAACCTGGGTCCTCTGCGAAAGCAGCCTGTGCTCTTAACTGCTGAGCCACCCCTCCCCCTCTGAGACAGTTATTTTTTTAAAAATCCAAATTTTCTAAATGTTCTGCAGCCTCAGCTTTCCTGTCTTCTTTATTAGTCTTTTTCCCCCCTCCTTAGCCTGAGATCCATAGAATGACACTATTGCAAACAAATAAAAACACTACAGGGCTGGTGCGGTGGCTCGCTGAGCAAAGGCACCCACTGCCGAGTCTGAGACCTAATTCAACTCCTAGAGCTCCGGTAGTTAAAAGAGAGAGCCTTCTCATGTAGCCCAGGCTGCCTCACACTCACTATGTAGCTGAAGGTGACTTTTAACTTCTTACTGCTGACACCTCCCAACCAATGAATGGCAAGCAGGCATCACCATGCCTGACTTTACGTGGTACTTGGAACCCAGAGTCTCACACACCCTAGGCAAGCACTCTCAACTGAGCCACATACCCAACCTTTGTATGTCTCTTCCCCCACAGCCCTTGAAACAGGTTCTCACTATATATCCCTGGATGACCTTGAACTAACAGATCTCTGTCTGCCTCTGCCTCCTCAGAGCACCACCACAGCTGCCATTCATTCGTTCAGACATTTATTATTATTCTTTGAGACAGGGTTTCTCTGTGCAGCCCTGGCTGTCCTGAAACTCACTCTATAGACCAAGCTGGTCTTGAACTCAGAGAATGCTTCCTCTGCCTCCTGAGTGCTGGGATTAAAGCACGTGCCACCTCTATCCAGCTCTTTTTTTTAATGATTTATTTTTATTTTATGTGAATTGGTGTTTTGTCTACATGTCTGTGTGAAGATGTCAGATCCCCAGGAACTGAAGTTACAGACAGTTGTGAGCTGCCATGTGGGTACAGGGAATTGAACCAGGGTCCGATTAAAGAGCACTCCATGTTCTTAACCACTGAGCCATCTCTCCAGCTGCCAGTGTCATTCTTAAAAGTTATTTTATAAAATGGGGCTGGAGAGATGGCTCAGAGGTTAAGAGCATTGCCTGCTCTTCCAAAGGTCCTGAGTCTACAGAGTGAGTTCCAGGACAGCCAGGGCTACACAGAGAAATCCTATCTCAAAAAACAAAACCAAAAACAAATAACAGGAAAAAAAAAGTCCACTCTGATGTAGGGAGGGCATTGTCTTATGGGAATTTCATCTCCTACTTTTG
>NC_022015.1:38752758-38769730 GCF_000317375.1 Microtus ochrogaster
TTTAAAAAAAGTTATTTTATAAAGGTAAAGATGCTAGAATGATTTATTGCCTGGCTTTGTTATTTTTATTTTCAGTTTCATTGTTTAATAATAAGCTGTTGTTGCCTACACTCTCTTTTGCTTGCTGGAATATTCTACAACTCTCATAGAAGCATGAGAGAAGATTATTGTAAAGAATGTTCTAGAGCAGTGGAAAGGATGTTGATTTTCCCATCCTATTTTGAAACCTGTGTTTAAACTTCAAAGTCTCTCTATTAGTTTATATTACATTTATGTATCTATGTATCTTTCTATGTATCTATGCATGTGCGTGTGTATGTATGTATGTATGTATCTATCTATCTATCAGTCTGTCTGTCTGTCTATCTGTGGTATGTGAATGCTATGGCCTATGTGTGGAGGTCAGAGGACAACTCAGAGCAGTCAGTTTTTTCCTTCTACCACATGAGTCCTAAGGGTTGAACCCAGGTGGCAGCCTTGTCAGCAGGCACCTTTACCCTGGCCCTGTTTGTTCTCATTTGTTTGAGATTAGGCCATTCTTTGTAGCCCTCACCCTCTCCCATAGTCAGCCTGGTGAATACTAGGAGTGTTCCAGAACACCTGGCTTCCCTTTGAGCCTCTGGGTTTTGAATTCCAGGCAAGTTGATTGGTCCTAGAAGCTTTCAATTGCTTTGCTTCAAATTTTACTTTCGTGAGAAGCTGAAGAGGGCTTTTGTTTTTGTGGTCTTTGTGGTTTGGAAGGATTCTGACAGTTCAGTGGGAGGTCAGCCTCCTGTGTGGGAGAGCACAGGCATTTCCTCTGAGCTGATGGGCTCTGATAATCTGATACAGCACAATGACCGGGTGCAGAGGAAATCCTCAATGGAAGGGCGTTCGTTTGGGGCCCTGTTTAAGAAACACACCCCAGGTCTAAGGTCACAAGGACATTGTTTTTCACTGTTACTGTTTCTTTATTCATTTTGAGACAGGGTCTCTCTATGTAGCTCAGGCTGGCCTTGATCTTGGAATCCTCCTGTGTCTACCTCCCTGGCGCAGAGATCACAGGTGACTGCAGACACCATCTGACCAAATGCCTCTTGCCCCTGACACCGTGACTTCCCCACGTGACAGACTGTGCACCCTTGAACAGTAAAGTCAAAATAAACCCTTCCTTCCTTAAGTCGCTTTTGTAATATCAACAGGAAAGGAAACGAAAATGCTGGGTCTTCACTCCTGAGAGGGCTGGAGGCCATCAGACTGTCCTTGTCAGTCTTGGTTGTTTCTCAGTACTTCATTATTCTGGGTGCTGTGTGTCCTTGCTCTTCAGCCCTGGGAATCCAACTGTGTGCTCAGTCCTGCCTGCGCCTCTCTCCCGCTCTCTGGACTTCATCACAACACTCCCCTTTCTTATGTTACCACAGCTTCATCTGCTCCATTTCACACACATTCTCAACTTTTCCTCCCAGTATTTCTCATGTGCTACCCTATATTAGACCCCCAAACTTGTCCTCTTCTCATACTCATGTCCCGGATGTAGGAGTGTCTTTGTACATCATCACCCCCACCGCAATGGTTAGTGTTGACCTGGAGGTTTGACTCCACTGTCTCTCTTTTTTCTCCTGCTCACTTTCCCTCCTTCCACATCACAGATTGCTCTTGTGTCGGCTGCCATTTGTCAGCTTGAGAGCATATAGGAAAGTCAGGTTCTTTCTTTCTTTTCTAACTTTAATTTTATTTGCATGGGTGTTTTCTCCACATGTATGTCTGTGCACCACTTGTGTGTCTGGTGCCTGCAGGGGGCCAGTAGAGGGCATCAAATCCCTTGGAACTAGAGTTGCAGTTTGTAAGCCACTACATGGGTGCTGGGAATTCAACCCTACCACGAACAGCATAGCAAGGAACAGGTTTGTAGTGCTCAAAGGTTTCTGAGCAGGTCACACAGATTCTCAAGCTGCCCCTACCTGGAAGGATTATCTGTCTGTTTCAAAGACTTTTTGCTTTTCTTTATTCCCAGAGTCACGCCAGACATCTCAGCAGCCAGAGCTTCCAAGAGTCTCCTTTTGCTCATTTTATCAATGTTGTTGGTATCCACAACTTCTTGTCTCCTGTCGAAACACGAGCATATCCTCAGCCCCATCTTAACACTTTTCCTGGTTTCCATTTTGCTGTTAAAACATCTTTAAACACACAGACCGACAACCCAGTGGTCTACTCCACAAGCCAATGCCTTTCAGCAGCTGCTCCTCCTCCTTTATTAGCATTTAAAAATTGCAAAGTTAATAAAGTATTATGCAGTCTATCCCTGAGGGGTCCTTATATCCCCCTTCTGTTTAGAAAGCATCTCTGTTAGGGTGGGAATAGATCTTCCAACAACTGCTTGTCCTTTAGAATTATATGGTATGCCTGTAATGTGTTTTATGCTGTAATGTGCAAAAAAATTGTTTCTTCATTTTACTGGAAACATAAACTGGGACATTATCAGTTTTAATTTGTATAAGTATGCCCATTATGGCTATTGTTTCTAATAAATGTGTGATTACAAAATCATCCTTTTCAGAACTTAAGGCAGATGCCCATTGAAATCCAGAATATGCATCAGTGGTATGATGAAGAAGTTTTAATTTTCCAAATTCTGTTAAGTGAAATATGTCCATTTGCTAAATTTTAATTATTTTTGTGCATCTTTAGGATTATTTTCTGCAGGTAACAGAACTTGATTATACAAAGAACAAGCAGGACAGCTTTTTAATCATTTCCTTAGCCTGTTGCCGGATAATGGAAATTTTGTTCTTTAAGCCTTTACTATTAACATGATGTTCCTTATAAAATTCTGAAGCTTCCAACACATTTCCTATCAGTAATCAATCAATGTCTTTCTTTTTTTAAAGATTTATTTATTTATATATACAGTGTTCTGTCTGCATATTTGCCTACATACCAGAAGAGGGCACCATATCTCATTACAAATCCACCATGTGGTTGCTGGGAATTGAACTCAGTACCTCTGAAAAAGCTGCCAGTGCTCTTAACCACTGAGCCATTTCTCCAGCCCCATTGATCAATTTCTTAATTTCCTTTTGTTAATGGCCCAGGAAATCCAGTATGAGATGGAATATGTGTGATATAAAGTGGATAATTTCTGTCCATATTGTTTGTTGAAGTTGCATGAATAGCAAAGTTAATTCTGAATTATCAGGAATAAATTCAGTTGCTGCAACCAGCACAGCCTGGATAGCCGAGACTGGCGGGGGGGGGGGTGGGGTGCCAGGATTGAGACAGGGGAGACTTCTTTTCAGGTGGAAGAACAGCAACATTTAGTCTGCCTCAGCTAAAGCCTTTTATACCTCTACTGCTTCTGTGGAAAAACATCTGCCAGAAAGAACACCAACATTCTTGTCAATTACAAACCACAAGGAAGTTCCGCTGTTGGTCACGGGGAGTGAGGGCAGCTGGATCACAACATTCGGCGATTTCTATATGCAATATAACCCCTCTTGCAGATTAACAATCAGTAATTATATTAAGAGATTCATTAAAGTTTAATAAATGTAAGCATTGCAGCTAGGATGGAAAGTTATCCTGGCAGTCGGGAGCCAAGGAATATCACAAAGTCACTGTAAGTTTAGCAGTTTACAGCTCTGCTCCATAGGAGGGTTCCCAATGCCAGTGTGACAACTCTGTTCCAGCAGGGGAAGGTTTCCCCAGCAAACTTGTTACAGTTCAGGAGAAGTGTTACAGCTCTGCTTAGGGCCCCTAGACGGTAACAACTCTGCTCCTCTAAGGGAAAGCTTCTCCCAGCAAAGCCTTACAGTTCTGCTCTTCTCCCCTCTGCTCTGACTCCAGCAAAAATTGTTACAGCTGGGCTCTGCTCTGGCAAAAGTGCCACACCACACAACAAACCTCACTCAAGAGATTTATTGGGAAGGAAGAATCCTGGAGGGTGACTGCCTCAAGTGAGAAACAGTGCAGATTAAACTTACATAGGAGAGAGAGAGAGAGAGAGAGAGAGAGAGAGAGAGAGAGAGAGCGCACACGCGCGCGCAGCTTTCCAAGGTGGTTTGGGATTGGTGGACTTTTATAGCTTGATTCTGGGGCAAGCTCAGGGATTGGTGGGATTTCATGATCAGGGGTTGGTAGGATTCTGTGTTCAGGCTTGGTGGAATTCTTTGCTCAGGGATTGGTAAAATTCTACAGCCTGGCCGGGCGTTGGTGGCACACTGCCTTTAATCCCAGCACTCGGGAGGCAGAGGCAGGCGGATCTCTGGGAGTTCGAGGCCAGCCTGGTCTACAAGAGCTAGTTCCAGGACAGGCACCAAAGCTAAAGAGAAACCCTATCTCGAAAAAAAAAAATTCTACAGCCTGATTCTGGTCCTGGGGTCAAGTCAAGGTCAGGGTGTTTTTTTCATGGTACAGATCTTAGGTCTAGTCAGTGGTAGGGTGTTCTTTTCTTGGCCCCTTTACCCCACAATAAAACCATTAGAATGGCATATAACTATGAGTTTTTGACTAAAGCATATGGACTTTGAACTACTTTGATGTTTCCTGCTTTATAACCAGACATTCCTACTTTATTTGCATCAGCAAATGTAAAAATGTAAAAGCCCTGGTGGCACACGCCTTTAATCCCAGCACTCGGGAGGCAGAGACAGGCGGATCTCTGTGAGTTCGAGACCAGCCTGGTCTACAGAGCTAGTTCCAGGACAGGCTCCAAAGCCACAGAGAAACCCTGTCTCAAAAAACAAACAAACAAACAAAAAAAGTAAAAGCCCCAGAAATGGAAAGAATCCATTCGTTCTTTATAAATGGAAGTCACTAACTTTCAGACATTTGTTGTTAATTTCTAAGAAATTACTACAAGCTCTTTGTCAATCATCATTAATCACCCAGAGCTGCATAATTTCAGCATATAATAAGGTACTACAATCTCAGCTGGATCTATTCCTGACAACTGATGACGTCTTATTCTTCCCTTTATAATTAATTCAGAAACCTTTTCTATATAGGCTTTTAACTTTTTACTCTGTGAACTAGGAAAGAGCATTCTAAAAGATATCTCCCTTTGCATAATGAGTCCAGTAGGGGAATGGGTAGAAGGCAAAATTACTAAAATAATTCAGTTGTGAGATCCACTCAATCCACATATGCATTTTGTAACTCTTCTACTTGGGTCAATTCCTTTTCAGTTCCAGCTGTTAATTGTCTTAAATTGTTTAAATATGAGTCACTTTGCAAAATTTGAAACAAATTACTTAACTCTTGAGTAGTTAATCCAATGGTAGTGTGTAACTAGTTACTATCACTCCAAAATATTGAGAATCAATCATTAAGAGTATGTAACTGATCTCTTCTAATTGGTATGCTTTGTGGATGAATTCTATTTACTTAATTTAAATACTAAATAATAAGAGAATCTCCTTTTTGTATTTTTTTTCAGGAGAAAGTTGTAATCCTCAACAGTGTAAAGTTTTTGTACTATATTAAACATTCTTTCTAAGGTACCTGCATCAGAAGCTACCAAGAAAACATCATCCATATAATGGTAAATAACAGACTGAGAAAATTGCTTGCAGAGAATATTGACATAAAGTTGGACTGTTTCACATTCCTTGAGGAATTATTTCCATTGATATCTCTTTGTAGGCTGGGATTATTATAAAGACTGTAAAAGAAAATTTTTCTCTGTCTTTTTCTTGTAAAGGGATAGTGAAGAAATAATCCTGCAAATCAATAACAATACTAGGCCAAGCTTTAGGTAATAAAGAAGGTAAAGGACTTCCAGGCTGCAAAGATCCCATAGGTTGAATTACCTTACTACAACTCTCAAATAAGTTAGCATTCTCCATTTTCCAAGTTTCTTGTTTATTACAAACAGGAGAATTCCAAGGACTAGTAGTTTTCTCAATGTGCTTAGAACCTAACTATTCTCTTATTAGTTGTTCAAGCGCCTGTAATTTTTCTTTAGTCAAGGGCTATTGATCCACCCATACAGGCTTATTAGTTTAAAAAACTCTGTTATTTAAAAACTAATTTTAAAAACATTTTTAAAGCAATTAAAATTGACATTTCCAGAGCAGAGTAGTTGGGTTATTGGCAGTGGCCCTTATCCCAAGTTTAGAGAGGCAATTTCTATTTCATCTTGCCATTGGACAACCTGTATAGCCTGTGATTTTCCTTCATAATTTTTTTCTAATACCTTTTTCAGGAACATATCCCATTTTGGGAGTGGGGGGTTGACACAGGGTTTCTCTGTAGCTTTGGAGCCTGTCCTGGAACTAGCTCTTGCAGACCAGGCTGACTTCGAACTCATGGAGATCTGCCTGCTTCTGCCTCCAGAGTGCTGGGAGGGATTAAAGGAGTGTGCCACCACCACCCCATATCCCATTTTTAAAATCATTATGAGCTGTTTTTGAAATTGTAGGAATGTTAATTTGAGCTTGTTATAAATCTCTCCCCCATAAATTCATGGCTGTATCAGTCACATAAGGCTTTAATATCCCTTCTTGTCCTTTGGGCTCTATATATTTGATAATTATTAATAGTGTGGAATAAACAATTTACCTGGGCCGGGCGATGGTGGCGCATGCCTTTAATCCCAGCACTCGGGAGGCAGAGGCAGGTGGATCTCTGTGAGTTCAAGACCAGCCTGGTCTACAGAGCTAGTTCTAGGATAGGCTCCAAAGCCACAGAGAAACCCTGTCTCGAAAAAGCAAAAAAAAAAAAAAACCAAAAAAACAAAACAAAACAAAAAAAACAACAATTTACCTGGATTTTATTTATTGGAAAATAATTTTTGTAGGTTTTTTATCAGAAAGAGAGTATTTTTTTTATGAGCTTTTGCCTTGGTAGCCACAGTAGCTAATAAGCCAAAAGCCTGATCTGTTTCAGGTATTACATTTTTATAGAATTTAACCAAGAATTTGCAGAAAACAACTTAAAGGACAGAGCCAAGGGGCTGGAGAGATGGCTCAGTGGTTAAGAGCACTGACTGTTCTTCCAGAGGTCCCGAGTTCAATTCCCAGCAACCACATAGTGGCTCACAGCCATCTGTAATGAGATCTGGGTGCCCCCTTCTGGTGTGCAGGCATACATGGAAGGAATGCTATACACGTAATAAATAAATAAATCTTAAAAAAAAAAACAGAGCCAAATTCTTAGCGATAATAAACAGACAAGAGCATATCCAATAATCTAGTTTAAAATCATGAATTTTGTTTTTTTAGTTTATTTACTATGAAAACTAAACATTAATTAGACAATCTAGACATCCTCCACATAATGAATGACTAATACCTCTGGAAATTCAAACAGCATTGGCTTTAGTACTTTATGCCCTGAAGGGACCTTTAATATTGAGTTATCCCTGCTCTGAGGGAAAAAACATTTAAACCAAAGTTAAACAAACAAACAACAAGAAAATTCTAAGCTCCGGGCCAGCTGTGCTAGCTCAGGCTGAGGCAGGAGCCCCACTCATCATTCTTTGTACTTCAGTGCTGCAGCTCTCTCCGGCTGCTGATCCCTGAGAGAGCTGAGAGGCAGAGTGCAGGCAGGGAGCGCTGAGGTCCAGCTACCCTTAATTTCCTTCTTTTATCAGAAAAAGCACCCTGTCTTCTTCTATTTCTACTAGGAAGAGGCTTTTTTCTTTCCTTTATTTTTTGTTTATGAGGTCCTTTAATCTTTAGACCTTAATTTAACATTTTCCATTCTTTTCAACCAAGAAAACCTTTTTTTCTTGATTTGAACATTTCTCCCTTTCCCATTGAGAAATTTCCTTTTAAAATTTCCTTTCCTTCCCTCTTTTTCTTGATTTATTCTTTGTCTCAGAGCCTATTTTTTTATATTTGCAATAATTGTGCAGTTACTAACTTTTCCTTTTAACAAGCATTTTAGAAACTGCACATTTCATTGCTCCTGAGATGGGAGTTTAAGTTCCCCATGACCCTGCCAAAATCTGGAGTCCTCTTACCTTGAGAGCACACTGCTAAGAGTGTTCAGATCCCTTTTTTCTTCCAGCCCCACATTGGTCACCATATGTGTCGGGTGTTCAGTTCACGTGGGTCTGTAGAAGAAACAGAGTCACTCTAGGATGCTTTTAGCTTTTGCAGCCACACAGCAGTCGGCTTCTGGTGAACTGACTACCTGTAGCTTTGCAAAAGGTTTTTTTTTTTTTATTGTTATATAATTTTCACCTTAGCAAGTCAATTTCAGCACATCAAAACTTCTTATCTGAAGTTCCCCAAAGGAGATAAATGCCAAAGCTTCTCAGCTTCAAAATTTCTCAGGTCTTCTACAACCAAGTTTTGCACCTTTTGGGAAACACTCAGATAAAATTTACATGCTTTAAACAGAAGGTAGTGGCCACAAGAGAGAACAGTTACAAAAGGCAGATCAAAGCCAGGTGCTAAGACTCCAGATTCAAACTAGCTGCAAAGCTCTGCAGGAACTCCTGCTACAGACAGGCCTCTCCAATGTGGATGGACAGCGTCCACTTGAATAGAACAAAAAGGTTGAAGTGTTGCACTGACTATGCCTGACTGTTGCTCCTGAGCAACTGGTGTCTGAAATCCAAAGGAATTACTCTGCCCTCCAGCTTCCAGGGATCTCCAGCTTACTCATATGTAATCGGAGGTTTGTCTTCCACTTGCCTGTTCCCAAATACATGGCAGTTACTTCCCAAATTATCATACAGAGGCTTATATTAATTATAAATGCTTGTCCAATAGCTCAGGCTTGTTACTAGCTAACTCTTACATTTTAAGTTAACCCATATTCTGTATTTACACTCTGCCACATGGTGGTACCTTTATTAACATGGCACATTCATCTCCTGTTCCCTCTGCATCTGGATGCAGATGGACTCCTGGCTCTGCCCTTCTTCCCATCATCCTTAATTTGGTTGTCCCTGTATACTTTCTGCCTGGCTATTGGCCCACTAGTGTTTTATTAAACCAATTCAAGTGACAAATCTTTATAGTGTACAAGAGGATTATTGCAAAGCACCCATGGCCACCTTGTTAAGGCTCCTTGGAACCCAGATCATATGAAAAGATCTAAGATGCCATTTCCAATTGTGCCTCTCTGGCACATTGACTGTTTTGAGCTAAAGAACTTTTGAATACTCGCAGTGGCAAGAAAGACCACACTAGCCTTGCTTTATTTATTGCTTTTTCTTTTCTTTTTTTAATTTTAAATATTTATTTATCATGTATACAATATTCTGTCTGTGTGTATGCCTGCAGGCCAGAAAAGGGCACCAGACCCCATTACAGATGGCTGTGAGCCACCATGTGGTTGCTGGGAATTAAACTCAGGACCTTTGGAAGAGCAGGCAATGCTCTTAACCACTGAGCCATCTCTCCAGCCCTTATTGCTTTTTCTTTTCTTCTCATTACAAAAGTAGGAGATGAAATTCCCATAAGATAATGCCCTCCCTACATCAGAGTGAACTTTTTTTCCTGTTATTTGTTTTTGGTTTTGTTTTTTGAGACAGATTTCTCTGTATAGCCCTGGCTGTCCTGGAACTCACTCTGTAGACCAGGTTGACCTTGAATACACAGAGATCTGCCTGCCTCTGCCTCCTGAGTGTGAGTGCTGGGATTAAGGTGTACACCACCACCTGCCTTTTCTCATCAAGGACAGAAGATCTGCTAGCCCGTTTCCTTGTGCTTCTGAATGATGCCCAGCACTACTCCCAGCTGCTCCATGTCCTGGGACTCACAAAACACAATCTAGGTTTGCTCTGATACCATCAATGGTTCCAAAAATTGTCCCCAACACATGGAACCAGACATTGCCATTTCACACCAATCTCACCACTCCATGGTGCCATTTCAGCCAGGACACTTGATGTGGGATTCCCTTCTGTATGCTGTGAATACCACTGGTTAATAAAGAACTCTCCTGTCCTGTAATAGGGCAAAAGAGTAGAGCTAGGCAGGGAAAACTAAACTGAATGCTGGGAGAAAGAAGGCAGAGTCAGTGAGATGCCATGCAGTCCCGCCAGAGATAGACGCTGGATGGAACCTTGCTGGTAAGCCACTGCCACGTGGCACTACACAGATTAATAGAAATGGGTTAATTTGGGAAGGGGGAGGGAAATGGGAGGCAATGGCGGGGAGGAGGCAGAAATCTTTAATAAATAAATTAATTAATTAATTAAAAAAAGAAATTGGTTAATTTAATATAATAGAGCTTGCTAGGAATATGCTAGAGTCATTGACCAAGCAGTGTTTTAAATAATATAGTGTGATTATTTTGGGGCTGAGCAGCCGGAACAAACAAGTGGCCTTCCTACAGCAGACACTAAAGCTCCTTTCTTGGAACTCCACTTACAAGGTCTGAACTGCTGTGAGTTCTCTTAGAAACGGAGGTGGGCGTGGTATCTGAGAGCTATTTTTAGGCTGAGGTTTGGCTAAGGTTAAGTGAAGGGGAAATACTGAGACCCAGGGAAATCTGCACAAAGGCTCCCTCACTAGCCTCATCTTCTAGCCGCTTCCCCAGCGTAGTAACTGCCACTCCCCAAGCTCCTGGTTTTGTCCTGCTTCTGCAGCTTGCTGGTCAGTGCAGCTGCACTACATGGCTGCTCAATACAGCTTCCTCCGATCTTCATTTCCTCATAAAGTGTCATGTGCCGTGAAGAACTTGCTTCAAGTGTGAATGCTTGTCTCTTGCTCATTGGTGCCCTGCCAGCTTATTTCTTGGGCTAGCTCCAAATCCCCAACACAACTATTTAAAAATATTTGCTTGTGCTGGGCAGTGGTGGTGCACACCATTAATCCCAGCATTCAGGAGGTAGAGGCAGGTGAGTTTAAGGCCAGCCTGGTCTACAGAGCCAATTCCAGGACAGCCAGGTACTGCAGCCTAGAGGAACCAGCCCCAGACAACCCAGGTTAGAAAGAACTCCACTGCTTTGCTGCACTAAGACCTTTCTGTCTTAGGGTTTGGGGAAAGAAGACACGCAAACACTGTCCTGATGGATTCCT
This sequence comes from Microtus ochrogaster, assembly GCF_000317375.1. NCBI lineage: Eukaryota > Metazoa > Chordata > Mammalia > Rodentia > Cricetidae > Microtus > Microtus ochrogaster. Next base: position 38,763,717 of record NC_022015.1, read on the forward strand.
TCTTTTTCTTCCGTGTTTTTCTCCTTCTGTTCTCCCCACCCCCACCGCCCCAGCTTAAATACCCCAGCAAAAGCTCTTAGGCAAGGCAGGAGTCACAAAGGGTTACCTTCCACCCTGAGATCTCCCATGCAATCCATCTCAGTAACTGTCACTGAACAAGGAAGGAACTCTTCTTCTCAGTTAACTGTTTCATCAGCAGGCTGCAAACTGTGGTAGTCAAGGATGAATTAATCACTGTGTTATCTAATTTGAGAGGTGCTCTCATTAGGAATGTTAAAGGAGTCATAAACCACTGAGGAGTCTAAGAAATCAGAAAGTTGAGTACTGTAACCTGTGCTTCTGTGAGAAGTTAGGACTGATGGCCGTTTTCTCCTTTAGCTCTATATTTTTCTAAGCAAGGGAAAAAGGCAATTTTAAACTAACCCACAACTATATAAACATTTTGGACTAACATTCCAGGGATAACATAATAAAGAGTCATAAATTCCAGGTTATCACGGACTCAGAGAAAGCCGCACTTTAGACAGACAGACAGACAGACAGACACACACACACACACACACACACACACACACTGAGGGTGTTGTAAACTCTCTAGTAAGGGCTCAGGTCAATATTCCTGAGCTACTGTAAATCTTGTTAGCATCAGCTCAGTTGACGCATCCCAAGATACTGTGACACCAACAGCGCTTTAAGTCTCAAATGTACTTTCTGTCCTGCGTGCCACTCTAGACCATAAAAGGAAACTTGTAGCTCTTTCTCGGGACTATAAAGTCAAATTATTTTCTGTAGCCCTGACCAGTTAGAACAGAAGCTGTTTCCTTTTCTAGACCTCGGTGTTTCACTCTCTGTCACCTGTGCAAGACCACACCCCCCTTTTAAAACACCGTACTGTTTTATGTGCTGGCATGTCATGCTCCAGACAGTCAGTAAGTCCTTTCTCTGTAAGCATGAGGACCTGAGTTCAATCTCCAGTGTCCTGTAAAAGTCAGGTGTGGCCAAACATGCCTATAATCCCAGCACAGTGCACAGCAACCTGGGCACCCTGGGGCTCACTGGCCAGCCAGGCTAACTGACTCAGTGAGCTCTAGATTCTCTGAGAGACCCTGTCTCGAACTATAAGGTGATAGATAGCAGGGTATGGTGGCACACACTTGAATCACAATACTTGGGGAGTAGATGCAGACAGACAGATTTCTGAGTTCCAGGATTTCTAGGGCTATATGATGAGACCCTGCCTCAAACAAACAAACAATAACAGCAACAACAACAAAAACCCAAACAGTGGAGAGTGAGAAAGATAAGATACAAGTGCCAATCTCTGGGCTACACACACTCATTCACACACATACACACACACACATACACACACACAGCTCTCCTTGTCTCTCTCTTTCTAAATTTAGGTTGCTGGGAGAATTTGGGTGACTCTGTCATGAGGATCTTGCTTCTGTTGGTCCTTTTCATACAGATGTGGTCATTGTTCTTTGTCTTCTGTGTCACTGGTCACGCGGAGGGGAATCACAGGGTAGAACCAGGAGTGATCCCACGAGCTTGTGGCTCCAGCCCACGTAGACGGTTGTGGGATATTTGTACACTGTGTGAAGATATATTGCTGTGGTTGGTTTAATAAAGAATTGAACAGCCGATAGCTAGGCAGGAGGTATAGCTGGGACTTCTGGGCAGAGACGGGGGAAGTAGGAGATGAATCTAGGGGTATGGGAGACGCCAGAGAGGAAACAGGAGGTGCAAGATGAAAGAGAGGTAACGCCACGTGATAGAATGTAGATTGATATAAATGGGTTAATTAAGTTATAAGAGCTAATTAAGACACGCTTAGCTTTCATAATTGATAAGAAGTCTCCATGTCATTATTTGCAGACTGGCAGGCAGCCCATAGGAAACTATGTCTACAGTAGACTCAAAAGCTGGTCTTCTTGCCTGGCCTCCATCTGTGTGGACAAGTTTTGCTGTGGTCCACCAATAAAATGAATCAGAGTGGGTTTCTGTTTCCCTTAGTTCACATGTAGAGCTGTCATTCAAAGAGAAGAAGTAGTTGGCCCAGGTCATATGGCCAGCAGAACAACCTGGGTCCAGGGATAATATATTCACCTGTGTCAAGTCTCTGGGGAGCTTGTCATGAGGCAATGCCCCCGTCTGAAGGGCCAGTCTCAGGCTTCACTGGCTCCTACGCCCATCTCATCTTTGTCTTTACTGGCTCCTCCTACACACATCTGGTGCTGGAAATTGATCCATCCCTGACTTGGACACTTTCAGTCTCCCAAATGGTGTTTTTGTGGCATGTGGTACCATGGTGTTTGCTTTCTTGGGCTGCCTTTGAGATGACCTCTTAGATAGTGGGAAGTGTGTCCTCTGCATCTGCCTCGGGAATGCCTTTGCCTCCTCCCCGACATAGGAAAGAGCTTTCCTAGCAGCTCGTGGCTGACACACATCTGTAGTCCCAGAATTTGGGACCAGTACTCTTAACTATCGAACCATTTCTGCAGTCCAAAGTCAAATATAATTAAAACAAAAAAGAAAAATGTAATGTAAACCTCATTCTTCTATTTGAAGTAGTCTGAATTTAAAATTTTATTTTATTTACTTATGTACAGGAGCTGGAGACTTGGGTTCAATTCTCAACATTCACATGGCAGCTGACAACCATCCTAAACTACAGATCCAGGAAATCCAATGCCCTGTTCTGGTTTCCACAGACATACATATGGCTAAACACCCATACATATAAAATAAGTAGGATTGGAGAGATGGCTCAGTGGTTAAGAGCACTGGCTGCTCTCCTAGAGGACTAGATTTAATTTCCAGCACCCACGTGGTAGATCACAACTGTCTGTAACTCCAGTTCCAGGATGTCTAACATCCTCACACACATATGCAGGCAAAATGCAGGCAGTGCACATAGAATAAAAATGAATAAACCACAGAGTGGTGGTGGCGCAAGTCTTTAATCCCAGCACTGGGGAGGCAGACACAGGTAGAGTTCAGTGAGTTTGAGGTCTACAGAGCTAGTTCCAGGGCATCCAGGGTTACACAGAGAAGCCCTATGTTGAAAACTAAAACAAATAATTTTTCTAGAAAAGTGTGTGTGTGTGTACACAAATGTATCTGAGGATGGGAGCCTGTGTTCACAAACAGGCCAGAAAAGGGGCATTATGCTTCCTCCTCCGTCACTCTATTCCTTTGAGGCAAGGTCTCTCCCTGAAGCTAGAGTTCAGAGTTCTTAGGCTAGGCTGGAAACCAGAGAGCCACAGCAATCCTCCTGACCTCAAGCCCTCTCTAACTAGGGTTACAAGTGCATATAGGTCATGCCTGGCTCACCTCCTAACAGCAGAGATCCAAATTCTGGTCCCCATGGGTGTGGAGCCAAGTGTTCACACTGTCTCCAACCTCTGATCCGTATGTTTGGAGGGACAGGATAAATACTCGCCTTCTCATAAGAAGTTCAGCTTAGTAGGATGGACCAGCTCCCAGGAACTAAGGGTGGGTTTCCCAGGGCTCCATAGGACTGACCAGATCCCAGGGAGGAGAGATCACTTTCCCAGAGCTCCGTAGGACCTACCAGATCCCAGGGAGCAGAGTCACTTTCCCAGAGCTCCCTTCTGCTCTATGCTTGCTCATCCTCATGCTACTCCACCTCACCAGACTCTGCCCTCCCTTCAGCACAGCTCAGCTTTTTGTCATTGTTTTTGTTTGTTTTGTTGAGACAGGGTCTCTCTGTATGGCTCTGTCCTGGAACTTATGTAGGCCAGGCTGATCTTCATCTACCTGCCTCTGCTACCCAAGTGCTTGATTATAGGCGTGCTGCACCACCACTACCAGGAACAATTCAGCTTTTAATTTGAGATTTCTGAGGAAATTTTACACAGGGGATAAAGGAGCTTTGCATGTGCCCAGACACAACTCAGGCCCGTTGACTATTTTGCGCTACAATCATTTTAAGGATCTGGAGAGGCGGCTTAGAGCACTGGCTGCTTTTCTATACAGGTTCAGTTCCAGCACCATCGGACAGCTCTAACTACCTGTACCTCCATTTCTAGGAGAGCCATCACCCTCTGCTGGCCTCCATGGGCACCAGCACTTGAGAAAATACTCCTACACATAAAATAAAGGTAAATCTTTTATTAAAAAAAAAAAGAAAGAAAAGAAAGGAAAAGAGAAAGGAAAGGAAAAGAAAAGAAAAAGGTCATGAAATCCCTTTATGGAAGACCCTGTGGCTTGATGTGGTTTCTCCCACTAAAACTCACAACCACGTCCAATTGCCAATATGACGGTATCAGGAAATAGGTTAGTGGTGGCACACGTCTTTAATCCCTGCATTCAGAAAGCAGAGGCAGGAGAATCTCAGAGTTTGAGGCCAACGTGGTCTACAGAGAGCACCAGGACAGTCCGGGCTATACAGAAACCCTGTCTTGAAAAAGAAAAATGAAAAAGGAAAGAAAAAGAAATACTGGGGCCAATAAGAGGTGTTGGGACAGACCCTTCAGGAATGCTTTTTCTGTGGGGATTAGTTAGTTTTCTGGACTCCCATGAAACTAGTGTCCTTCCTCGGGTGTACACCTTCTTTGCTGGAAGCTGAGAGAAATCAGATACTGTTTTCCCCACTCCAGAACTCTGAGCCCAAACAAGCCTCTTTCCTGTAGATGGATGTGTGTTCTTTCAGTGTTAGAGTGTATCAAATAACGAAACAAGCCTCTTTCCCGTAGACAGACATAAGTTTCTTCAAGGTGTTAGAGTGTATCCAGTTGTAGGGCCCATGGGTCTACCCTTGCTCCCAGGGTTCATTTTGAGAAGTTTCTGGCCAGCCAGTTTCCTGTTTGTTCCTGTGTTCCCTCTGCCCGGCCTGGTGATTAGCTATAGGGCAATGTTTACTCCATCTTGGGTGTGGCAATTTCCCACCTGCCTGGGGGGAATTCTCTGTGCAGCAGCTAGGTGTATAAGGATTTTTAATTTAATTTAATTTTATTTATTTATTAAGGATTTCTGCCTCCTCCCCGCCACCGCCTCCCATTTCCCTCCCCCTCCCCCGACCAGGTCCCCCTCCCTCATCAGCTCGAAGAGCAATCAGGGTGGTGTATAAGGATTATTCTAAGCTTAAATAAACGACATTTGGCTGATCTCCTTTCGAATGACCTAGGTCTCATGTGTTCTTTCAATCTCCAGGCCCTTGCCCGGCTCACATACAGTACAGTGGTACAAACTATACCAAGAGTAACACAGGCAGGTGTTACATCTGGTAATAATGGTTCATACCTAGCGTTGTCCCCGCTGTGATTTACCTGGCAATCCCAGCTTCCTGCGACAGTTGGCAATAGCCTCTTTCCTTTTTGTCCTAATTAATAATATGAATTCTCAGAATGCTCCTTAGAGGCTGTGGACGTCAAAGAGGAATTACTGAAGGACCAGCTAAGAGCTAGCACAGTCGCAGAGTGACAAGCAGGTGGCTTAACAGAGCCCATTGAAGAGGACTGTAGGGCTCAGCTACCCAAGTGCAGGATCCCTAAGGTGAGGACCCAGGGTCCAGAAGGGGGGAAGGAAAACTTCTCAAATGGACCTCATCAGGCAGTGGGGATGGGGCCATGGAGCTCAGGGGACACAGAGGTTTTCTGCCAGTTGGTCCCTGGATGCCCACACCAGATGTTTGATGACAGGTTGGTGAGGTCATTCCCATGACAGTTGTGCTTCTTTTTAAGGAGTCTGGTGATAGTATTGTACTTTTCCTTGCTCTGGGATCTTTGGCATGTTTATAAGAACAAAGGAAATGCCGAATCATCCTGAGTCTGCAGTTACACTCCAAGTGGAACCTCCCCGCCTGAAAGCCACTGTCTCAAACAAGTCAGAACATAGTAGTGACTCAACAGTTGGAGTACCGCACCAATCTCCAAAGTACCTACCCTTGGTCGCTATGTTATAGCAACAACAACAACAAAGACTAAAAAGGAGAAAATGTCCTTTTTATCACCAAGTACAGAATGCTGAGGCCAAGGGAAATCTGC
>NC_022015.1:38770155-38776233 GCF_000317375.1 Microtus ochrogaster
GAGGGTGGCAGAGACAGGGGCTTGCTGGCTGCCAGCCGAGCTTTATTTTAGAGAGATCCTGTCTCATGAGAAGGCAGAGAACCGTAGAGCAGGTTACTCCCCTCCCCCACCTGCCTCTGCACGTGTATGAGCACACACGTGTACACACTGATCCCTGTTTAAGTCAGGGTCTCACTGTAGCCCAGGCTGGCCTTGAACTCAAGGTTATCTTGCGCCTGAGTTGTGACTACTGGTATGCGCAACCACACTGGGCTCTGTTCCTGCTAAGACTCTCAGGCCTAGTAGAAACAAAAACCACTTGTTTGGAGATCAAGTTGACCTTCTCCTTGGTCTCTGACTTAGCCTGAGAACTCTTGCCAACACACCTTGGCTTGTAAATATGTGTAGTGTGCAACAAAACTCATGCATCACCAGCAAGCCAAGCAAAGCCCCTCTGCAGAGTCCGTGACCCCTCCCAGGCCAGTCTGGGGGTCACGTGCCTCAGCCTGTCCCAGGCCAGGGAACTGACTCTGGCTTGCAGTCGGGGACTCTGTTGCCTGCTACTGGGACTGACTGGCCAATCAGCACGAGGCTCTCCTCACTAGACGTTACATTATCCCTCCTCCTATTTCTCCCCTTTTCCTGTTTTAAAGATCAGCAAACATTATGTAGGAATATGCCCTGGTCCCACTCTAGGGTGCAAGCTTCCTGGTCCTCTGCCCTTTCCCAGTCTAACTGTGGAGTCCCCTGCCCAGGAAACAGCACCTGCAGCACCTCTTCTGTCTTACAAGCTTTATTAGTGCTGGGGAAAGGAGAACAGGCAGCTCTGGTCTCTCCCGTACATTACTGCTTGCCGTTGCCATTGATGGGACGGTTCACATGGTCAGGGGAGGACAGGAAGGCCTTGATCTTGGGCCGGGCACTGAGGCGTGCCACATAGGCACTGAGCAGGGGAAAGCTGTCCAGGCAGCCAGGGGCCAGGACCTGGTGGATCAGCAGCAGATCTAGCAAGTTGTAATCGGCGAAGGAGATCTGCAAGGGTGGAGGGTGCGGATATCACCAGGTGGGGAGCAGGCTGGAGTCGACCCGCCCCACCCCACCCCTCCTCTGGTGGTTCTGCTCCATTTTACAACTGGCTTTATCTATAAGGCAATGAAGGAGCAGCTCACCTGGTCACCCACGATGAAGGCTTTGCCTCCTTGGTTCTGGGACAGCAGGGTCTCGAAAGGTTTCAGGTGTCCAGGCAGGGCCTTCACATAGTCATCCTTCCCTTCCTCCTGCCAGGGAGACCCCCAAAGCTGGACTGTCCTCCCACCCTCACAGGGCAGTGGGCACTGGAATCCTGCTGCCCTATAATGAATGCTACCCTTTCTCGATAGACCCCACCCCCAGGGACGCACCCCGGAGGAGCCGCCCCTCTGCGTGTACCCCACACCCAGGCTATGACCTTGGTCTCGTTTACTTCGGTGGCTAATTCTTTCCCACTCCTTTCTACCATTGCATTCCTGCTAAGATCTCCGTCTATACCCTAGGCTGGCCAGGACAACTCAGACAGCAGAGCAGGCTTGGCCTCGAACTTGGAGTAGCCCTCCTGCTGAAGCCTGTAGCCAGTTCTGCTAACTCTCCCATCTAAGATCTGTTATCTTTATTATTGTAAAATTCTCCAGCGGGCACCTCTGAGGATCATTCTGTGTTTCACCTTTAGACCCACCCACAAACAGACTCTTCAGCACCGCTCCCCCACACCAGGTTCAATCCAGCTCCAGGGCTTTAGGACCTGGCCTGCTGCCCCTATGCACACACCCACACACTGTGGGCACACATACTCTTACTATCTGCCACCACCAGCCCCTCCCGCTCCCGAAGCTATCTATTGGTCCTCTTCATACTGCCCTGCCTCACGCAGCCTGGCAGAGGGAGGGAAAGGATGGAGCCAAAAGCGCAAAAAGCCCCTTTGCTTGTACACCACCCACTGTGTGGGGGAGGGGTCCAGGCTCACATATTTGGTGTAGATGAGGGTGATGTATTTCAGGCGAAGGTCTTCCACCCCGTCATTCACCATATCCACCAGGGCAGCCTCCTTCTGATCTTTTCCATAAAGCCCTGCAGGTTGGGAAAGACAGCATATGACTGACATCTGATTTCCCCACTTCAGCCCCCTTCCCCCAGGCTGTCTGCTGGTCTGAGAGGCAACAGGAAGTGAGGACAGGCGGACCACAGCTTGAACAAACAAATCTTTGTGTGTCCCTGCTTTGCTGTCTAGTGGGAGTGGCTGGGAGGGCAGACACCCTGAAACCAGGACGGATGCCCCCACCACACCCTGCCCACTGGCTGGACCACCTGAGGTTCAGGACTTACCAAGGGATCGGCCCAGGTGCCTCAAGATGGCATTAGATTGGTACAGGGTAAGGTCTCCATCCTGAAACTTGGGGAGCTGCCCATACAGCTGGGGGAGGGGGCAACACTTGGTGAGGCTGCGGTCTCCCAGTTACAGCCCTCCAAAGGCCCCACCTCTGGCCCTCCGCAGGGTGTGCCACTCACACAGGTGGACTTGAGCAAGCCTTTCATCCAAGTATCTATGGACACCACCTCTTCCTTCCAGCTCTGGTCCTGGTCAGCCAGTAGCATGCGCATGGCCTCACAGCGCCCTGTAAAGAGAGTCAGGGCAAGCAAGGGTTTGGGGACAGTGTATAGACCCAAGCAAAGTGGGGGGCGGGCCTGGGTACGGTGAAGGAGGCACAGCCTTGTAACCAGAAGGGTCAAAGATGACCTGGAGTTTCCCCAGGATGGATGGGAACAGTGGGCTGCAGTTCCTCCCCTCCCCTTTCTGCAGTCCCTGGTTCCTACCTCGAGCTGGGAAGTAGACAATGGTGTACGGCGGCACTGGGGATCACAGGAGAAGGATGTTAGTTGGGAGAAGTGGGGTGACTAGGATTCAGAGTAGTGCACCCTCTTGCCCCACCTTCTGGGTCCCCTCCCTGCTCTGGGCCTCCCAAGACCTCCTGAAAGTCTCCCCTCGCCCGGCTCCGTGCAGGGAGCTCTGAATCCCGAGGGAGCCCAGGCCAGGACCAGCTGCATGTTGGTAGTCTGCAGAAGCAGGGCAGCGTGTACTCACTGGCTGCTGCGTAGACGGAGGCACGAATTCCGAGCTGCGGAGACGGTAACGGATCTTGGGTGTGGTAGCCCTCACAGGCCTCCGGGACGCTCACTTTATAAGGGGCACCGCGCCCCGCCCCGGATGCTGAGTCACCACGGTGGAGGGAAAAGGGGGGTTGCAGAGTTCCGCTGCTCGTGCCTCCTACCTGGGACACTCACGAGCTGGACCTGAGTCTGAAGCACATGCTGGGTTCATTTTTGGGTCAAAATTACGTTCTGCTTAGAGAAGGGTGTGACCAGCTCCCTTCCACTTTGTACTGGAGCTGGACTGCTTTTTGCAGCATGTGCACCCTGTCCCGCTTCTGCCTGTCCCCATCCACCAACCTCTTCCTGCAAATCCTGCCAGTGACTAACCTAATTCATTAACCTCTTATTTCTCCTGCCCAAAGAGCTTCATTTAACCATTTGACCTCCCACAAAACTGCAGTCCTGGATCCTGTATGCCAGGAACCTGAGGAGTTTCAAAAAGAGAGAGGGGAAAAACAAAAACAAAAACAAAAAAACAAGCCGAGACAAAGTTGCAGTTTTATGTCTAAAAAAAAAAAAACCCTCCACAATTGATACTTCCTCTACTTTCTGCGCTACTTCTTCAGATCTTAAAAAATAATTGCTGGCTCTGGAGAGATGGCTCCGAAGTTAAGCACCCTTTCAGCTCTTCCAGAGGACCCAAGTTCACTTCCCAGAACCCTCATGAGGTGGCTCACAACTGTCTGGAACTCCAGGACCAGAGGGATCTGACTCCTTTGTCTTCCTCTGGCTCTGCACTCATGCGCACAAACACAGAGACCCATGAGTTCAAAAAATAAATCTTACAGTCCCCAAAGGCTACTGTACACACAACCTCAGTGTTTAACACATCCAAGAGTGTGCGGGGAGAGAGGAGAGAGAGAGAGAGAGAGAAAGAAACGGGGGGGGGGGGGGGGGAGGAGTCGGCGGCTTTCTTCAAGCTCCTCTGACTGGCTTCTCTCTCCTCGGTGTCTCCCTGTGTAAGTTTCACTTGTAAGTCGGTGGCCATGTCTGTGTCTCATTCTTTCCCCCACAACCCTGTCTGCCACTGTCCCAGTTGGAGTCTGTCCCCTCCTCATTTCTCGCGCTCTGGTTACTTCAAAGGAGCCCGAGTAAGCTTCTCATTTTGGACTGAACTGGGCAGAAGCATTTCTCAGCCCGGCCCTGTCCCTGTGTCCTGTGGACCCAAAAATATTGACCAGTCCCTCCCTCTTCCCACAGCACCCGGGGCCTTTCTGCCTGTTCAGTAGTAGCAGACTCGTATGGGGCTGTTAAGGTTTCCTGGATTCCGGCTCCATACTGGACACAGGTCTTTCGTTCTTGTGTGCCCTCACGAACTCCACTCTCACTTCCTGGCTGTGTCTGGGATGCCTCCTGGGTGGAAGTGCTGGTCCCAAGGTATGTGGACTTGATTTGCATAAGTAGAACCAGGTGGCCCTCAGGAAGAGCTGTATGTGCCAATCCAAACCTCACTCCATTCCGAGCTCCCTCAGGCCCCACTTTTCATTACTGAGGATTTGGGCCCTTCCTGTGTTCTTTCGGGGTTTTTTCTCTCCTTGTGGAAATTGTTTTCCTAATCTTGGGCTTTGTTCCCTGAAGCTGTTGTTCTCTGTTTCTAAGCATGAGGTCTTCTTTTATTAGACACATTAATCTCTTATTGATTTTTTTTTTTACTTTTACATTTATTTATTTATCTAACAAAACTCGAGAAGTCCTGACAGGCCTTGAACTCACTAAGACCACATAGGTGGGCCTTGAACTTGTAGCAACTCCTCTACCTCAGCTTCCAAGCGCTGGATTACAGGTATGTCACTAAACCTCTTGCTTCTGGTCTCAAAGGGGCTGGTGGGTATTAATGAAGAGAGGGGATCCCTGTACTCTCTCACACAGCCTGATGTGCTTTGGGTTACTGCCTTGTTCAGATAATCTGGCCAGAGAGCTAGGGGACTTTATGTATAGCTGTAAGTGTAGATTTTTGACCTGTAATCCCATCACCTGAGAGACAGAGACAGGAATCCCAACTAGCAAGTTAGACCAGCTGGAACTGGTGGACTTCAGTTTATCAGGGGACTCCACCTCAATATAAAAAAAAAAAAAAAGCAGAGAGCCATTGAGGATGGTGCCTGGTGTCAGTTTCAGACTTCTACACACACGTGCACATGCATTCATACACATGCAAACATACACACATGGGTACTACACACATGCAAACACACAGACATAATGCCACACACACATGCAAACACACACATGGGTACCACATATACATGCAAATGCATACACATGGGTAACACACACACATACAAACACACACACATGGGTACCACACACACATAAAAACACACATATGGGTACCACACACATGCAAACATACACATGTGGGTACCACACACACATGCAAACACACATATGGGTACCACATATACATACAAATGCATACACATGGGTACCATGCACACATACAAACACACACACATGGGTACCACACACATGCAAGTACCACACACACATGCAAACACACACACACGATTTCCCCACACACATGGGTACCACACACACATGCAAACACACACATGGGTACCACACACATGCAAACATACACATGTGGGTACCACACACACATGCAAACACACACACATGATTTCCACACACACATGGGTACCACACACACATGCAAACACACACATGAGTACCACACACATGCAAACATACACATGTGAGTACCACACACACATGCAAACACACACACGGTTTACACACACACATGCAAAATGCACGCACATAGGTACATACACACATGTAAACACACACACATGATACCATATACACATGCAAAAAGAAAATTGAGCTGAGCATAATGGTACATGTCTAGACTCCCAGCACTCTGGAGGCTGAGGCAGGAGGATTGTGACTTCAAAGGAACCTGATGTATATACC
>NC_022015.1:38776433-38777438 GCF_000317375.1 Microtus ochrogaster
AGGGCAGAGAATTCTGTTTCCACCAACAGTGTGGAAGGAATTCCTACATCCTCTCCAGTAGGAACAAATCAGATCCCAAAGAGAGGTGAACTGCAGTGTTATGTCCATGACACTGAGAAAAAGCCGAAACTCACAGGAGGGAACAGGTGAAGGATGGCCAGGGGCTGGAGGTGGGTGAGCGTCACCGGGTAAAGGGATGGGGCATGTGCGGACACGATAGTTTTCTTGCTGAATCATAGTGAGTTGACTCCATTACTACAGTTCATTCATTCGCAGGTGAAGTGCGCTTGAACTCATGGAGAGAATGGATCCAGTCACTCTGTGTGGCTGCATCTTGGCTAAATAAACAGCAGTGTGCTCCAACTAGTACAAAGATGGCCGAGCCATGCCTCAAGAACACATTTAAATAGTTGAAGAACACGGAGAACTAGCTGAGACAATGGGCCGTTGCCCTTAACAACCTAACAATCTGCTGATAATCCTGCAAAACCATGCTTGCCTGTCAGTCCCACCTTGTGCTTTCAGAGTATAAAATGGAAATACAAACGGGACAGGGAACCAAAGCCTTCTGTGAGCCATCCCGGCTTCGGTCCGGATCTCCTCTCTTACTGGTATTGGAGTGCTTATTCCAGAAAGATCTCACATTTGGGGGCCAAACCCAGGGAGAACTCCTTTGCCAGTTGGTTCCTGGGGTCTCTCAGCCCACTGAAGGTCTCTGGAACTGGGAAGGGTAGGCCCCTGAGGGGATTCCCGGGTCTCCTTCCAGGGGCTTAAAGGAACTGTAGGAGCAGAGGGTGGAAGAGACCAGGTGTCCAGACCAGATAAAGATCCCTGCATTAGGAGACATAATTAATAAAAACAAACATTTAAAAAAGTGTATCAGTTGTGGGCTTTTTGCTACTGTTGCTTTGTTTCTGAAGTTTTGTTTTTGAGACAAGGTCTTAATGTAAGTGTTAAGTTAGGCCCCAGCCCCTTGCATCTATCCTAGCCCCCTGACCCTAAGAG
>NC_022015.1:38777630-38779348 GCF_000317375.1 Microtus ochrogaster
CACTCTGGACTCCAAATCCCAGCAGGCCAGGTCCTGACCCCTCCCAAGAGTATTTAAGTGAACTCCCAAAAGAGGAACACGTAGTCTCTTTTTCTTCCTCCCGGTGGCTGCATTTGCGTGGCCCCCCACCTGAGAGCGCAGAACTCCCATTAAACCTGGATATTTCTTAATTTGGCTTGTTTTGATCTGGCTTGATTGGGATTATGCGTCGGCAGAGAGCTCGCGTTAGGAAAATATTCCTAACAGTAAGATAGGCTTGTTTGGAATTTTCTGTGGTCCTCCTGTCTCAAGCTTCCACATGCTGGGATTTTAGGCATGAGCCACCATGCATGACAACCATCACAGTTTGTCAGAGTGGAGAAGTCTGCCTAATCTAAGAGAAAGGGAGATTTCTGAGTGAGGCATGATGGGGCACACCTTCACTACAACAGAGGCCAAGGGCGATGCTGGGCTATGTTCTAGCTACCACGTATGAAACATATAACATTGTCTGGTTTATCTTTTCTGACTGTCTCCTCCTCATCTGTCACTCACCATCTTATTCTGCATCCTTACTAAAAGGTTTAAGATCTTTTGAATGCTATTTATTGGCCATGTCCATTCTACAAGAAGCTCACACTCTCTGTGTAGTGGAGCACAACCTTGAACCTCTGATCCTCCTGCTCTTGCCTCCCTCCTGCTGGGAATGCAGGATGTACCACCACATCCAGTTTCTGTGGTGCTAGGGATAGAACTCAGGACTTTGTGCATGCTAGGCAAACATTCTGCAGAGGCCCAGACCTACCGATCTGTATTTAAGACAAGGTCTCAGAATGTTGCTTAGGATTGCCTTTGGCTCCTGGACTCTAGCCATCCTCCTGCCTCAGCTTCCCATGTAGTTAGAACTATAATTACCTCTTACTGCAACCAGTTTTTCAGCCATCAGTTTTCTGCAGCAAATGATCCCATTATTCACTTTCAACTCTGAAAAAGTTTTTATTTACTCACTGTGTTGTGAGAGGGAGTGCCACAGCACGCATGCGGAGGGCAGAGGACAGCTTGCAGGAGTCGGCTCTCTCCTTCTCCCATGTGGGTTCCTGGCATCTGCAGGTGGTCAGGCTTGGCAGCAGGTCTATCTGTTGAGCCATCTTGCTGGTGCTTCAACGCTTAGTTTTGCATTGATTATTTCTTCTACTTTGCATTAATAACTATCCCCTTTGTGCTTCTGCGTTTCTAGAATGTTTGTTCTCTGGGTGTATGTGGTTCTACAGAAGGCTGAGTCATCAGCCGGGACTTGGGAGCCTGAGCCCCTGGTGGACTTGATGAGTCTGTGCTGTTTCACTTTGTCAAACTATGACTTACTAAAACTCCAGTTTTAGTTGCCAAACTTGCCAGCCTGTGGCTTCAAGAAGGAAGGAGCTGAATTCCAGGGAAATGCTGTGTCAACCAATCTCCCTTGTCACTCCTCAAGCAAAGTGTGAGGTCAGAGGTTCCCCTTAAGACCCTAGGGGCAGGGACGAAGCTTCTGGGTTCTAATGTGTCGGTCCTGGGGCATTTAAGAGGAAAGCATGGATAGGAGACCTTCCTCTTCCCCCAGTGCCTCCTCACCCTGCAGTCTGCAGCCAGCCCTCTGACTGGGAATGCCTGCAGCTGCTTTAGATCAGTGTAGGTGACCATGACAGCCCTTCCCCAACCCTGGCAGTGGTAAGGACTAAGTAACACACACATCTATATGCACA
>NC_022015.1:38780778-38782638 GCF_000317375.1 Microtus ochrogaster
GAATTTACAGAGCTCTGCCTGCCTCTGCCTCCTGAATGCTAGGATTAAAGGTGTGTGCCACCACCGCCCAGCAGGTTCTGAATTCTTTTTCTGTGCAAATTAGACTTTGATATAGAAGTCTAGATAGAGAAGTGTTGTGGAATATTATTTTAAGATGTGTTGTATTTGCTTATGATATAGAATATTTGTTTAATGATTCAAAGACATGTTGCATTCTTTTATATTTTATGTTTAACTTGTGAAGCTGTGTTATTTTGCCTGTCTAAAACACCTGATAGTCTAATAAAGAGCTGAACGGCCAATAGCAAGGCAGGAGAAAGGGTCTGGCAGGCAGAGAGAATAAATAGAAGGAGAAATAGAAGGGATCAGGAAGTAAGAGAGATCAAGGAGCGAGGAAAGAAGGGGCCAGCCACTCAGCTACACAGCCACTCAGCCACACAGCCATACAGCCACACAGCTACACAGCTACACAGCCACCCAGCTACATAGCCAGACACAAAATAAGAAAGAAAGAAAAGATATACAGGAATAGAGAAAGGCAAAATCCCAGAGGCAAAAGGAAGATGGAATAAATTAAGAAAAGGTGGGTGGCCAGGTGGTGGTGGCACATGCCTTTAATCCCAGCACTTGGGAGGTAGAGGTAGGCGAATCTCTATGAGCTCGAGGCCAGCCTGGTCCACAGAGCTAGTTTCAAGACAGCTAGGACTGTTACACAGAGAAACTCTGTCTCGAAAAACCAAAAAAAAGAAAAAAGAAAAACTTAGTGGAAATTAGCCACGCTAAGGCCTGACACTCATAAGTAATAAAACTCCATGTGCATTTGTTTCGGAGCTGGGTGGCAGCCCCCCCGAAAAGCCAAAATAGTAAAGAGTTAAAACAAACAAACAAAACAAAACAGGGGAAGCATTTCCACTTCCTTCAAGCTTGTCTCACTCAACACCTCCAAGGGCATGGTTTTGAGGTGAAGAGGGAGGGGAGTGAAAATGCGCGATGAAGGCAGTGAGGCAGTGAGCGGTGGTGTCTCCTCCGTGACTGGCACTGTGTG
Organism: Microtus ochrogaster; assembly: GCF_000317375.1. Classification (NCBI taxonomy): domain Eukaryota; kingdom Metazoa; phylum Chordata; class Mammalia; order Rodentia; family Cricetidae; genus Microtus; species Microtus ochrogaster. Next base: position 38,781,824 of record NC_022015.1, read on the forward strand.
AGACTCACCACAGCTTAGAACCCCAACTGTAGCAACTGTAGCGAGAGACTAGGTGACCATGTCGTCAGCCTCGACTTTGTAAAGACATTAATAACAAAAGCCAGAGAATGGAAGCTGGAAAGGGAGGAGCCACCCCAGGCCTTTGCAAGGAAGACAATTAGAAACTGGTGTTTGTGGTTTACAGCAGCAGAAATGAGGATCCTGTGTTTTGAGGTAGGGCTTCACTGTGAAGGCGGGACTCAGAGAGATCTGCCTGCTCCGCTTCCTGACAGCGGGGGAGGGGGGGTTAGAGCGTCGGATGGCTTAGCTTCAGGAGGTTGTGAGCTGCCCCAGCCGGGTGCTGGGCTCCAACCACCAGGCTTCTGCTGGGGCAGTGTGTGGTTTTAACCACGATGCTGTCTCTCCTGCCTCATAGGTTTGGTTTTGTTTGTTCAATTTAGAATTTTTATTTTGATTGTATGTTTGTATATGCATGATGTGTGTTTGTGGGCACCGAGTGCCACAGCACACATGTGGAGGTCAGAAGACAACTTCGTGGAGACGGTTCTCTCTACTTCTTGTGGGCTGTGGGATTGAACTCAGGTTGTCAAGCTTGGTCCGCAAGCCCCCTTACCTACCAAACCATCTTGCCAGCCCCATTTTTAGCTTTTGTGTGTGTTGGAGTTAAGTCTCTGGCCTTGGACTTGCTAAGTTTGAAAAACCCTACAGACCCCCTCCTCAAAACCCGCAGCTAGCATGCTCCCGGGGGAACGTCCTGTTTGCTTAAAATAAAAAAAATTCTCCGGATCAGCAGCCAGCCTGCTCTCGTAAGAACA
>NC_022015.1:38783023-38805040 GCF_000317375.1 Microtus ochrogaster
TGTTTACTCAATAAACCTCTTGCTAATTGCATCCTGTGGTCTGGACTCGGAGTGTCCTGGTTCTGGGGATTTCATTGGAGGAAAAGGTTCTCTCTGAGGGTCTTTCAGTTATTAATCTCCCACTGAACTCTAACTAATAGCATGGTTGTTTGTTTTGGATACATTGTTCTTTTTCTTTCCCTGAGACATATTCTCACTGTGAACCCCAGACTGACCTTGAACTAACTCTTCTGTCTCAACCTCCCAAGTCCTGATACTGCAAACATGTTTTACCACCCAGGCAAATTTTATATAGTTGTTGGGGTTTCTTGTTCGAGACAGGGTTTCTCTTTGTGGCCCTGGCCATCCTGGAGGTGGGCTTCCCCCCACCCCCCCAGTTAGAGGAAGCAAGACCATATATAAAGACGGCAATGTGGTTCCAATAATCTCATTTCCAAACTGGAGGAACTGAAAATACCGTTGTACTCCCTGGGAGAGAGGCAAAAGGGGTGGGGACATTGCTCACCTATGAGGCAGATCAGCAGAGACCGCTCCGAGCTGATTGGTTAGGAAACAACAGTAATATAGAGTAAATTACTTTCTCAACAAACAAAAAGAAACCCAGATCTAAGAGTTAAAGTGTTTGCCACCAGGGGGCGATGGCATACAGCGGTTGAAACAGAGGGCTGCTTCGATTCACCTGCTCTCCTGAAATCTTTTTTTTTTTTTTAAAGAATGCTAACATGCTACCAACATGTTTCTATTTTTCGAGTCTTGCATCTTGCAGGCTCTCATGGCCGCAACTGCAGGTGACAAAGGCAAGTCTAGGTTCCCCAGTGTGCTTTCCTGCGTTCTGCCCAGGAGAGGGCGCAGCATCCTGTGTCTCTCTGTCCCTCCCACAGCTTGCCCCTTGGAACGCTTCATCCTGCTTTTTCTGAGTCGTGCCTTTTTTGGCAACTACATAAATAAGAGTGAAATTTTGTCTGAGTTCTGTGAGCCATTTCAGCAAATCGATGAACCTGCCGAGGAGTTCACTGGTGCCCCCCAGTTTTGTAGTAAATGTATCAGGGTGCAGGAGGTTTTAAGCTTGCTTTTTAACCCCACTGCTGAGGAGAACAGAGGCAGGTGGATCTCCGTTAGCTTGAAGCCAGCCTGATCTATATGGTAAGTTCTAACCAGTCAGGGACACATAATGAGACTCTGTCCGAAAAACAAAAAACCAGGCGGCCCAAGGCTTGTAATTGGTGGAGTGGGTCTCAAGTGGGGGTGGCCGATGAGACCTCCCCTTGGGGATCGGTGCTGGCTTGGGGCAGCTGAGTGTGGAAATGGAGTTGAGCTGTGAGCCTACAGCTAGTGCTGGCCATCTGGTAGTGAGAGTGGAAACCACGCTGAGAGAAATCCCTCAGATCTGCGGCCGCACACCCCTCCACTGCCTGCTGGACCATCCCCCGCTGACTCCGGTGCGGAAAGGCAGGAAGTCCACTCTCCGCCTAGGCACTGGTGCATCAGCCTGTAGTAGAGCATTTGCCTAGCGCAATGAGACCCGGGCTTCCACCGCTAGCGTCACAATTACATTAAAAAAAAAAGGAAAACGAGGGGAGAGGGGAGACAGAGGGAAAGGGAGAAAAGGGGAGGGAGGTTAAGGTTAAAGGTGAAAAAATATAGTTGGTAAGAGAGCAGCACCTGGTCTGCCCATGGCCTGTGACCTTGAACTACACGGATAAGACAACACAACATATCTAAAATGCTCACCACAGAGCCTGGCATACAATACATCACCAGCAATGACTGAAGGCAAACTCTGTGACTCAGAGGTCTGATGGAAGCCCTTAGCTTCTGTATCACATTGGCTCCTTGAGAAACTAGGGTATTTGCCATTATTGCATGGAAGTTTCTGGAAGCTTCACCCAGGCCCCTGACATCCATATACCCAAAGAGTCAGGAATGTTTGGGTGGAAGCTCCACCCCAAGCCCCCTCCCCCATCTCTCTCCAAACCTTGTGCATCTCAGAGATGCTCAAGATGATACTTAAACTGCTCCCCGCCCTCCCAAAAACAGACGCATGGTTTTCCAGCCTTCGTTTCCTGTCTCCTCTCTGGTGGACTGGAAAATCATCTGGGAGCTTTTTTATCCATTAAACCTGAACTTTTTCTAATTCGGTTTGATTTAGTCTGATTTGGGTTGCTGCGTCGGCAGAGAGGCTTATCCAGTACAGAAACTTTTCAACATTTTCCTGCATGCATGGCTTAGCTAGTATGCACCCGAATGTTTTATTAATTAATTATTATTGTTGTTGTTGTTTTCAAGACAGAGTTTCTCTTTGTGGCCCTGGCTGTCCTGGAACTCACTCTGTAGACCAAGCTGGCCTTGAAATCACAGAGATGCACCAGCCTCTGCCTCCCCAGCACTGGGATTAAAGGCGTGCGCCACCACCACTGAGCTCTTGCCTTAATATTTTGTTTGTTTTCCTGTATGCAATTTCTCTTTTCTCTTTCTTTTTGGAGGTCTCATGTAATCCAAGCTGGCCTCAAACTCATGATCCTCCTGCATCAACCTGCCTACTGCTACAACTACAAACAAATGTCACTGTGATGGGCTGATGACCTTTTTACTATTTTTAAGAAGTGGAACCTCAAGCCGGGCGGTGGTGGCGCACGCCTTTAATCCTAGCACTCGGGAGGCAGAGACAGGCGGATCTTTGTGAGTTCGAGGCCAGCCTGGTCTACAAGAGCTAGTTCCAGGACAGGCTCCGTATCTACAGAGAAACCCTGTCTCGAAAAACCAAAAAAAAAAAAAAAAAAAAAAAAAAGTGGAACCTCACAAATCAAGATCAATGAAGCCTACAAAACATTTGTTCTTCAGAGAACAAGCTTTACTAATTCTCTATCGTGTGTGTGTGTGTGTATGGTATGCACAGGCTTGTGTGTGGAGGCAGGGGGTTGATGCAGGGTACTTCTTCTGTTGTTTTCCACCTTATTTTTTGAGGCAGAACTCTCCATGAACCTGGAGCTTACTGATTTGATGACTAGGTAGCCCCTGACCTAGGGATCCTCCAGGCCCGGTCTTCTCAGCACTGGGGTGACAGGTATATGTGCCCAGTGACTGGCTTTCTACATGGATACTGGCATTGTGGAATATCCATTTTAACTAGGCAAAGGTGTATTACATTTGTTTATGCTGCATTTGTTTAATTATATAAAGATGTGTTCTGTTTCATCTTGCCTGCCTAAGGCACCTGATTGAGCTAATAAAAAGCTAAGCGGACAATAGTTGGGCAGGAGAGGGATAGGCAGAGCTGCAGGCAGGTAGAGTAAGGAGGAGAGATCTAGGCTCCAGAGGGAACTAGAAAAAGAGTCCACACTCTGGGCCAGAAGCCAGGCAGCTGGCGCCAGACTTGGAGACAACAGGAAAGTGAGATATAGAAAGAAAGAAAGGTAAAAAGTCCCGAGACAAAAGATAGATGAAAAGAAACAGGTTAAGTTATAAGAGACAAACATGAGATAAGGCCAAATATTCATAACTAATAAGAAGTCTTCATGTTGTGATTTGGGAACTGGTTGGTGGCGCAAAAGAAAAAGCCTCCTACATCCTGGGACTCAGTACCCACTCGGACTGGGGTCCGGTGCTTGTGTGGCAAATACTCTGACTGACTTGCCTTCCCAGCCCCGCCGTTCCTTCTCGTTCACACACTGGGTTCTGTATGAATGAGATACATTCAGATTCAGGGGCAGAGCCTTCCGATGATGGCAGCTAACGCTTAGACACTCTCCTTACTCAGTCACAACCTGGGGTCATATGGATGGACTGGCAGACACCTCACGGTTACATACCCATACTCTCACAACTATAGTAACTTCCAGATTCCACAGCCCAAGCCCTGAGATGGGAGGAGGTATCCTCTGAGTGTCCCCTTCCCAGGAGACAGGCTCTAGGGCTTACAGTGAAAGTGGCAGAGGATGCCACGTGCCTGTCTTCCCACCACCTGTGAGGTTGAGGCAGGAGTTCAAGGCCAGCCTGGGCTATGTCAGTATACCTGTCTCAACACCTGTCAGTACACACAGCCTGACCTCATGGTGTGGTGTGGAAGCACTGTCTTCCAATTGATGATGACTTCTAGTGACCCCACACAGAAAGCCAAGAGAGGTACCAATAAGCACACTTTCCCCCTCTTGTGGCTGGTTTACAGACAGCTCATTATTTAAGGATCGAGGGGAAGTAAGTGGGGTATACCATGCCACACGCAGGTTTTTCCAGTGACATTTTATCCATCTGCTCCTGGTGGTCTCTGACTTTGTGAGGTCACAATACAAGATATACAGTCTTCACTCAGTAGCATCGTACTTTTCTAGCGTTGTAAGACTCCTGGCTCCATCCCTGGCACTAAACACACATGCACATGTGTGCGAGTGTGCGCACACACATAAATTCCTTCAGCTATGATGGTTTACAATTTTTTTTAAAAAAATAGACCAGTGAACTCCAGGGACCCACTAGGTTTTCACCCTCCTATCTCACGATTGCTGGGAATTCCAGCACCTGGCCGCTACAGTCGGCTTTTACTTGGGTTCTGGGGTGGAACTTAGTCTTCACCCTTTATTTATTCATTTGTTTGTTTGTGTTTCGAGACAGGGTTTCTCTGTGTAGCCCTGGCTGTCCTGGAACTCACTCTGTGTACCAGACTGTCCTTGAACCCAGAGATCCACCTGCTTCTGCCTCCTAAGTGCTGGGATTACAGGTGTGCACCACCACCGCCAGGCACAAATTATATTTTCAAAGGGAAGCATTTGTGGTTCACACCACCACCCAGGAGAAGGATGGGGTGAAGTTAGCATCTCAAGCCTGGAGCCAAGAATCTAAAGTCTCTCCTATCCTACTTGGACTGTGAAGAGAGGCAAGACAGCAAGAGGAAGAAGGCAGGGAGGGCAAGAAGGAGAACAGTAAGGATCGAGGTGTCTATTTAAGTGACCAGAATGAAGCCCCAACTCCAACCCACCCCCACCTCAGAGGAGGCTCCATGCAGAGGAGGGTGAAGCAAGGGGCACCGTGGGGGCGTTCCTGGCCTCCGACCAACTGTGCCAGGGAGGTGGGGTAGCTGGTCAGAGATGACTCAGAAAGGCTCAGTTCCGTGCCTTGGGAGCTCATCTTTGCACCCATCCCTACAGCCAGAGCTGGGGCTCTGTGATTAGCTAACCACAGGTCCCATGTTAATCCTGCATCTAGAGGGCAAGGCCCAGCACAGGAGGAGATACTGGGGACTCAGTGCAGCAGAGAGAAGAGCTGCCGGGCGGCTGCCAGGTTAGAACTGGGCAGCCATCCCAAATGTGTGTGCAACTGTTCCTGCGGCCAAGTTTATGAGGCAAAGGTCATGCTCACCCTATTTTTGGAACAGCAGGAAAAAGCATTGCTTCAAACTTGCAAAATGGTAACTTTCCACAAAAACAGCTTAGGCAGATCTGTGGGAAGGCCTAAGACTCTTGGACCTGAACCTGGCTGTCCTGTACACTACATCAGGTGGTCACCATACTTTTAAGATCAAAGCAATCCCAGGAGCAAAAGTCTTCTTGTCTTTTTCTCTCCTGCTGAGAACCAGGACCAGGACTGAAACAAGTTGAATGGAAGCAACAAAGCTTGCACCCATGGATCCAGGGCAACATTTCTGTCTTGTAGCAGGAAATAACCATGCAGGCAGGCAAAGCAGAGCTCCTCCCTCTGGCCTCTGTCTAAAGGGGATAGCGGTCCAAAGCTGATAGCGGTGTGTTTGCTGCCAAACAGGGAAGCACTAGGCAGTTTGGGGGATTGGAATGTCCATGGGTAGCATGAGAAGAGACTTGTGGCTGGAGCTCGCCCCAACTTTGTCCCCCCCCCCCCAGTTTTATAAAACCAACATGCAGCCTTCCAAGCCCAGATGCAAACACCCAGGCTGCCGGGGTTTGGATGCGACCCAAAATTTGTACCGTTTGACTTCAGCCTGCGTATGTAACTATCATGAATGTTTTAAATAGCCGCTGCACTTGTCCAGGGAACATTTGCAAACGTAGTCTCAGAACGCAGGCTTAGTGGCCACCTGCCTGGGTGCAAATTCCAGCTCTGGCCTCAGCGTGAGAGAGAACACACTCAGAGAGGGGCTGCTACATTTACAAGGAAGGGCCCAGGCACAGGTGAGAGCTGCTGGAGAGAGCGAGTCTAGCAGGCATGCCCCCAGGGTATAGAGTCCTCAGGACAAGGTGGGAGTGGCTGATGTCTAGCCGAGTGCCCCCAGGGTATAAGAGAGTCTTTGGGACCAGGGGGGAGTGGCTGATATCTAGCCCAGTGCCCCCAGGGTATAGAGTCCTCAGGACAAGGAGGGAGTGGCTGCCGTCTAGCCGAGTGCCCCCAGGGTATAAGAGAGTCTTGGGGATCAGGGGGGAGTGGCTGATGTCTAGCCCAGGGCCCTCGGGGTATAGAGTCTTCAAGACAAGTGGCTGTGGAAGTAACCCTGGGAGAGATGGTGGAAAATTCCCATAGATGTCCTGCCTTCATGATGTAGCTGAGGAGTGCAAAGCAAGGGATAAATTCTGATCCCAGGACTGAACTCTCATCCCTGAGCTAAGCCCTGATCCCAGGTCCGAACTCTAATCCCTGGACTAAGTCCTGATCCCTGATCTGAATCCTGATTCTAGTCCTAAAACCTGCTCTTTCACGGTGAGCCCTGGCCCCTGGGTTAAACCTACTCTCTGAGCTGATCCCTGATCTCAGGCTGGAGACCTCACCCTTAGGCTGAGCCCCAAGCCTTCTTGTTTCCCAGTCCTCTCATTCCTGGAAAGGACAAACCTTTTTGTGGAATGAGGCCAGTCCCCTTGAATTTGCCCTTTCTGCTCCATCCCAAGCAGCAGCTGGCCAGCGTTTTCTGGTGTGCAAAAGTTTGCCTCACCTCCCAGACAGAGCAAAAATCCAGTCACTAGTCTCCAAAAGTCCCCAATTTCAAATCAGCTGGAAGACCTTGGCCTGCCTGGGACCCTTGCACAGGAGACCTGCTCATTGCCTGAACACGGGTTAGGAACATTCAACAGTCCTCCGAATGCACATGTGATATACCCAAGTATGTACATGTGTCAGTCCTGAGGGTAAGTGCCAGAACAGTTCACGAACTGGGACCGCAACTAGCCGATACCCTTAGGCTATCGCTGTCTTTTTATCAGCTGAAGGACCTCTGGGTTTTAAGGTCAACCACCTCCCAGCAGGGAGCCCCCCAGTGGTACTTGAGGCAAGCTGTTATCAACCCTGCTGAAGGTCACCAGTACCCTCACACCTACCCCTAAAGACCACAGTTCAGCTTCCTACTATTGTTTTTCTCTTTCTTTTTCTAAGTTTTTTGAGACAGGGTTTCTCTGTGTAGCCTGAAAGTCCTCTGTAGACCAAGCTGGCCTTGAACTCGGAGACCTGCTTGCCTCAGCCTCCTGAGTGCTGGGATGAAAGGGGCGCTATGTACCACCACCACTGGTTTCTGCCATTGTTTTTATTGGTCCATGGGTAGGGGTTGGGGGAGACAGGTGGGCTCATATCTTTAGGCGAGCAGAAATGGGGCGGTTCACATGCTCAGGGGAGTCCAGGAAGGCTTTGAGTTTGGGTCGGGCTCTGAGGCGTGCCACATAGGCCAACAGCAAGGGGAAGTCATTCAAGCAGTCAGGGAACAGGAGCTTGTGGTTCAGCAGCAAGTCTAGCAGTCGGTAGTCAGCAAAGGAAATCTATGGGACAAGGGTATATGACAGGGCTTGAGTTGGGGCCAGAGGGAGAAGCTCCATGAAGCCAAACGCTGGACGCTTCCCGCCTCCACTGCTGTATCAGGCAATTTGGCCTCAGTTCAGAGAAAGTGGGAAAGGCCTGAGCCAGTGCTCACCTGGTCACCCACAATGAAGGACTGGCCTCCCTTGTTCTGGGCCAGCAGAGTTTCAAATGGTTTCAGGTGTCCCGGAAGTTCCTTCAGATACTGGGCTTTGCCCTCCTCCTGTGGACAGAAATGATGGCCCCAGCTGGGGATGTACAGCCAGACTGCCCAAGGTGATCTCCCTTTCCTGACCACCCTACTGGGCACTCGCCTGTAGCCCTACATACATAGTTACGGAGAACCTGGCCAATGTGCCTGACGAGGTCTTCCAGTCCGTCATTGACCATGTCCACCAGAGCTGCCTCTTGCTGGTCTTTGCCGTAGAGCCCTGGGTCAGGAAGCAGGCAGCAGGCTCAGGTTCTGGACTCAGAACTCAGCCTGCGCCGTCAGGACCCTACTCTGTAGCTTTGCTTTGGAGATCTTCCCTGCCTACGTCAGCCACACCACCTTCACAAGGTCAGTCAGCCCAAGGCCACAACCAACTGAAGCCCAGGCCTGTTTTCTGGGCCGCACCTGTCACTGGATCTGTCACACCAAGGGAAGGCAAAGACTCTGGTTTGTCCCTTCCCTAGAACAGGCTGTCTAGGGACCTAGACAGTGAAGTGTGAAGGCCGCTATCCATATATATCCTGTGATGCTCAAGGCAGTTGTGGTGGCAGGCCCCAACTCAAGGCCTCAGTCTGCTCTCTAAGCCCTGCAGAAGTTATGGAACTCCAGGCACCCCCTTTCCTAAGCAGGCCCACAGAGAATAGTTGCCTCGGCCTCCTTCCTGCTATTCTTCAGTTAGGCCGAGGCCTCCTCACTGTGGTGATGGGTTTCCCTGACTCGGGTATGGCCAGGCGAGGAAGAAATGGACAGAAAGGCCTACTAGAAAGTCTCTACCCCACTGCGTTGTCACACAGAAACTGGAGGCCCGCCTCTTATGAGAGAGAGGTCATCTAGGGAAAAGTGATATAAGTTTCACAGAAACTCACAGCCTCTGGCTGTGTAGACAGCCCCGGAACACACCTAGGTGCCTTCTGGAACCTGGGCCTGCAACCTTCCTCTAGGGCAACCCTCTTGCCCTCTACCCAGGTGAGACATTGGTTGCTGCAGGTGAGGCAGCTCGAAGCCCCAGGGCATTTGACAGATGCTGCGCTTCAGGACTCACCGAAGGAGCGGCCCAGGTGCCGCAGGACGGCATTCGATTGGTACAGGGTGAGGTCTCCATCCTGGAACTTGGGGAGCTGGCCAAACAGCTGGGGGAAGACAGCTCTGTAAGGGGTGCTGCCCCTGGCTGCCCCCAACCCTAGTCACAGCACCCTAAGGCTGCGCCCCAACCCCATCCCCACTGAAGTGTAGGCACTCACACAGGAAGCCTTGAGTGTCCCCTGCCCCCAGGCATCCATTGTCACTACTTCCTCAGTCCAGCTCTGGCCCTGGTCTGCTAGCAGCATGCGCATAACCTCGCAGCGCCCTGTGTTGGGGTACAGGACAGGAACTGAGGAACAGTGAAGGGACGGGAGTTTGTTAGAGTGGGAGGCAGACACGGGAACCGAACTGAAACGCTAGCTTTGGAGCCTCGTTGGGAGGGGAGAAATGTAGTAGAGGCCAAGCCCTAATAGTATCATGGAGAGCGGGGACCCAACTTCACCCCCAACGTCCCAGGAAAGGAAGCGTGCTGCCTGGGCAGTCCTGGCCCCTCCAACCATAGTTTGTAGTCCCGCCCCAACACGGCCTTGGCCACGCCCCCAGGCCCGGCAGCCCAGAACCAGAGCGACCCCGAGGACTACAGCTTGTGCCCTTCATCTTGAAAGCGCTGAGGCCACACCTCGGAAGGGGAAATAGACGATGGTGTAAGGCGGCACTAGGAGAGATAGACAGAAAACACGATGAAGACCTCATGGCGGTTGGGGGTGGGGTGCCAATTCTGGCCAGGCACCGCCCTCACCGCCCAGCTTCATACTTAACTTGTGGGTGATGAGGTGCGGTGCAAGCTCAGCAGCAAGACAGAAGGTGAACAGGGCCTTATATTTACAGCGAGGCTCCGCCTCCTCAGACCGCCCTAGAAATATACACCAAGTCTCTGAGTTCAGTACACTAGGCTCTAGGCTAAGGTTAGGTGAGGTGGGGCGGGGACTGTACTGGGGCTTTGCAAGAGGCACGCGTGCTAAGCCTCACACCTTAACACGCCCCAAACACACTGTTCTTGGTGTACTCATGAGCTTGGACAATGCCTTGCAAGCATGAAGGTCTCCAACCAACAGCATATATATAGTAACTGCTCAATAAATGCTTGCTGTAAGAATAAGGCAATATAGCCGGGCGGTGGTGGGCACGCCTTTAATCCCAGCGTTAGGGGGCAGGCAGATCTCTGTGAGTTCGAGGCCAGCCTAGTCTACAAGAGCTAGTAGTTTCAGGATAGGCTCCAAAGCTACAGAAACCTTGTCTTAGAAAAAAAAAAAAAAGAAGAAGAAGAAAAAGAAAAGAAAAGAAAAGAAAAGAAAAAATAAGGCAATGTGGCAATGTTACTTGGCCTGGTAGCTCACTCATTTAATCCCAGCACTAAGGGTGCAGAGGCCCGCAGCTCTCTGTGAGTTCAAAGCCAGCTTGGTCTACACCTAGAGTGCCAAGCCAGACAGAGCTTTATAGTGAGACCCTGTCTTCTCAAGAAAAGAAAGAATAAGGAAATGTTCACAAATCCACTATCCCCTCCTGTCCTGGTGACACTGTAACAGAAAGAAGACTTACAGGATTACATCCTCAAGACTAGCTCGGTTCTGCTTTCTAGAGACAGAAACTAAAACAGAGCTGAAGTGACATGCTCAAGGCTACACAGCCGGTAAACAGGATTTAAACCGCCGCCTTGGTCTGGCCAGTTCCTGGGAACTTCACTTTTTAAGCTCATTATTTTTTTCTCTTTGGTACCTTGTTGAAGAAAAGCAGAATGTGTCCCTTCCAAATAAGCTTCTCTAACATAAAACATATCTTTGAGGCTGGCTATGGCAGTGCCCTTGTGAGATCCAAGAAGGAAGATCATGTGAGACCAGCCTGGGCTGCATAGTGAGACCCTGTCTCAGAAAATAAAATTAGGGGCTGAGGAGCTGGTTCAACGGTGAAGAGCACGTACTGCTCTTGCAGAGGACCTGGATTCAGATCCCAGCACCCATGCCAGGCGGACCACAACCACCGATAACTCCAGCTCCATGGGGTCTAAAGCCTCTAGCTCCTGAGGGCACCTGCATGCACACACACACACACACACACACACACACATAAAAATAAAATAAAAAAATCTTTTAAAAGATAATAGAAACTCAGGGACATGCCACCTGGCCTGACGCCGAACTCAACTCCAGGAAGCCACAGAAAAGAGAGCAGACTCCCGGGAGTTGGTCCTCTGATCCTCACAGCTGGTACAGCATGATGTGCACTCGCAACACTGCAATAAAGTAAAAATTAAACAAAATTACTGCAAAACCTGGGCAACGGAGAACAGCAAACGGTGGTAAGGATTTCTCCCTCCCTCCCTTCCTCCCTTTCTGCTTAAAGGTGAGAAACAAATTTGAGTGTTTATGCATGTGTGTGCATGTTTGCATGTATGTGCACGTGTACATGTGCAGGTGTGGGCTGTGTGTATTTGTGTTGTAAGCATTTGTGTATATGTGTGATGTGTGTGTATGTGTGTATGGTATATATATATGTGTGTGTGTGTGGCATGTGTATATGTGTGTGTGGTGCATGTTACATTTGGTGCATGTATGGTTTATTGTATGTGGAGTGTGTATGTATCTGGGAGGACAACCTTGAGTGTATTTTCTGCCATCAGCTTTTCTGAACAGGAGAGCAGGTCTCACTGCCTGGAGCAGGGTAGCCTGGTTGGCCAGTGAGCCCCAAGGACCCTTTCTCCATCACATGCTCTGCCTTTTGTTGTTTTAGTGGGTCCTGGGGGTTCAAGTCAGGTCCTTGTGTTTGCAAGGCAAGCAGCTGGCAGACTGAGCTATCTTATCTCCCAAGCCTGGGAAACTAATTCCTTGAGCTCAAACCTCATCAGCCCGAAGGAGTGTGCAGACAAACTCAACTTTGTTCCTTTCTACCATGTATTTCTTGTGCTGGTTCCCCTCTGAATGCCCGCGGTGGCCTTTTACAGTTCTCACTACCTCCCTACCCTTTAGTTTCTGCCTGTGGAAGATGCTGGTCAGTGGAACTGGAAGCCCAAGTTTCTCCCATGACTTGTTGCTTTTTATAGTTTTTTTTTTTTTTTTTTTGGTTTTTTGAGACAGGGTTTCTCTGTGGCTTTGGAGCTTGTCCTGGGACTAGCTCTGTAGACCAGGCTGGCCTCGAACTCACAGAGATCCGCCTGCCTCTGCCTCCCGAGTGCTGGGATTAAAGGCATGCGCCACCATCGCCTGGCTGCTTTTTATAGTTTTTGAGATAAGTTTTCATCTATTTATTCTGAGGATCTCACTGTGTGGCTGGTTTTCCCACAAAACTCAGCAAGGTTGAAGGAGAACATCCTGTGCCTCCAGCATGGAGTCTCCAAACCACTTCTCGAGCCTGTGCATCCTGTGCCCTTTCCACACAGGCCAGGTTTGGGGGCAGAGATACAGGACAAACCACACAGGGAAGTTCCGGTCTATGGCATGCCGAGGACTCTAGCCAGCCTCCCTCCTTTCACCTCCCCCTGCCGTGTCCCTCAAGGGAGACTCTCAGTAGGTCAGAGCCACAAGGAAGGTGGAGGTGTAGAACCATCCACCTAACACTTGGAAGAACCAAAATTACCCCAATTAGGAGAACCCCAACAGCCAAGGCTCTTGCTTGGGAAGCACTTCCTCTCCCGTGAGCCCTCAGCTTTGTGGGGCTGGGAGCAAGTGCAGGAGGTGGTGCCAGAGCTGGGCTCTCATCCCTGGCTCACAGCTGGAGGAACATCTGCCCTGCAGGAGCCGCTTACTAAGAGCTTTCATAGACGATCCCATTTCATCTCCCATGCAACCCTGGGAAGAAGTTAAGGAGGAAGGGAGGGAGGAAGGCTTGTTGCCATTACGCAGATGGGACATGGTGTCTGCCAGACATTCCTTCATCATGTGGAAGCACCGCGGACTTTGGAAAGCAGGTGCTATAGTTCAAATAGGTGACCCCAAAGGTCTGTGTAGTAAAGACTTGGTTATCAGACTGTGTAGTACTATTAGAATAGGTTCTCAGCCTGTGGGTATGCTACTTACATTACTTAATGATTTATAACTAGCAAAGTTATGAAGTTGCAATAAAAATAATTTTATGGTGGGGATCACCAGAGCATGAGGAACTATATTAAAGGGTCTTAGCATTAGGAAGGCTGAGAACCACTGCCTTCCAGAGTTCCACGCGACTGCCTGAGATCACAGTCCTCTGGTTCTACAAGCCCAGACTTGGACCTGGCTCTGGGATCACCCCCAGGGCCTCCTCTTGTGGGTCCCAGAAGCAGATCCTTGACATTTCAATGGGCCAAGCTCTCTCTGTCCATCCCCAACCTCCAGACTGTGTGTCTATCCACACCTGTTTCTAGGGCAATTTAAAGACATATACAGCTTTAGTTTATGTAAAATTCACCTGTATATAATGAATGTTCTGAGGGTTTTATTATATTCAGCATTGAGTAATTGTCACCACTGTCCAAGTCCAGAACATTGTTCTTGAGCCAAAAGTCCCCATTAGCAGTGACCCCACATCACCAGGGTACCAGCGGTTCCCTTTTCTGACGTGTCACATGAAAGGACCCAGACAGTATTCATCTTTTGTCTTTCTGGCACCTTTCATTTAGCATAGCATTTTTCCACAGTCTATCCACGTATTTGGTATGCATCAATACTTTCTAACTATGGCTGAAAACGACTCCATTGTATGGGGCTGGAGATGCAGATCAGTTGGTAAAGTGTTTGCCATGCATAAAGCTGGCCTGAGCTCAATCCCCAGCACCACGTAAACCAGGCATGATGGCTCCTGCCTGTAATCCTAGCATTCTGGAGGTGGAGGTGGGAGGTTCAGATGTTCAAGGTCATCCTCCACTCCGTAGAATTCAAGGGCACCTGGGCTATGTGAGAGTCAGCTTCAAAAAAAAAAAAGCCAAAAAAGCCACGTAAGCCAGATGTGGGTGGTGGTGCACATCTTTAATCCCAGCACTCAGGAGGCAGAGGCAGGCGAACCTCTGTGAGTTGAAGGCCAACCTGGTCTACAGAGTGAGTTCCGGACAGCCAGGGCTACTCAGATAAATCACTGAGTGGTGCATGCCTACAATCCCAGGTGCTTGACAAAAGGAAAGGAGAAAGAAAAAGGGGGGAAGAGAAATGGCTGGACACGGAGCTTGTTGGTAGAGTATTTGCCTGGCACATTGAGGCCCTGGGTTTAATCATTGAAATTAAACAATGAAAAGAGGGACAGGAGGCAATGCCGGGAACCCAGCCCTGGCAGCCCCTCTTGCAGAACAGGGGGACATTTTCAAGGGTGGCCTTGCCTGGCGCAGAGGGACTGAAGAGCCACTTGCAGAGTCGCTGTGAACAATCACAAGCCCTTCCCAACCTTAACCGCCTGGCCAGACTCCACACACCTCTCAGGCTTGGCCTGTCTCAGATCTCAGAACTTCCTCTAGGCTGTGTTCAGAGTTTCCTCTTCGCGGAGGCCACCTGCTCCCAGACACCTTGTCTCCAAGCATGCAAGGCCTCTCTCTAACAGTCTTTGAGACTCTCCTTGTATTTCCCATCAACTGTAGTCCTACATTGCTGAAGGTAATTGCTCCTACCAACTCAAAAGTTCCAGAAGTGAGGCTGGCTGCCTGCTCCCAGGATCAGAGGATTCAGAGCTGATCCTCAACCAACACCACCCTCTGATGCCCCCATCTGTTGCTGCTCATACCTTCTACAGAGGGCACTGATGCCCTTGCCTGCCTCCTGAGGGCTCTGCCCAATGCTACGAAAGCACCCAGACACTGCTGGATCACTGTTGATGACTGTTAACCTCAACCAGGACTAGATTGACACCAGTGGACACAGCCTAGATCCAAGTGTTCCTCTTCCCTGCCTAGGTGGGTGTTCCCAATCACAAACAGACTGCTTGGGGGCCCTTGTCTGAGTTAAAGTCACCGAACTGGGAGTTCTTAGGGCAAGTGGGTCTGTTATGTGGTCCCAGCCTGGGACTAGACACCAGGGTGGTTTCATGTCACCCAGGCTAGTCTAGACCTCACTGTGTACCCAAGGATGACCTTGAACTCTGGATTCTTCCACCTCCATTCCTGGGTGTTTTACAGGTGTACACCACTATGCCTGGTTTATTCGGTCCTGGGGATTGAGGCCAGGGTCTTTCTACATGCTAGACAATCACTCTACTGAGTGACCTAGAGGCCCAGCCTCTCTCTTTCCCCCTCCCCTGGCCTTGATGCTTGCAAGTGAGTCGGTGAGTAGATGACAGAGTCACCAGCTCAGATGGCAGACATGGCGTGGGATCTGGTTCCCTAGGACAAAGGCTGGTGCAGAGGGCAGGTGAATAAATCATGAGGGGCCTGCAGCAGGCCAGCAGGCCACAGCTGACCTCATTCTGGAAGTGAGGCGTAGGCAGCTGCGTGGTGAGTGGCTGGGGTGTGGCAAGGGGGAAGGGGTTTTGTGGCACCTCCACCCTTGTTCCTTGAGAGGAACTTGAAGGTCACTGGAGAGGTGGGGAGACAGAAGCTAAAACAGAGGTGTCCTGGGGTTCCAGGTGGGGGAGGGCGAAGCAGGTGGCATGCTTTTCCAGAATCTTGGAGTAAAAGAGTAGGAAGGGCAGACAGACAAAGCAAGGTGAGAAAGAGCCTCTGAGCATCTGTGAAAGGGACTGAGGGGAGCAGACAGGGGCTGAGGAGAGTGGATGGGGGGCTGAGGGGAACGGAGAAAGGTCAAGGCACAGAGAGAGGGCCAGAGGGTCATGGGAACAGTGCTAGACCAAGACAGAGCTGATGGAGAATGAACAGGATACGGAGCATGCTCAGACCACCAGCCAGAGATGTGCCAGCAGGACTTGGGGGCTGAAGGAGGCCCATCCACTTGGGAGCCTAGCCACCTGGGTCAGCAAGGAGACCTGGGGTGCAGTCTGTGAAGGCCGGAAGGAGGGAGGAAGATGAAGATTTCAGAGATGGGCTACATGAGGGGCAATGGAAGAAGATAGTGACTTTAGGGGAGTTGGACTCTACTAATCCCCAGAACCAAAAGGGAAACGGTATCTGAGCTTCCTTCCTGCAGATCAACCAGCCCCAGCAGGAACAAAAAAGGTGCTACATCCAGGGCCATGGCCCTGCCTGAGGGCCCAGCAGATGGCAGCCTCTCTGAAGGGGACTCCATCCCATCCACAAACACTCCAGGACCCAGCCAGGACCTAGCCAACCCCACTGCCCGCAGGCGGGCCCTCCTCCGTGAGCTGGAGGCCCAGGTGCAGGCTGCCTATGGGCAGGTAAGGGGCAGGAACTGTTCTTTAGGGGAACCCACATCCCAGCTGGATATAAGACAGCCCCAGGGCCAAGTCCACATACAGGTGATCAGAGGGCTGAGAAGAAGCTAGGGACCCATCTCTGTGGATACGAAGGGATCCAGTACCCAGCGTGATCCTTTATGTAAGGTATCGAGCACTGGTCCAATTACAGGGTAAAAGAGCCCTGAACGGAGACAAGGTCCTGGCCGCAGACTTCAGACCGGCCAAAGGTAAAAGTGGGTAGGCTCTCTCTCCGAAGACTCATCTTCCAGTCCCCAATTGCCACAGAGAGTTGGGCTCCAGCTGACCCAGGCATGGGGTGCCAGCTCCTTCCGTGGGGATCCAAGCCTGCTTCTGAAGGTGCTGATTGGGGAGATTAGAGAAAGGCTAAGAGGAGAAGGGCTAGGGGCGGTGTTCAGAAGACCCTCCTGAGGAAGTTCCAGGAGGCTGTGCCTTCCAGGGAGCCTTGACTCTGAGTACCCCCCTACTTGCAGAGATTCTCTGAGATAATCCGGGATTGGATTAGGGCCCAAGCCCCGGGCCCAGGGCCCCCCGCCTGCCCACCCGCCCCTGATCTTGCCCACAAAACCCCAGGAAAATCCTCTCCAGTGCTCCCAGGCTGTCCCTGAAAACAGCAGGAGGCTGGCAGAATCCACAGCATCCTCCCAGGACTCAGGGCCTGGCATGGTTCAGGGACCCATGGGGAACTGTGCCAAGCGGCCCTGGCGCCGGAGGCCTAAGGTAGGAAGATGAAGGGGAAACCTAAGGCCAGAAACCTGGGTGGCCCCATGTGTCGGGCAGGCAGTAGCCAGAGACCTAGGAGTACTGGGCTGGATTAGAGAGGTCCGCGGGCTCCAGGGGAGATGGAGGGGACATCTGTATGCTTTTCTTAAGGAGATGTTTTTCTGGACAAACAGCCCCTCTGATCTTGGCTGGGACTCCCCTGCTAAGTTAATAGTCCAGCTGCCCGTTCTGGGCAGGCCCTACTCTCTCAGCCGTGGCCAGGGTGACCAGAGTAAGAGGCCACAGGCTACAGGTTTCCTCAAGGACCTGGGAGAGGCCCTCACCTCTTAGGGGTGAACCTTTCCAGCCTAGAGAGTTAATGGGGCTTGTGTACTCAGAGGCCCCGCCCCCTCTGCCAGGGGCTGAGCTCCAGAGAACGGAGCTGGAGAGGGGCTGGGGGGGGATTGCTTCGGCTTATGGCTGAATTTGCCACAGGAACACTGGCAGTGGCCTGGAGCCCCCCTAGGGAGCCCCAGTCCCGGCCCTAGCCCCAGAGCTGCGGAGCAGGAGGGCACCCAGGGCTACTCGGTGCTTGGCAGTCTGGTGGGGCCAGCCTGCATCTTCCTTCGACCCAGCATCGCCGCCACCCAGCTCGTATGTACAGTCACTCCTCTGCCAGCCTGCTGCCCCGGTCCCTTCGCCTCATCGCTCCCTGAATAGGAGGGAGAGGCCGGAGAGGACGTCGGAGGATAGACACGCAACCCCGGGGTTGGGACCAGAGCGGTAGCTCCAGAACAAGTTAAGAGTTCAGGGAGCCCCTAGATCCATACCAGACATTGGGGGTGGGTAGGGACCCAGAGAAACAGCCACCCAAGGATTGGGGGTGCA
This sequence comes from Microtus ochrogaster, assembly GCF_000317375.1. Taxonomy (NCBI): domain Eukaryota; kingdom Metazoa; phylum Chordata; class Mammalia; order Rodentia; family Cricetidae; genus Microtus; species Microtus ochrogaster. The sequence continues at coordinate 38,800,926 of NC_022015.1, forward strand.
GCCCAGTGACAGAGCACTTGCTTTTCGCAAGACCAGGGTCACGCCTACAAAAACAGAAAAGTAAGTTCTTCCAAGGGAAGATGACTGGAGGTGGCAGGGTTCTCAGGAGAGGGACAGTGGCAAAGCCGACTTGCAGTGACATTGAGCACAGCTGGGTTGTGTATGACTATGACGTTCTGTCTGGCCCTGGGATCTACCTCTGTCAAAAGGAGCTATGTACCTCAAAAGACAGTGTAGGAACAGGGGTCCTGAGGGTCCCCTGGCAGGTTACAGGAAAAGAGAACCCCAAGACACCCAGGCAGGTGAGCAGGACTGGGCAGAATAAGTCGCAGGCCCTGGGTATGCTGTGGTGTGGGCTGGATGACGAACCCAAGAAACAGAAGGAAGGTGCTGAGGCCTGGGTGTGCCAAGGAATCCCTAAGCCATCTGTGCCTGCAGGACCGGGAGCTGAGACCAGAGGAGATTGAAGGTAAAGAAAGAATTCAAGGAGGGGCTAGTCGAGGTGGGGCATGGATGGAGATTAGAAGGGGAGGTTTGGGGCTGGGGCCTCTGCAGGGTCCAGGAAGGGTAAGAAGGTTATGGGGTGAGACTGGGCAGGGAGGGATGGCAAACCCTCCCTTCTTCGGCTGCCAACCCCTTGGTCTCAGTGACCACACTGGTCAAGGGCCTCTTTCATATTTGTCCTGGCTGTCCACTGTGGGCCTGGCCCCTCACTGAGAACCAGGAAGCACTGCTAACCAATAGATAAGGCCCCACCTTCTGGAGATAGCTACAGTGGCAGCTGTGTGGGTCTGGAGAGGAAGAAAAAGCAGAGAAGCCTCCCTGGAGTCGGTGACACTGAAGCCGAGGAGGGAAGAATGGAATCTCCCTGAGCTCATAGCTTTTCTAGCTTTCCTCCCCCTTTCCCTTCTCTTTTTAATCACCTAGAGCAGAAACTGACACGTAGTAGATGCTTCCCAAACATTCCATGAGAACAGAAATTTAAGACCATATGTGCAAAAGCCCTAAGACAGCAAATAGGAACTGAGGTTTAAGAGCAAGAAGGGACTGGAACAAAGGGGACAGATGGGCTGATCCCAGCTGGCAGCCAGGGAGAGTTTTGGAAAGGACTAAGCTCACTCTGCCCGGCAGAGCTGCAGGTCGCCTTCCAGGAGTTTGACCGAGACCGGGATGGCTATATCGGCTACCGGGAGCTGGGTGCCTGCATGCGGACGCTGGGCTACATGCCTACAGAGATGGAGCTCATTGAAATATCACAGCAGATCAGTACGTGCCTCAGCCCGTGCCTCAGACCCACCCCACCCCCGCACTTCAGCCCCGGCCCAGACCTGAGGTAGCTGCATGCACTGACCCAAGAGCACAGGGCATAACTGTCTTTAAAGGACAGCTGCCTCCTAAGAATCTACTAGGAGAGTGGCGAGGATGACACGACCCCCTCCTGCCTCCCCCGACCTGTTTACCAATAGTGACTGAAGCTCAGAGAGGTGAAGTCTTTGTCCAGAGCAGGCTCGGGAAAGAACAGTGAGTCTTACGAGCCTGCTTGAGGATGATTCTCACCAGTAGCTGCAGATGACGCAGCCTCTGGTACCCAGGGATGAGAGCCCATCCAGTGCCATGAAGGAAGGGACCAGGGGCCAGAGGGAAGGCGGTGGGCTGGGGAAGGCAGGTCAGGTGCTAGGCCAGGGTCTTCCCTCAGGTGGTGGGAAGGTGGATTTTGAAGATTTTGTGGAGCTGATGGGTCCCAAGCTGTTGGCAGAGACTGCGGATATGATAGGCGTGAAGGAGCTTCGAGACGCCTTCCGGGAGGTGCGCCGGGGTGGGAGGGGTGGAGGGTGGGGGAGACTGTGAGATTGCAGGAGTTAAGGGCTGAGCGGATGTGGGACTCAGTCACTGACCCCAGGCCACCATCGATGCTGCCACAGTTTGACACCAATGGAGATGGCTGCATCAGTGTGGCAGAGCTGCGGGCAGCCCTCAAGGCTCTGCTGGGGGAACGCCTCAGCCAGAGGGAGGTAGATGAGATACTCCGAGACATCGATCTCAACGGAGATGGCTTGGTTGACTTTGAAGGTAACGCCTCCCCTGTTTAGCTGAATATGCCCTGAAGATTCCAAACCAGCAGTTCTTCACTTGTGGGCCTTGACCCTTTGGGGGTTGCATATCAGATATTTATATTAGGATTCATAACAATAGCAAAATTAGTAACAATGGAAATAATTTTATGGTCGGGGTCACCACAACATGAGGAAGTGTATTAAAGGGTCACAGTGTCAGGAAGGTTGAGAAACTCTGATCTAAACAGACCCGGGTTAAACATTATTGGAGGATCAAGGAGGCAGGGCTATTATACTCCCTACTGGCGAGAGAAGAAATCCGTGTCAGTTCTCAGGATAGCTAAAGTACTTACTTAGGATAAGGAACTAGGGAGAGCCAAGATTGTAATCTGGGCAGCTGAGGCCCCTCCTCCTGGTTCTCAGATGCCTTTGAAGGTCTCCTCAAGCCCACTCTAGCCCACTCTTGAGCAGGCAGATCTGCCAACCCTGATGGGGTCAGGAGGGCAGACCTGAAACCTTGCCCTTGTCCTGGCAGAATTTGTTCGGATGATGTCTCGGTGAGCTTATATAGAAGCTGGAGTGGACCAGCCTGGAGGACCACAGCCGCTGAGCCGCAGAGGATCCCATGTATTCCTGGAAACTCATTACGAATCAGACTGTGTGCCTCCTCCCACCCCTGCTGGGCATAGTGCCCTCTCCTGTCACCACCCTTAGCTCTCCCTGGTTCTCTGACAATAAAGCATTTTCCAGCTTGTGGAGAAAGAGGTTTTCCTACTTGTTTATCCTAGAAGTCTGGCATGTGACCCCAAAAGTCAACCCCTGGAGCTGGCCTTCTAACCACAGGTTACCTCAATTGTGAGTTCAGGGGGTATGGAGATCCCCTCTTCTTCCTCTCTGGATCCTGGATCCAGTCCAAAGGAAGTGATAAAAGGTATCGCTGAGCTAGGCATGATAGTGCACACCTTTAATCCCAGCTCTCAGGAGACAGAGGCAGATGAGTCTCTGAGTTCGAGGCCAGACTGGTCTACAAAGTGAGTTCCAGGCCAGCTAGGGCTTCCTAGGGAGACTTTGTCTCAAAAGCAAAAACAAAAACCACACACAGAGCCGGGCGGTGGTGGCGCACGCCTTTAATCCCAGCACTTGGGAGGCAGAGGCAGGCGGATCTCTGGGAGTTCGAGGCCAGCCTGGTCTACAGGAGCTAGTTCCGGGACAGGCACCAAAGCTACAGAGAAACCCTGTCTCGAAAAACCAAAAAACAAAAAACAAAAAAAAAACCACACACAGAGAGGAACACATGCAGGTGCACACACACACACGTACATGCATACATCAGTGCTCTGAGTTCTGTGCTTGAAGATGCCCAGGACAGAGCCCTTCTCCAGTTCTGTCATGTATGTATTACTGCCACAGCCTGGGAGGAGCATTGCTCAGAGCTTTCAGGAGGATGGTAGCTAGCAGAAGCCCCCCATTCTGTGCCTCTGTCTGATAGCTAGGGCTTCTTTTTTTGTTGTTTGTTTGATTGTTTTTGTTTTCCGAGACAGACCTGGCTATCTTGTAACCAGGCTGGCCTTGAACTTCCCGAGCACAGTGGGAAGGGAATAGGACTGGTCAGCCCTGCCCAATTCAAGGCCCATCTAATGGACAGTCTGGGCTGGGGGTCTTTTAGGTCAGCATAAAGCATGGGTCCTTCCTGCCCTAACTAGCTGTCCTTTCCTTTACTAGTATCCCTAACCTAAATCTTCACTCTACTAGACACTCAGATCTCCACACAAAGAGCCTTCACAGCTCTTGGATGCTGGGAAGCTGTAGGTCTCCATCCAATGCCATTTTTGTTTGTTTTCGTTTTCTGAGACAGGGTTTCCTTCAATATACAATTACTGAAAATTGACTTTAGACAATAAAACTGGGCCTAGTGTTAGTGGCACACACTTTTAAACCCAGCACTTAGGAGATAGAGGCAGATGGATCTCTGTGAGTTCAAGGCCAGTCTGGTCTACAACGTGAGTTCCAGGACAGCCAGGGCTACACAGAGAAACCCTTGTCTTTTTCTTTTCCTTTTTT
>NC_022015.1:38806515-38849615 GCF_000317375.1 Microtus ochrogaster
TGCTTCTGCCTCCTGAGTGATGGGATTAAAGGTGTGTGCCACAACAACCTGGTTTGTAGAGACATTTTAATTTAACACTCTCAGGTCGAGAAACTGAGAAGCCCAAGATCAAGATTCAGGCAGAGACAGGAGTCTGAGGCTAGCCTCAGCTATATAGTGAGACCCTGACTCAAAAAGCAGAAGAAGAGCAGTGGGTGTGGGGGTGCACACCATTAATCCCAGCCAGCCTACCAAAACAGGGGCTCCAAATTCAGTGAGAGAGCCAGGCAAGGTGGCACACGCCTTTAATCCCAGCACTTAGGAGACTGGGGTAGGAAAATCTCTGTGAGTTTGAGGCCAGCTTGGTCTACATAGGGAGTTCTAAGGCAGGATTACATAGAGTCTATAATGTTAATAATATTGAGGACGAGGAATGTGATTGGGGAAGACATTGGCTGCCAACCTCTGACTCACACATACAATAAATAAAATAAAGTACCAAGGCATTGGGAGCACACTGGTCCTCGCAAGGTGGTCTCAGTGGAGCATGCAGGCACCCCAGTTCCCCAAGCAGCAGCCTGGAATCTGCACTCTGAGGTGCCAGGGCTGGCTTCAGCAGCCTCAGCACCACCCATCTGCAGATCCCAATTAATCCTTAATCCTCAATTAAGTGATCCCTGCTGCCAAGCCTATAGCCCCAGTCCTGTGGCTTTTCCAGACACAGATGGCATCACACATGAGATGTCTCTGCAGGAACTGGGGGTGGCAACCACCAAAATCGAGGGGAAAGCAGGCAGGGTCCACTGCCCACTGTCCTCCAAGCCCCACCCAAGCCTCTGTGGGTGGATGGTGAAGGCCACCAGAGAAGGTCTTAGTCACAGCGTGTCTCCTAACACTAAAAGTGTTCATGGATCCCCCAGAGGTCATATGTGCCCCCCACCACAAAAAGGCCTCTAGTCCAGATGTTCCGGTCCCAGTTGGAGTAGGTCTGGGTCAGGGTCAGGAGGCGAGCATGGGGGTGGCCTGTTTGTGAGCCTGGGTTTCCCAGCTGCTAATTTATGCGTCCCTGGGAGCATGCTCACTGCCTTGGCCCTTGGCCTTCCAGGTCAGCAGTGGTCCACTCCCACTGTGCTCCTTCTGTGTCTGTGAAACAACTAGATTCTCGGCTTGCTGACTTCCTAGATGAACTTTGGGTTTTTGTTGTTGTTGTTTTGAGAGGTAGGGAGGGCTGAGGTTTCTCTGTGTAGCCCTGGATGTTTGGGAACTCTCTCTATAGACCAGGCTGGCCTTGAACTCAGATGTCCACCTGCCTGTGCCTCTGGAGTGCTGGGATTAAAGACTTGCACCACCACTGCCCTGCTAGATGGACTTTTAAAATGTATGCACACTGAAGTCTGCCCATTGACAAATATTCAGTGTCTTCTAGTCACCCTGGTAGAATCATATGAAATGGTTCACTCTCCTAAAAACACTGCCTAGACTTGCTGGCCCTGCCCCACCTCCAGACCCTCCTTAAGCCCGACAGCTAGTCTCCTGTCAATCTTAGGGTACTTTCCCTTTTCTAGCATGCTGCACAATCGGAATCATCCATGCTTTAGCTTCTTCAGGCATTTCTTTCACTTAGCGCCATGCACTAAGATTTAGCTATGCCATTGTATGGGGCTGGAGAGAGATGGCTCAGCAGTTAAGAGCTCTCCCTGGCTGCTCCTCTAGACGACCCCGGCTCAATCCTCAGCACCACGTGGAGGCTCACAGTGATCTGTAACTCCAGTCTCATCCCCGTTCATGCCCTCGGAGGGCATCAGGCAAGCATGTGGTGCACAGACACAGACATACATGTAGGCAAAACACCAATAAATATAAAATAATTAAAATTAAAGAGATTTATCTATTTTATTTTATGCTAGATATATGATTTCCATTTGTTTCTGAATAATATTACATTTTATGAATACACCACAGTTAATTCATCTAGTTACTTTTTTTTCTTTTTTTTTGAAACAAAGTCTGTCTATGTAGTTCTGGTTATCCTCAAACTTTCTGAATAGACCAGACTGGGCTCAAACTCAGAGTTCTGCCTGACTCTGCTTCCCAAGTGCTGGGATTAACGGTGTGTGCACTAAACCCAGCTGTTCCTGGTCACCGGGTGAAGGGTGTTTTACTTTGTAAATTATTCTTGAGACAGAGTCTGGCTATGTAGCCCAGTTTAGCCTCAGACTCACAGCAATGATCCTGCCGAGCTCTGGAATTACAGGAGTGTACCACACACCACCTCTGAAGTCTGAAGCTGGCTGCCTCCCCAAAGGGCCAGGTGTTTGTTGAAGGTTTGGTTCCCCAAGCTCATGGCACTGCTCACCAGGAGTGACGGAAGTTCTAGGATGTGTCGCCACCTAAGGTGAGGTCACTGGGTACTAGTCCTTTTTTTTTTTTTTTAATATAATTTCCTTGTTGATTTTTTGGGAATGTCATATCATGCCTCCCAGTACTGTTTACCTCCCAGTCTCTCCCAAATCCTACCCTAATCCCCCAAGGAAAAGTTTAAAAACATTAAACTAAAACAAAACAAAGCAAGCAAGCAAACAAACAGAAACAAAACAAAACAAAAATCTCTTCGCTCCTCCATCTTTCCTGCCTCTCCAACACCTCTTTATTCGTCCTGGTGGCATTGGGAGCCATGTGTCACCCTTTTGTCCAATCAGCTCTACTAGCAAATGTTCATCACAGTGAGTCACTGGTCTGGTTCATCATCACCACTAGATCCACACCGGAACTCCTCTGGGATATCCCAAGGCTGCCCTAAGTCATGGAGAGCCTTCCACAGCACCAGTCCCTTCACAAGCTCCCACAGGTCCTGGATAGCCAACCCAGGGCCATTGTGGCCACCAGCCTCAGGTGAGGGGGGGGCAGAGGGGCGGGGGGCAGTGACCTATGCCAACAGGATTAACTCCCTCAGCCTGGTGAGGGGTGAGGCCATTTCTCCCAAGTGCGGGGGGGGGTCAGCTCTCCTGTGACAGGGCCAGCTCTCTTCCTGTAGCGTCCAGCAAGAGGCAGGGAAGGGTGGGGCCAGCTCAGCAGGGCTCTCTGATTTCATCACACATGGTTCCTATGGCCCCATGGGATGACATGGGCCACAGACACCAGCTGCAGCTGGACAACACACCCAGACCCATGGGCCTGGGTGACACCATGGCCCTTGGTGGCAGCACAGGCCACCCAGATTAGCATGGCTTCAGCGGTGACCGGTGGACACCTACATGACCACAAGTGAAAGCCCAGACTCTGGCCATAGTTGTAGCCTTTGGTGGCAACACAAAGCCCCTGGCTGTGGCAGGACCATGGACCCAGACATGTGGGCACTGTTCCTGAGCCATTAACCTATTTGATTCTCACACCCAGGAAGTGAACAGGTGTCCTCTGACATCGGCCCCACCCAGGGTCAAACCACCAAGAACTGAAACCATGAAACACAGGAAGGCTTCCTCCTACCAACTGTCAGAGCAGTGGAAAGCTGAAGAACAGAAAGTACATTTGCCCGGCTGGAGGTCATAAACTGCCATAGATGGTCAGGTGCGTCTGCTTTGGGGGCACAGACATGTTCAAGTCAGCTGGGTCAACACCCAGAAATACATTCTCTGGGTCATGTAGTACGACTATAATTTTGGAAGAAGTTGCCGACAGACCTTCTGCAGGGGCTGTGCTATTCTGCCTGCCCACCAACTGTGTGGAGAGCTGCTGCCGCCAACAGTAACAAGGGATGAGGGGCGATTTTCTAACAAGGGTGTAGAGGTGGCTCCTTGCTCATCCATTCATTTTTTTCAACATTATAAAACGTTACATGGCTGGGCAGGGGTGGCACATGCCTTTAATCCCAGCACTCGGGTGGCAGAGGCAGGTGGAATTATATGAGTTTGAGGCCAGTCTTGTCTACAGAGCGAATTCCAGAACAGCCAGGGACACACAGAGAAAACCTGTCTCGAAAAACCAAAAAACAAATAAAACAAAAAATCTTTACAAACATAAGGTGGGTTGTGAGCCTAGCCTTTAATGTCCAAGCCAACTATCCATCCCTAAAACTTTACAAACATAAAATGGGAGAAATATACAGAAATACAAACCAGCAAAATAGCTCAGTGGGTGAAGGTACTTCCTGCCAAGCCTGACAACCTGAGCTTGTTCTCCGGGACCCATAAGGTAGAAGATGAGAACAGATGCCTACACCCTCAAGCTGTCTTCTGATCGACCACACATGGCCCATAGCACACGCACCCACACACACAATAAATAAACAAAATGTAATTTTAAAAAATTGATCCTAGCACTTGGAAGGCAGAGACAGGTGGATTGCTGTGAGCTGTGAGTTCAAGACCAGCCTGGTCTACAGAGCGGGTTCCAGGACAGGCTCTAAAGCTACACACAGAAACCCTGTCTCACAAAAGAAAAAAAAAAAATGAAAGGGACTGGAGAGATGACTTAGGGGTCAAGAGTACCCACTGCTCCAGAGAACCTGAGTTCAACCCCCAGCAGCCATGTTGGATGACTCACAACTACCCAGAATTCCAACTCTAGGGGATCTGACAGCCTCTTCTGACCTCCTCAGTCACTTGCTCTCACCTACACTTACACGCACATGCACACACACATGCACGTACAATTCCAGGCCTGGGGAAGGGTGCCCTTGACAAACTGGCCAAGGGGCTTTTCCATCTTCCCCCACGTGAGTAGAGTCTGCAATTTGGGTGAGCCACAACTGCCTGCTCTAATGTCCTTCAGACACTGTGTTCCTCAGCGAGGACCCTCTCAATCGGATTGTCACTACCCCAAACACAGATGTTAAAAGGACTGAATGTTTGTGTATTCCCTGAAACTCATTGGCTGAACCCTTAGTCACCACTGAGGCCCCATTGTGACTGAACCTGGAGGTAGGTTTCTGAGGAAGTCATGAAAATTTAACAAGGTCAAAAGGCAGGGCTCTTATCTAGAAACCCTGTGTGGGGTCAGGAAGAAAGCCCACACCAGGAGCCCACGAGGCTGGTACCCTGACCTCAGACTTTTAGCCCCTAAACTGCGCAGAATTAATCTGTGACTTAGACCACTCAGTCCATGGTATTTCCTTCTGTCGGATATTAGTCAGCCCAGCTGATGAACATATGGAGCAATGGAGAAGCAGGAAGGCTTAGCGTTTGAAAGGAGAGGGGACTGGGACATTCATCAAAGGATATTTCACAGTGGCTGCTCCTCACACCCCCATCCACCCACTGGAGTCTGTCCCACAGGGCAGTCTTGCTGGCACACTTACGGGGGCTCTTGGGTAACCTGATCAGCACTTTTTTTTTCTTTTTGTTTTTTTCGAGATAGGGTTTCTCTGTGGCTTTGGAGCCTGTCCTGGACTAGCTCTGTAAACCAGGCTGGTCTCGAACTCACAGAGATCCTCCTGTCTCTGCCTCCCGAGTGCTGGGATTAAAGGCGTGCGCCACCACCGCCCGGCCAGCACTTTGTTTTTTAGGGTTTTTTTTGAAACAGGATTTAAGTAGTTCAGGCTGGCACTGAATTCATGATCCTCCAGCCTCAGTTGAGGTTACAAGCACTCACCACCATGCCCAGTCCTTATTTTAATTATGTATTAGAGAATTCTTTGTGTGAGACAGGGTTTCTCTGTAGGAGTCTGTTCTGGAACTCGCTCTTGTAGACTAGGCTGGCCTCAAACTCACAGAGGTCCGCCTGCCTCTGCCTCCCGAGTGCTGGGATTGAAGGCGTGCTCCACCTCCGCCCAGCCCCCATTATTATTTTTAATTGGAAGTTTTGGGGTTGTTGGTTTGTTTGGTTTTGTTTTCTAGACAGGGTTTCTCTGTATAGCCTCGACTGTCCTGGAACTAGCTCTGGCTGGCCTCGAACTCGCAGAACTTCCACTGCCTTTGCCTCCTAAGTGCTGGAATTAAAAGCAATCACCAACACTGGTTTGTTTTTTAATAGTCTTTAAAATGAAATGTAGTTGACTGGGAGTTGGGGCGCATGCCTTTAATCCAAGCACTCAGGAGGCAGAGAGGATCTCTGAGTTCAAGGCCCATCTGGTCTATACAACAATTCTGGATTAGCCAGAAGTAAATAATGAGAATCTCTCTCTAAAATAAAATTTTAAAAAGATTTATTTTTATGTCTAGTGTGCTTTTCCTGAATGTATGTTTGTGTCCTACATGTTTGCTTGGTGCCCACTAAGAACAGAAGCAGCACTGGGCCCACTGGAAATGCAGTTACAGGCGGCTACTATCTGTGTGAATGCTTAGATTCTACCCTGGGTCCTCTGGAAGGCAGCCTGTGCTTTCAACTGCTGAGACATCTCTCCAGCCTCTTATCTGAGGTTTGTAAAACAGTGGGTTGGGGACTGAAGAGATGGCTCAGCATTTCTGCAGACATACACGCAGGCAAAACACTCACATGCATAATTTTTAAATTTTCACTTGTTCATTTGTTTATTTAGGTTTTTTGAGACAGGATTTCTCCATGTAACAGCCCTAGCTGTTCTGGAACTCGCTCTGTAGACCAGGCTGACCTCAAACTCACAGAGATCCACATGCCTCTGCCTCCCAAGTGCTGGAATTAAAGGTGTGCACCACCACCACCGACCGGCCCATAAAGTATTTTTGATTTAAAAATGAATTAATTTAAAGAAAATAGGACTAGATGGCCAGACCCAGGTGGGAGTTTTATTAGCGGATGAAGTTAGAAGAATGGGTAGCACATCAGCTCAGCTCCATCTACTCGAGGCCAACTCTCATCTCTCCTGCTCTGCCCACTTCCTAGTTTAATTTCCAGGGATCATTGTCTCCATGTTTCAGATAAGGAAACTGAGGAATGTTCAGGCAAGAAACTCTGGCACGTGCCTGTAATGCCTAGCATTTGGGAGGTGGAGGATCAGGAGTTCAAGGCTATCTTCAGCTACACTTGAGTTCGAGTTCAGACTGGGCTACCTTGTCTCAATCCCACCCAACCCTCCAAAAAGAGAGCCCCGGGAGAAATCGCTATTGTGGGGCTAAAATTCCAACCAAGGAAGGACCTTGACCCAGGTCCTGCTCGCCCCAAAGCAGTCCTTGATGCCGGGACACCCTGTCATTGTCTGTGGAGGACTTAGGGTGCAGGTCTCGAGGGATGTCGTTGGCTGCCTTGCACCCAGGACCTGCCTAGACCTAAGACTCAAACCAACACAGAGAAAGCGTAGCGGTGACTTTGGCAAGGGACCCGTTGTCATAGGAACAAATGAAGGCCTGAGGCGCGCGCATGCGCACATCCAGAAAAGGGGGGTTGCTGAACCGGTGAAAGGTGACGTAAAACGCCCGGGGTGGGGCGGAGGGCTCACACTGTAGGAGCTGCAGCCTTTCGTGCCCTCTGCAGAGGGAAGGCGCGAGACGGTGAGGACGGAGAGTGTCCGGCGCCCGGCCACACACCACCGGAGCGAACGGCGAGGACCACAGTGGCCCCGCTGCCGAGGCCCCGCCTCTCGGACCTCGGGACTAATCGGATTGAAAGCGCGCCGGCCCCGGGCCCCGAACTCGCCAATTGAGGAGGGCGGCAGTTACCGCCCAATCCGGGGCAGACAGGTGCGAGGTCCTGAAGCTGGAGGCCAATCAGCAGCGGTTGCGGCCTGCGGGGGCTGGACTCAGCCAATGAGGCGTCTCGAGTGACAGCTGAGCGCGCCAATCGAGAGTGAGGAGCGGTCGTGCCCGCCCGCCCTTCCGGCCGGAGCTCTATTTACCAGGGGCGTGCAGCCTGCTTGCCAATCAGAGAGCGGCTGAGCGGCCGGACAGCCAACCCCGGAGGAGCGGCCGGCTGGCGGCCGCCGTACCCAGGAGTTGGGATGTCCTACAAACCTATCGCGCCCGCCCCCAGCAGTACCCCCGGCTCCAGTACCCCCGGGCCAGGCACTCCGGTCCCTACAGGTGAGGCTCCAACTCCACCCTTGCTCCCCTTGCCCGGGCGGTCTAGGTCCCGAAGAGAAACGGCTCGAGTTTTGCAATACGCGGCCTGCTAGGCGAGCCTTGCTCGGCCTCAGTTTGCTGGCCTGAGAAGTGGGCGTGGTCACATAGAGCTTGTAGGTGGAGCGCAGCGGGGAGGAGTGTGTCTCTGAAGTTGTTCGGCTTGGAATGAAGAAGCCGGCCTCTGGAGATAAAGTCAGGCGAACGGTCCAGGCTTGGAAAGCTGTGACGAAGCCCTTGCCACACTCTGACCTCTTACTCTGCTTTTGCAGCCGGAAGTGTCCCATCGCCGTCGGGCTCAGTGCCTGGAGCTGCAGCACCCTTCAGGCCGCTGTTTAACGACTTTGGACCGCCCTCCATGGGGTATGTACAGGTGAGTGTGGCCAAGAACTTGCTTTTGGTGGAGGACAGGAGATCCTCTCGGGGTCTGAGGTAACTTTTCTATTTTCTTTGGACACAGGCGATGAAGCCTCCGGGTTCCCAGGGCTCTCAGAGTACCTACACGGACCTGCTGTCTGTCATCGAGGAGATGGGCAAAGAGATCCGGCCCACCTATGCTGGTAGCAAGAGTGCCATGGAGCGCCTGAAGAGAGGTGAGGGAAGCCACAGTCCCGCCCGTGCCCTGCCCAGGACACAAACACTGAACGCTAAGACGTTTCGTTAAGGAGAGAGTTTATCTAGAGTCAGTGCGGACACCTGGGCTAGCCTAGATTAGACCAGAACCTTTAGAAACAGACAGGTGTTTCAAAATGAACTTGAGTCCGTTTCCCAGAAGGTGCCAGGGAGCTCAGGATGAATGTGAGGGTTAGCTAAACCCTTAATCTCATCCTCACTGAAACAGAAAGGGGGTGGGGGAGCGTCTGCTCTGAAGCGTGGGGGCTGTGGAAGGCTGTTGAGACCCTGTCTGTGACCTCCCTGTCCCCACCCCACCTCAGGCATCATCCATGCCCGGGCGCTGGTCAGAGAGTGCTTGGCAGAGACAGAACGCAATGCCCGCACGTAACAGGAAGCACCTTGGCCTTTCCGTCGGGACCTTTCCGGCCACCGCAGAGCACCTGCTTCTCCTTGGCCTTCACCCCAAGTTGCTTCCTATCCTGGGCTTCCTGTCCTGTGTCCCTCGGTGGGCTTCCTCCAGGAGCCAGGTAGCAGGTCTTCCTCCAGTTGGCTGTACAAGCTGGACTCCTCTGCACGAGTGAGCAGAGAGGCCACCGTGAGTCCCACCCCTGACCTGCTCACAGTGCTGATCCAGCTGGAGCTTGCTTCTCTCCGCGGCCCCACCACATCGCACTTACTTCTTAAGTCTTAGTCCAGGCCTCCTCCCCCTCTAGCAGGAGTGCAGGTCTCCCTGCCTCGTCTCTGGGGCCACAGCCGACTTTTTTTGGTGTGTCTTTTACTAAATATGCCCTTTTTATATAAATAAAAGATGATTTGGAGTCATTCAGTTCTGAGCCTTTCCTCTGGGAAAGTCTGAGCGGACCAGGCAGGAGGGGAAGGGCAGAGCCGGAATCGGGGAGGCTGCTTGAACCTAGTTTTCCTTCCTACCCAGTCCATTCCACCTTCTCCGGCTCTCGGCCGCCTTCCAGCTGGGGGAGCAGCTGAAAGGCCAGAACCCCAGCGGAGGGGAAGCCTGCATCGTGCGGTGCCACCAGGGGGCAGCGCAGGACCTTGGCTGCCTTCACAGCTGGAGGCACTGTGGGGCAGCCACAGCCTGGAGGGCCCTTCCTCTGGATTGACAGGCGTGCCTGGCAGGGTGAAATACCAGTTCACATAAGCCTCTCTTGAATGCCCTAATGCCCCTACACTACCCTCCATTCTAAGTAGTACTTGGAAGGCACGAACTACACCAGGCCTCTCAACTCCTCGGGGAGGCAGTTAGACGCTCCCTTCCCCCAGCACCTTGGCTTGGTGCTGCTATCCACTGTCCCGACAACTTCCACCAGGCTGGGTGTGGCTCCATGAGCCAGACGTGGTGTCTTGGCCTTTGTGGAGTCGGGCAGCTCTGATGGGCGGCCAAATTTGAGAAGCTAGCAGCCATAAGTAGTGAGGGACTTGGGCTCCATTAAGAGGATGGCCAAGCGAATTGTAGTGACAGAGGCCTCTACCTGGGTGTGTAGCTGAGTGACCCTGAAATCCCATCCCTAGGCAGAAGCAAGTGAGAGCGATAAGTTTTTGGCTGACTTTGGGGTGCAGCGTTTCCTCTATTCTCTATCCTGGGACCCATTCATGTCAAATTCCACCTCTTCAACACACACACAAGGGCTGCCCTGGCTGGGCCAGGGTGGGAAATGAAACCGAGAATCTTTTGGGTGTCCAGACAGCACAGAAGTAAAGGACTGTGACTTTTGGGTACCGGCTTCTTCCTCACCTCATCTACCTCTCGGAGAAGGAAGGCAGGGGCCTGTTCTGCTATGCCAGGGGCGGGGCTGCCCCGACCCTGCCGGGGTGGGGAGGGCCTGCCGGGCCCAGGAAGGGGGCGGGGCGGCCGCCGTGACGCGGCGGGGAGGGACAGCAGGGGCGCCGGCGGGCAGACGGGGGAAAAAGGTCGGGGCTATGGGCCGGCTCTGCGCCTCCAGAGGGTCGGGCTCCTTCTGGAATCCGAGGCCGGGGCTGGGGGCGCAACGGACTCCCACCTTGGGGCCGGCTGCCCCTGCCCGGGCCGGGTGAGGGGCGCCCGCCTGAAGCTAGAGGTGAGTGGGGACGTCGGTGAGCGGGCGGGTCAGAGCGCGCCTGGAGACTGGGACGCAGGGGGAAGTGGGGACGAGGGCCTCTTGCCCGCCCGCCCGCTGGGTGAGGTGTGGGTAGGAGGGGTGTCTGCTACGGAACTGTGGCGCCGGGCCGGGAGGCAGGTGGGTAGAGCGGGCCTCCCAGGGCCGAGGCCGGAGGGATACCAGTGGACCGTTCCTGCACCAGCCCGGAATGGGCAACCTCGTGGGAGGATGATGGGTGGCTGCAAGGACGAGTGGAGAGCCGGCGCGGACCGAGGGTACAGTTCAGGACCCGGGTATCCACTAGGGTGGTGAAGGCAGGTTTGGGGGGCGTAGAGGGGTTTATTTGGTACCAAAAGGTTAAGTTAACATTGCCAGAGGCACATGGGGGCCGCTCCCAGAGAGACACCTTGGGGTTACAAGGGTTTAAGTGGATTTCTGAGAGTGGGGTACACAGAACCCCACCGACTTCGGGGATGAAGTGAAGGGGGCGGGTCCCTAAGGTTCTGGTCTTGGAAGGCGGGCGCGGCTCGTGGATGCTCTCTGGGGAGGTCGCTGGACGCGGCCGCGGTGGAGACGCGAGGCTGGCCTTGCGGCGTGTCGGCCCGAGTCCGCCGCTCTGGGGGGCCAGCGTCAGTGCGCGGTTGCCATGACGACAGGCGGGCGGGGGGCGGGGGCTGCGTGGAAAAGAGGTCAGCTCTGAGCCTCGTTGCTGCTCTGGGCTCCGGTGGCGCGGGAGGCAACACTGCGTTCGCCTCTGCCTCCCCCGCTGTGGGCCCGGGCATGGGGTTCCGCGACCCGAGCCCCTACGCGGGCGTGCAGGGCTCGGGACCGCGCATCGCCACCCTGCACTGACGGGCGCGCGGTACCCTGCACTAGGAGGAGAGGAGGCCGCACGCGGTCAGCCGAGCATCTTCAGGATGCTCATCAAGGAGTACCACATCCTGCTGCCCATGAGCTTGGACGAGTACCAGGTGGCCCAGCTCTACATGATCCAGGTGAGAACGGAGGGGAGGGCTGTGCTTCATGGTGGAGTGAAGCAAGAATTCGCAGGCCGCAGGGGGATAGTTCTGCTGGATCCCCCCCCAACACACACACACACCAGTTCCGTTAGTGGGTTCTGTCGCCCAGAAGAGGAAAACAGACATCCTTTGGATATTAAAGCGGAAGGGAGGGACAGAGGGGCAGAAGGGCAGGAAAGGCCAACGGGTGCTTTCCATCCATTAAATGCCCAGCCCGCACAGCCTGCATAAGGTCTCCTTTAATCCTAGGAATCTGTAATCCGGTGGGGGAAGGGATAGCAGTCTATGAGGAGACTGGGGAGCCAGGGACGCTAGGTGGTAGGTAGCTTAAGCGGGAAGGGGTTCTGGGAAGAAGTGTAGAATCCTAGCATTCCCAGGAGATCAGAAAGATGGCATGTAGATCAGGTCCCCAAGCTGTGGCAGGGACTAGATGGTGAGGAAGGGCATCTTCCTTGGGCTGTGAGAAAGATGCTGGATCAAGGCAAGCTATCAGGACTTCAGGGGGTCTGGGCCAGGTGTGTTTCCCAGACCTATGGAGTATGAGTCTAGGAGTAGAGAAGGCCACAGCCCACCTCGGTGGGGTTGACAGAGCTTTCAAAGGAGAGCTGGAGGCTCTCTCACTGTGAAGGATGTCACAGGAGTTGGGAATAAGGTCCTGAAGGGAAGGGGACAAGTCGAATCTGAGAGGAGGTGGTGTTGCTACTCCTGAGCACGTTCGTCATGTTCTACTACCGAGCTTGCACAGACGTTTCTGCTTTAGCCTCCGCCCTGTGCACACACACACCACATGTTCCAGCTGTGGTCATGCTGTCCTCTCGGTCAGATCTCCCGTGACCCATCTTCTCACATCCAGTTCCGTGCTCTTTACTCTTGGCTGTGCCTGCCTTTCTCAGAGCACACGCTTCCTTCCTGTTTCCTGTTTCCCTTTGCTAAGTTGTGGCAGGTGGAGGTTCTGTTTGTCAACAAATCCCAGTTCTCCATCCCAAACAATTAATGACCAGATCAAGTGTGAGGTTGCAGAGCCCTATGGGAAATGGCCAGAACTATGTTCTCAACCCCAGGAAGTTGCAGGGACCTGAAAAGACCATGCAGGCTGCAGAGATAAGAGCACTTGCTGCTCTTGCAAAGGACCTGGATTTTGCTCCCAGCACCCATATGGCAACTTACAATCAACTGCAACTCCAAATCCTGGAATCCAGTCCCCCTTTGGGGCACCAGACATGCATTGCTGCACATAAATACAGGCAGGCAAATGCTCATGCACTCAGAATAAAAAAAAAAAAAAAGGCTATGCAAAGAACCAAGCTGAGGACCCCAGGATTTAAGCTAGAGGCTGAGTTCCCCATTCTCTGTCCTGGGCTGCAGAAAAAGAGCCGGGAGGAGTCTAGCGGTGAGGGGAGCGGTGTGGAGATCCTGGCCAACCGGCCCTACACAGATGGACCCGGAGGCAGCGGACAGTACACACACAAGGTGTACCACGTGGGCTCCCACATCCCAGGCTGGTTCCGGGCACTGCTGCCCAAGGCTGCTCTGCAGGTAGAAGAGGAGTCCTGGAATGCTTACCCCTACACCCGAACACGGTGAGTGTGGGGTGGGCACAAGCTCAGGACTGTTAAGGAAACAGTGCTTGTGGGCACAGCACTGACTTTCATTCTGCCCTCTGCCAGGTACACCTGTCCCTTTGTGGAGAAGTTCTCCATTGAGATAGAGACCTACTACCTGCCTGATGGGGGGCAGCAGCCTAACGTCTTCAACCTGAGTGGGGCTGAGAGGAGACAGAGAATCCTGGGTGAGGTCTTCTAGGGACCCCTGCTGTTGTTCCCTGGTGGGCAGTCTCGGGCAAGCCCTATTTCTAACTCATCTTCCTGTCTCTGAAAGGCTTTCCTCCTAACCCTTGGGGTGAGGGTAGAGATTAGAAACGGGGCTTGATTTACTTTACTGGCTGGAACCTCCTCAGACACCATTGACATTGTGCGGGATGCTGTGGCCCCCGGAGAGTACAAAGCAGAAGAGGACCCCCGGCTGTACCGCTCAGTCAAGACCGGCCGAGGGCCGCTGGCTGATGACTGGGCACGGACGGCGGCCCAGACAGGACCTCTCATGTGTGCTTATAAGCTGTGCAAGGTTGAGTTCCGCTACTGGGGCATGCAGGCCAAGATTGAGCAGTTCATCCATGATGTCGGTGAGCATCCAGATGAGGAATACCCAGCATGCACTAGGCCTGTTTGGAACCAAGAATGCTCCCATCCACTGGGGACATGGCAACATGAAGCCGTCTAGGGTAAAACACAGGTAGGGGAGGGGGCAGGGGCATAGTGTGGCCTGTCTGTAAGAGTCAAGGGAGCTTGCTTTGAGGTACCTGAAAGAATTAGGGGGCAAGAAGGCCCATGCTGCCTCTGGTCCTCAAAGATGTAGTGGCCTTTGTGATGTTCTGAGTTTCTCAGGAGGCTCACCAGCCCTCACCGGGTTTGCTGAGGGATGCATGCTAGGAAGCACTGATCCAGGACCGTTCTCCTCAGGGTGCCCTCCTTTCCCCAGCACCCAGGGTCACAGCTATGACCCTGATGTTGAAGACCCAGTTCTAAGCCTCTTCTGAACTGACCCCCACCCCACCAGAGCTGCTACCCAGCCCCGCTTACTTATTAGGTCTGAGAGACCCTCAGGTGCGAGAGTTCTATAGCCTGGGTTCTGCTTCATCCACTGCTGACCCCCTGAGGCTGTCCCAGCAAGCTGTGAACCATCTCAGCACCTTCGTGTTGCTTTCTGACGTGAGAAAGAGGTGAAGATAGTGACAGCCAGTGCCTGAGTGTCAGCATATACCAGATCCTTGAAAGTCACTTTTACTGCGGGGCCTCCTTTGGCACCCATGGCATCCCTATAAGACAGGGGTTACCGCCATTCCCATTCTGCAGACAAGGGCACTGAATTTAGAGAGTGATTCAGACTCCCTGTAATGCACTTGGAAAAGACCAGAAAGCATAAATAAGAAAATGAGAATTACCAACATACAACTTCTATTAGGATACTAATGCATCTCCTTCCAGAGGTTTGTAATTCAACCATTATTACTTTACTTCCTAGATTCTTCCAAGTCTCTTAACTTTATTTTTCTCCTTAAGATGAAAATATCCCAGAATGAGTATTGCCTTTTGCTCCACCCTTTGAGGATAGCCAAAATTTCCATTAACTGCTAACACCTTCATTAACCATGACCATTTCATTAACTGTTACCACCTTAATTAACTGTTAGCTCCTCGGCAGATCAGCAGGAAGCTGCTGAAAGCCACAAGCCTTGGTCCTGTCTGCTAAAGTGAAGGGGTCAGTGCTCCGAGTGTCCAAAGAAACAGACAAGAAAGGGCAGGGAGACAAATGCCTGTCTCCTATCCTGCCCCCTACATAGCATAGACCCTCCTCTACTATGTGGAGGGTGGTTTGCCTAAGGGAGTCATTACCTAACCTTGAGGACTGGGCATGTGGCTGCAAGGGCAGGGAAGTAGTGGTGGGAGGCATGGTTCTGATGCCTGGGGCGTCTGCAGGTCTGCGCAGGGTGATGCTTCGGGCCCACCGCCAGGCCTGGTGTTGGCAGGATGAGTGGATAGAACTGAGCATGGCTGACATCCGGGCTCTGGAGGAGGAGACTGCACGCATGCTAGCTCAGCGCATGGCCAAGTGCAACACTGGCAGTGAGGGGCCTGAGGCCCAGACCCCTGGAAAACCCAGCACTGAGGCCCGGCCTGGGACTAGCGGTGCTGGCACCCCTGATGGGCCTGAGGCCCCTCCTGGCCCTGACGCCTCACCGGATGCCAGCTTTGGGAAGCAGTGGTCCTCATCCTCCCGTTCTTCCTACTCATCCCAACACGGAGGTGAGACTGGGGTTCCCGATCTGGGGATGGGAGGGAGCCACTCACCCCACCTGGTCACCTAAGCTGAAGCCCAGGTGGTCCGGCAGGTGGTGTGTCTCCACAGAGCTTGTCTGAGTGGCGCATGCAGAACATTGCCCGAGACTCGGAGAACAGCTCCGAGGAAGAATTCTTTGATGCCCACGGTCAGCAGAGAAGCCATATTTGTGGAGGGTGGGAGTATTGGAGAGTTCTTAAGACACCCCATCCCATGACACAACTCCTTGTCCCCTCAGAAGGCTTCTCAGACAGCGATGAGGTCTTCCCCAAGGAAATGACCAAGTGGAACTCCAATGATTTTATCGATGCCTTTGCCTCCCCAACTGAGGTAGAGGGGGCACCAGGTAAAGACCCCGCCTCAGGGTACCACACATTAGCACCCAGTGTGCAGCAGGGACTCAGAACAGCCCTGAGTGAATGGGGCCTGAGGAGTGTCAGTCTGGGGGCATCTCATCAGTATTCAGATGACAAATGGAGGGACAGAGGGTGGGGTGATGGACGAGAGAAATGCAGACAGGCCTGGTGGTGCCAGGGGAGTACTCCCTGGGTGTAGAGGAAGACTTTCCACTGGGTCCAGTGTCTACACTGGGTTTAAAGGTTTGAACCAATGCTGCCCAACAGAGCTGAGACAGTGGAAATGTTCTAGGTCTGAGCCACTCACATAACCACTAGCACCATGTGACTTAAAATGGATTTTGGGGGTTTTGGTTTGTTTGTTTTTTGACAGGGTTTCTCTGTGTAGTCTTGGCTGTCTTGGAACTTATTCTGTAAACCAGGCTGGCCTCAAACTCAGAGATTCGCCTGCCTCTGTGCCACCACTGCCCGGCTCTTATATTGCATTTTAATTCATTTCAGTATAAATAGCGTGTGTGGCTTGTGGTTGCAATGTTGTTTCCTTGAGATGGTTGCTGATATGTTTTGTTGATCTTCTGTGATTTTGTTTGGAGGTAGGATCCTAAGCCCTTCCGCTTGCTAGGCGAGTGCTCTACCACTGAGCTAAGTCCCCAATCCTGTGATTTACTGTCATATGGGTCAGGGCTAGCGTAAGGAAAAGCCTGGAATGTAAAATGGCCTGCAGGTTTGGGTAAGATAGGGAACATCAGGCAGTCATGACTGGGGTACCTGAAGTGCCCGTGAGAGGATCCTAGTGGCCTCTGGTCCCCTCATTGGCTCCCCCTTCCCTTAGATCCTGTAATTATGGCTACGAAAGGCATTGAAGATGGGGCCCGAGCTCCCAGGGACTCAGAGGCAAGTATGTTCAGCTACCCTAGTCCATGCTCTGTTCACTTGCTGGCTGACCACTGATCTGATGCCTCATTCTCCATTGTGTCCCTCAGGGCCTGGATGGAGCAGGGGACCTGGGGGTTGGAGCATGCTCTGTGCATGCCCTCTTCCTCATCCTTCACAGCGGCAGCATCCTGGACTCCGGCCCCGGAGACACCAGCTCCAAACAGGCTGATGTGCAAACACTGAGCGCAGCCTTCGAGGCCGTCACCCGAGTCCACTTCCCTGAGGCCCTGGGTCATGTGGCGCTGCGGCTGGTGCCCTGCCCACCCATCTGTGCAGCTGCCTATGCCCTCGTCTCCAAGTACTGGCCAGGACTGGAAGGGTGGAGCACACACAGGGTCCCCAATGGGCAGTCATCTATGGGGGGGCTCCCAAGATCGAGGAGGTCCTGGGGGTGGGAGAGGAATCACATTCCGCAACCAGTCCTGGTCATGAATGGACTAGTTCTATATTGGTTTGTTTGATTTTGATTATTGCTAGTTTGTGTGTGGGTGTTTTGTCTTCTGTGTCCCACGTATGTGGTTAGTGCCCAGAGGCCAGAAGAGGATGTCTGATCCCCTGGGACTGGAGTTACAGACAGTCATGAGCTGCCATGTGGGTGCTGGGAATTGAACCCAGGTCCTCTGGAAGAGCAGCCAGTGCTCTTAACTGCTGAGACAATGTTCTAGCCCCTGGCTTTGCTTTTCTGAGACCTGGTTTCACTCCAGCCCAGGCTGGCTTAGAACTCATTGTGGCTGAGGTTGGCCTCAGCTTGTGAGACTCCTCCTAGTTCAGCCTTCAGAGCAGTGGTTCTCAACCTGTGGGCTGCGACCACCAAAAGACCACAGCAAACACTAATATTTATGATTCATAATGGTAGCAGAATTATTATGAATTATTATGAATTGACGACAAAAATAATTTTATGGTTGGGTTAGGAGTGTTGAGAACCCCCTTGAGAATCTCCAGAGTGCTGGGGTCACAGGGTACACCATCATGCCTGGATATGAAAAGACCTGATCAGTGGTGCCACTTCAAATGCCTCTCAGGTCTAACACCCCACAAAGGACGCTTGCTAGCAGGCTCAGGGGAGTTGGTGGCAGTGGTTAAACTGAAGGCCCTTACCCACCCACCACACCTTCTCCTCCTGCAGCCTGAGCCCCTACAGCCATGATGGTGATAGCCTGTCCCGCTCCCAGGACCACATTCCGCTGGCTGCCCTGCCACTGCTGGCCACCTCATCTGCCCGCTACCAGGGTGCTGTGGCCACTGTCATCGCTCGCACCAACCAGGCCTATGCAGCCTTCCTGCGCTCGTCGGAGGGCACAGGTTTCTGCGGGCAGGTCAGGGGTTAGACACGCTCCCAGGAAGCATCCAGTACCCCTGTAGCTGTGTTCCCATCTGGGTGGTGCAAAGCCTCTCAGTTTTCCCACCTTCTCACTCAGGTGGTGCTGATCGGAGATGGTGTTGGTGGCATCCTGGGCTTTGATGCGCTCTGCCACAGTGCCAGTGCAGGCACAGGGAGTCGGGGCAGCAGCCGCCGTGGGAGCATGGTCAGTGTGGCCAAACCCAGCCTCCTCAGGAGGGGGGTTGTCTCCATCTCTAGGTCTCTGCCCCCCTGGAATATGGATGGCCTCTTTGCATGTGGGCAGGGCCCCAGCTGCAAAGTTGAGTCTCTCTGGGACTCTGCCCAACCCAACCCCAAGTCTCTCTCACTTCCAAATTAAGTAGGAATCAGATAGTCTCAAGCTTAAGGATGCTTCTGTCCTTTGTTCCTTCCAGAACAATGAGATGCTCTCCCCAGAGGTTGGCCCAGTAAGAGATCCACTGGCAGATGGGGTAGAGGTACTAGGTCGTGCTAGCCCAGAACCCTCCACCCTACCCACTCAGCGTACCTCCGGTGACATGGCCAGTTCTGAGCCTGATGGCTCTCAGAACAGGTGACATTGCTGCCTAATAACTCTTGCCCTAAGCATAGGCTGAACTTGAGAAGCAACACTGAGTTTCTCCTTTCTTCACAGCCTACAGGTAGCCTCCACAGCCTCCTCCACCGGGGAGCCCCGTCGGGCAAGCACAGCCTCCTGTCCACCTGTTGCCAGTTCTGAGTCTTCTGATGGCCCCACCAATGCTGCTCGCCTGGACTTCAAGGTCTCAGGCTTCTTCCTCTTTGGCTCCCCATTGGGCCTGGTGCTGGCTCTACGCAAAACCGTGATGCCCGCCTTGGAGGGTGAGCCCTCGGGGTAAAGGGGGGTACCCTTCATCTGCTTCTGTTTGCTTCTTCCCCATCTCTGCTAGCTTTGCTGGCTCACTTGAGACAGGGCATTCTTACTGTTCTTCCTCACTTCAAAGTAATAGCTTGGCTAGAAAGGGAGAGGTGGAAGGCCCGAAAGGATATGCCAAGGCTATGTCCCAGAGTGGATCAGGAGGAACTTCTTTGTGTGAAAGGTATTCTATGTAAGAACGGGCTCCCAAGGCTGGAAAGTTGGCTTGGTTATGAGTGCTTGTTGCTCTTACAGAGGACCTGGGTTCAATTCCCAGGACCCACATGGCAGCTTGTCACCATCGGTAGTAAGTCAGTTCCAGAGTATCTGATGCCCCTTTCTTGACTTCCTGAGCTCCAGGCATGTACATGGTATACATACATACATGCAGACAAACACTCATACATATAAAGTAAATAAATCTAAAAGGAAATTTAAGAAACATAGCAGGCTGGCCAGTGGTGGCATGCATTTAGTCCCAGCACTCAGGAGGCAGGGTCAGGCAGATCTCTTGTGAGTTTGAGACCAGCCTGGTCTATAAGAGCTAGTTCCACAACAGGCTCCAAAGCTACAGAGAAACCCTGTTTTGAGAAACAAAAACATAGCAGTTACTGAAGGCTTCTACTGCTGCTTGGCCAGGAGACCCATGCAATGTCTGGCTTAACCCCCCCCTCAGGCCAGGTGGAGTGGCACACGTAGCACACACCTCTAATCTCAGCATCAAGAGACAGAGGCAAGCAGATCGCTTTGAATTATATGTCAGCCTGGTCTACATAGTGAGCTCCAGGACAGCCAGGGCTATGTACAGAGACCCTGTTTCCAAACCAAACAAAAACCCTCTCCTTGTCTATCTCCTGGGTATCCAGTGGCTCAGATGCGCCCAGCCTGCGAGCAGATCTACAACCTCTTCCATGCTGCTGACCCCTGTGCCTCCCGCCTGGAGCCCCTGCTGGCCCCCAAGTTCCAGGCTATCGCTCCCCTGGCTGTGCCACGTTACCAGAAGTTTCCCCTAGGAGATGGCTCATCGCTGCTGCTGGGTACAACTTCTCCCCTAGCCAAAATTAAGGGGAGACAGAAACTGTAAAAGATAGGCAGTAGCCCCCACCTCATAGGTAGTCTGTCATGTCACCCCTCCCAAGTGCAAGGACCCTTCCTTTTCCCCTTGTCACACAGGCAGTCAGGATTCCTAGGACTTTTGGATGTGAAGCCAGTGACTAATCTAGAGAGGAAATGGAGGGATATTGGCATGAGCACACATGACTGCCACATGTAAGGGTGCACTCTGGCTTCCATGTATACTTGGAGGGCATGTCTGAGAGGGGAGTATATAGTATGTTTGCATGTTTGGGGGATGGCAAGCATTCTGATAGGAGTGTAGTTGACTAGTGCGTACAACTGTCCCTCCCCTGAAAATCTTCAGCCTCAGTCAAACAAAGAGGCTAGAAGGGAAGACAATAGCGGCCCAGGAATTGAGTTATCTTAGTACCTCTAGAAGAGACATGGTGGGCCTGGCCCAGCCTGTGCTCAGGTTGGTCCTCTTTCCCTAGCTGATACTTTGCAGACCCACTCGGGCCTATTCCTGGAAGAGCTGGAGATGATGGTGCCCTCCACGCCCACCTCGGCCAGTGGTGCCTTCTGGAAGGGCAATGAATTAGGCAGTGAGCAAACAGCCCAGCCAGCAGCTCCCAGCACCACCAGCGAGGTGGTTAAGAGTAAGTCGGCCAGCTACTGGTCTGCACTGTCAGCCTGTCTGGAAGGGTATCACTTCATAAAGTATACACACATTCTCCTAGCTAGATGGAAAGGGGGGAGGAGAGAGTCCCCATAGGCCAGGTAGATGGGCAGTGGGCAGCAGGCCACCCTGACCTGCTGCCCACCATGGCTGTGTAGTCCTGGAACGCTGGTGGGGAACCAAGCGGATCGACTATTCGCTGTACTGCCCCGAGGCACTCACCGCCTTTCCCACGGTCACGCTGCCCCACCTCTTCCACGCCAGCTACTGGGAGTCAGCCGATGTGGTGGCCTTCATTCTGCGCCAGGTGAGTGAAGCCAGGGATGTGGGCCAGAGAGAGGCAGGAAGCCTAGGACTATGGAAGAGGGCTAGTGTTTTCTGCTGGGTGTCCTGAGCAGGTCATAGAGAAGGAGCGGCCACAGTTGACAGAGTGTGAGGAGCCATCCATCTACAGCCCTGCCTTCCCCAGGGAGAAGTGGCAGCGTAAACGCACGCAGGTCAAGATCCGGGTATGTGCTCTGGTGCCAGAAGCCAACTTGAGCATCTCCCCAGCAACCTCGTAAGTCCTCCCCACATCTGCATCCTCCCCCAGTCCCAGTGTACCCTCTCTTTCCCACCAGAATGTCACTTCCAACCATCGGGCCAGTGACACTGTGGTATGTGAGGGCCGTCCCCAGGTGCTGAACGGGCGCTTCATGTATGGACCCTTGGATGTAGTCACACTCACTGGAGAGAAGGTCAGGACCAGATGCCATGCTCCTGGTGTTTCCTACATTGCTTTGTGGGGTCTGACCCCCCTCCCTGCCCAGCCAGCCTCTGCTCTCACCCCCTGTGGAGCAGTGCTCAGAGCTCTGCCTCCATCGCCCTTGCCACCCCTTCCAGGTGGATGTCTATGTCATGACACAGCCCCTGTCAGGCAAGTGGATCTACTTTGGCACCGAGGTCACCAACAGCTCGGGCCGCCTCACCTTCCCAGTGCCCTCAGAACGTGCGCTGGGCATTGGTGTCTACCCTGTGCGCATGGTGGTCAGGTGAGCAGCAGGTGTTTGGGCTCTGGTGGCGCTGGGCTCTGCCAGCCTTCCCCACTCCACTCATGCCATGCCTCCCTGGGCCCTAGGGGCGACCACACCTATGCCGAGTGCTGTCTGACTGTGGTTGCCCGAGGCACCGAGGCCGTGGTCTTCAGCATTGATGGCTCTTTCACAGCCAGTGTCTCCATCATGGGCAGCGACCCCAAGGTGCGCGCTGGCGCTGTGGACGTGGTCAGGTAGGAACTGCAGCCCTCCTGGCCACAATGACTGGTCATCACTCTGGATTGTGGAGCTGAGTGGCTTCCATCTCACAGGCACTGGCAGGACTCGGGCTACCTGATTGTGTATGTAACTGGCCGGCCTGACATGCAAAAGCACCGTGTGGTAGCCTGGCTGTCGCAACACAACTTCCCCCATGGTGTTGTCTCCTTCTGTGACGGCCTCACCCATGACCCGCTGCGGCAGAAAGCTATGTTTCTGCAGAGCCTGGTGCAAGAGGTACTGTGACTGCAGGTGCTCCCAGCCTGCCCTCACCTCCTCCCATATGACAGTGGTCCCATTCCTATCAACTTGGGCCTAAAGAAGTCTTTGTGCTCCTTAGGGCCAACAGGGGAGACTGAGCTGTGTTCACTGGAACCTTGCCCCCATCTCACAAACAGTGCTGCCCCCAAACAGCAATTGGGGGTGCATGCCATGTCCCCAGCCCTATGGCTCCACCTTCAGGGCTGCTGACTGACTTCTTAACACAGGTAGAACTGAACATCGTGGCTGGATACGGGTCCCCAAAAGATGTTGCGGTGTACGCAGCTCTGGGACTGTCTCCAAACCAGACCTACATTGTGGGCCGTGCTGTACGTAAGCTTCAGGCACAGTGCCAGGTGAGACCCGAGAAAGCTGGGAACAGAGTCCAGGGCCAAGGCTAACTTGTGCTGAGTCCTGCAAGTGAAGACCTGAGATAGGGGTCATAGTACAGCTGTAGCAAGTACAGCTGTGGACAGACTAGAAGTGATCACCGAGGCTGTGACTGCTCAACACCTCAGATACTGATCCTTTTATTGTGGCCTTGGGCAGGTGCTTGGCCTTGCTGAGCCTCTGCTGTGGATTGCGAATAATGCCAGCACTCAATACTCACTAGCTTATAACAAAGGTCTCATCATTCACTGCAGGTCAAAGGCTCAGGGCGAGGCCCGGTGCTCACTAAATGCTAACTGCTGCTATTTCCCCAAGATGCCAGTTTAAGGATGAGTCAGGGCCAGAGAGAGAGAGGGGCTGATTTGGGAGTAGAGCCAGGTGCTATCTCACTGTCCGGGGGTATTGTCTGCTGGGAGGCAGCTTCCTGGCCAGGTTGAGCCATGCTGTCTCTTGCCACTATCCCTCAGTCTACCTATTCTGTGCAGGCGCCTAGTGAGAGCAGGGAAGGTGGAGTATGGGCGTAAGGTTGGCAGTACCCTCATCCCTGCCTCCTTTTACCCACAGTTCCTGTCAGATGGCTATGTGGCCCACTTGGGCCAGCTGGAGGCAGGCTCCCACTCCCATCCCCCCTCAGGACCTCCAAGAGCTGCCCTGGCCAAAAGCAGCTATGCTGTGGCTGCCCCCGTGGACTTCCTCCGCAAGCAGAGCCAGCTGCTTCGCTCCAGAGGCCCCAGCCAGGTGGACCGTGAGGGTCCAGGAACGCCTCCCACCACCCTGGCCAGGGGCAAGACCCGAAGCATCAGCCTCAAGCTGGACAGTGAAGAGTGAGGAAACCGTGGCTGGGCCTGGGTTATTTATTAATACTCAAGGGGCCTCAGTGACTGTGTGGGAAACTGGGGCCCAGACCTTTGACCCCAGTCCTGGCCTCACACCCTGTATAGCTACTCCTCAGTATTACTTCCATGGGAGGGGGGACCTAGCCCCCAGGGAAGGAAGGAGGGAGTGGGCTAGGGCCCAGCAGCTTTTCCAGTGTGTGAACCCATGAAAATAAACAACTGCACCTTACCAAGTGCCCACTTGTCTGGGCCACTGAAGTGCTGAAAGGGGCGAGGACCTGCTCAGGGTCACAAAGGAGGGCCAGGCTAGAGCCTTCACTTTCCTCACTGATCCTGGCTGTTTTCCCAAGGTCACTTCCTAGATAGTCTGCCTAGTCCTTCCCCTGTCCCCAACCTCAGACAATGTTTGAGTTTATAAGAGTCCTATGACTTCTGCTCTTCAGCCCTTCTCACCCCTGCCCCCAAGGAAACCTCTGTCTCCAAAAGCCAAAGCCAGGGAACCATGGGACCTGAGGCTGGAATAGAGTGGCCTGTATGGGCCTGTGTTATCTACTACTTAATACTAGAGCTCCAGATGCCGCCCAGTACTGGCCAAAAAGAAACACTCCCAGAGACCTTAAAGCAGACCGGTGGGGAAGAAAGATGAGACCCTGATCTTTTGCCTTCCACTAAGCCAGTGATGACCAGCCTTTGGGACAGATTAGCTCTGCAAACCAGAGAGATAAATAAGGCCTTTATATACACAGAAGCGGGAGGTGGCAGTGGGGGTGGACAGGTGGTGGCAGCAATGGGCGGGGCAGGGCAGGGCCGGGTAGGATGGACTGCCCTGTCAGTGGGAGAAGATGCCTCTGAAGCGAGCTTTGTCTTCCTCGTCCTTCTGCCGGATGCGTGTCTCCAGGGCCCGCAGTTCTCTGCTTACCACGGGTGCCAGGGCAGGGTCTAGCTCCAACACTTTGGCAAAGTCAGCTTGGGCTTCCTGGGCATTCCACACAGCAGCATGGGCCTTACCCCGCTTGAAGTAAGCTTTGACATTGTCTGCAGGGACACCAGAAAGCAGAAGGCTGGCAAAAGGCATGAGAGAAGACTGGCCAGCCTGTCTCCTGGCACCTGGGTCCGCCATCGGACACCTGCTCTACTCTGAACATCCCAACACTGCCCCACCCCATTCACCACTCACACTTCCTGGACACATCCCTTAGCCTCCTGGGATAAAGGCTCTGCCCAGGCACTTGTGGGGAGCTCAGAATGGGGAAATGTCAAAGCTGAGAGCTAGACCCAGGAAGAGGCCACTCTGGACTGCCACAGGGAGCTCACCGTCATACTTGTTGAGGATGGAGGAGCAGTGGTCCAGCACTTCGTAATACTCCTGGGCCACCAGCTTGCACTGGCAGTAGTTGAGGAGCAATGGTGTGATCTGTAGGTCCAGCTGGATCCAGTCAGGTGACCCAGGCTGCTCCTGGGGTGTGTGGGGGCAAGGAAAGTGGAGACACTGAGACCTTGCCCTGGCTCTCCCCATAACCCACACACACACACTGCAGCCTCTGGAGTATACCTTCATCTGCAGGTTCTTGAGGCAGGCAATGGCATCGTAGTACTTGGCAGCGGCTTCTTTCACCTGCCCCTCACGGTATAGCCGGTTACCCTCTTGGTGGATGAGTGGCACTGCCTTAGCTTTCTCCTCATCTGTCATTGCCCATGGGTCCTGCTGATATGTGCCAGGGCTCTCCACCTGCCAGGGCAGGGATGAATTCAAGGCAGAGCCCATGGGGCACCTCAGAGTCCTCTGCAGCAAACCTGATTGGCAGCAAACCCTAGGCTGGCCGGGTCTCTGACATCAGATGCTGGAAACCAAGTCATTTGTCCACTGGTCTCCAGCACACACTCATCGGGCACTAAGACCATAGCAATGAAGATGATGGCTAACACCCATGCCCTGGCAGAGCTTATGTTCCGTGGAAAATAACCTAGGTGGACAGAAGGAACTACCTAAACCCCTAGTACCTTCAAAGCATGGCCAGCTGTGGAGGAAAAGATGGGTCACAGACAAAGGACAAGAGTCAAGGTGGCTGTCAGTCCTCCCCAGAGAGGTGATCACTGAGGCCTGGGGGCAAGTGCGGGGCCCCAGGAGCTTCCACACTGTTTTACTATCCTTCCCCTTTCCACAGCAGACCAACTCAGGACAGCAGGGTGTAGCAGCCAGCAGGGAGGTAGGCCCAGGGCTCATCTTCAGCATCAGCAGGGGGGGCCTTACCTTCAGCATCTCGATGTGGAAGATGAGGGGCTGAGGGTTCTGCTGCAGGGCGTCCAGGTCCGCATGACCCAGGGAGTTATGCTCGTGCATCTGAGCGATTCCACAGCAGTGCCGCTGGCCCTCCAGGGGGTCTTTGCCCTCAGCGATGTTGCGCAGGCTCTTGGCCACCAGTGGGTAGAGGACTACGTGCTGCAGGAGGGCAGCAGAGGCTCTGTCAATGTGTGCACGCGGTCACGGCACAAAGAAGCCTCACCATCACCATTCAGACAAGAAAACTGGTCGAGCCCCAGCCCTTGCCTGCTCAGAAACAGGAGGGTCTTTCCCTCTGGTGCCTTTGTTTGTTTTTGTTTTTCAAAACAGGGTTTCTTGCCAAGTGGTGGTGGAGCACGACTTTAATCCCAGAACTTGGGAGGCAGAGGCAGGCAGATCTCTGTTAGTTCGAGGCCAGCCTGGTCTACGAGAGCTAGTTCCAGGAAAAACGAAAAACAAAAAAACAAAAACCAGGGTTTCTCTGTGCCACTCTGGCCGTCCTGGAACTCACTCTGTAGACCGAGCTGCCTTTTACCTCCTGAGTGCCGAGAGTAAAGGCGTGCACTGCCACTGCCCGGCTTCCTCTGGTGCCTTTCTACCCTCTCAGCGTACTCTCTAAGTAAAGTCCTCAGCTTTGCCATGATCTCTGGCCACCAAATCCAGCACCTGCCCAGCCCACAAACAGACAGACACACAATTCACTTCTATCTCCTGTCCTAGATCCAATATTAGTCTCTCCTCTTTGTCCCTTCCCCCTTCTCTCCTTAGGGATGCATCCCACAAGCCAGCTCATTACCACATCCTATTCCCAGCACCACCTCTTCCTTCTCCCACCCCACTCCCATTCATGCCAAGGTTCATCTCAGAGCTGAGAGCAGGGCAGCAACTTCATATCCCCAGGAGAACTGGGAGTGGTGGCACACACCTTGGCAGGCAAACCCAAGGCCTTCCTGGTCTACAGAGCGAGTTCCAGGACAGCCAGAACTACAGAAAGAGACCCTGTCTCCAAAAACAAAAACCAATCCTCGGAGGAGCTACCTTGTTGTGGAATATTAGTTTAAGATGTGTCTCATTCGTTTACGCTGGGGTCTATTTCATGATGCAAAGACGGGCTGCATTCTTTTATGTTGCATTTGTTTTAACTCTGTTAAACTGTGTTACTCCCCCTGTCTAAAAACCCCTGATTGGTTTAATAAAGAGCTTATCAGCCAATAGCTAGGCAGGAAAGAGAAACAGGTGGGGCTGCCTGGTAGAGAGAATAAATAGGAGAAATCTAGGCTGGGGGTGGGGAGAGGGAGGAGGGAGAAAAGGAGAGGAGGATGCCAGGAGCCAGCCACTCAGCCACACAGTCAGCCCTAGAGTAAGAAGTAAAGAAAGATACATAGAATTAAGAAAAGTAAAAAGTCCAGAGGCAAGAGAAACGGGATAATTTAAGTTAGAAAAGCTGGCTAGAAACAAGCCAAGCTAAGACCAGGCACTCATAAGTAAGAATAAGTCTCCATATATTTATTGGGGAGCTGGGTGATGATGGTACACTACCTGGTACTTTGGTGTACCTATTATGCCATCTACTCAGGAAGCTGAGGCTGGAGGACCATGAGTCCAGGGGTTCAAGAGCATCTTGGGTAATACAGAGGTCCAAAATAACAAAACAACAAAAATCAGGGCTTGGGGAGACGGTTCAAAGGGTAAAGCGTGAGCACCTGCGTTTAGGTTCACTGTACTCATGTAAAAGCCGAGTGTGGGTCCCAGTGTGCCTGCAAATCCAACACTGGGAGGTAGGGACAGGGGTATCCCTGGAGTTCCCAAGCCAGTCCAGGGCACACACACCCTAAAACAAACACCTGCTTCTGAAGAGTGAGGCTGGGTATGTAGCTCAGAGGTAACATAACTTGCCTAGCATGTGCAATGACCTGGCTTCAATCCCCACCACAACAAACACAACTCCAGGAAGATGGGAACAGAAGACTTAACCTAGAATTCTTCCCTTGAGAAGGATGCAGAGATGGTGGAAATCACATAACGGACCCCCGTACTGTCCGCTGCTCTCTGCATGTGGTGGACTGATGAGCAGACATTCACATGCAGATGTTTCTGGACAGAGCACTCTGGGTTGGCTCCATTCGGAAGCAAGAGATAGGAGAGCCCAGTTCCCATCGGGTGTAGGTGCAACCAGACAGATCCTGACCATGCAGGTATGGGGCTGGAGGACCCAGAGGAGGCTCAAGGAAACCCCTAGCAGATAGGCTTCCCAGGGATGGTGACCAGGAATTGGGTTTGAAATGCAAGGCTACAGGAAATGAATGAAAAGGAAGGGCAAGGGGATGCACCTGAGGAGACATTACCAGGGACCAGACTCCAAAGGGACAGGGCACAGCCACACATGCTCCATCCTAATAGTGACCAAGAGCCACAGAAGTCTGAGGAAATGGGTCCTATGGGTCACCACACTTAAGAAGGAGTTCCCTGGCTGGTTCATGCACAGGAAAAGTTGGAATAGTGGCCAGGATGCAAGTCAGGAGACTGGTGGCAGTTTAGAGAAAGTTCTGTGATTAAAGGCATGTGCCACCACCTCCCAGCTTTGTCTGGAGTGGCTAAGCCAGGGCAGGGGCTACAGGGCATGGCCAGACAAATGTACAGACCCCAAAACTGATACCTTGACATCGCAGAGGAACTGGGCAATCTCCCCTTCACGCATGGTACACACAATGGTCTCCCACACGGGCAACTTGAACTTCTTGCCAATGATGAGCTCCATGGGCTTGCCACGTGTTCGGCTGTCATCTAGTATGGCACCTTCGTCATCACTGTGCAGGGTCCGAAAGTGGAATGTGGCCTGCAGGACCACATGGGAAATCAGGCAAAGATACAAAACTTTAGCAAGGTCAAATCTAGCCCGGCTTCTAAAGATGGGACAAGGGATGAAGCTCTCCTCGGACCACCAGCTAGTTCTGCACCTGGCTTTATTCCACCATCTCAGTGAGAGCTAAGCCACGGGCAGAGAAGTAAGAGGGCCAGGCACAGGGCTACTGGGTGGCTACTGGGTGACAGGGCTGAGACAAGAGCCCGTTTCCAACCATGCTTTCAACAAGGACTTACTGAGCTCCTGTTATCTGTGCAAGACACAAACACAGCAGTAAACCACACACAAGCCGCAGACCCGCTGAGCTCTCATTGTCTTTCTAGAATACAGAAAGAGTAAGACAGAGCTTATGCTATGAAAGATGAAGGGGATTTTTCTTATTTTCTTCCTTTTTTTTAAGCATCTTGAGCAAAAAAAAAAAAAAAGTTAAACAACTGGGGGTGTGGTGGGGGTGGGGCTCTCCAAGGATGCAAATTTTAAGCAAAGCTCTGAAAGGAATAAAGAAAAGAGTGAGCTAGGCAGGGACTCAGGTAGGAATTTTAATTTTCTAGGCCAAAGGAACAACAGGTACAAAAGCCACACAGTGGGGCAACATGTGAGATGTCCAAATGCAGCAAGGCCAGTGCCACAGGGCAGAGTGAACGCTGAGTATAGACTCCATGGAGTCCCGGGATGAGCAGAGATGAACTCCCAGGGGCATAGAGGATATGGTAAGATGCTGAGTTTTACTTGGTTTTACTGAGTTTTACTGGGTGGCACCTGGCAGAAGTGAAACATAATCCAACTTAGGTTCTGTGGCTGCAATGTGATCACTTTTAAGAGCAACAAGGATAGGAGGAGGGGGCAAGATGGACGGCATGACCCAGGGAAAAAGGCAACTCTGCCTGAATTGATGTCGACTGGAATCAGCACAGATGGAGCAGATTAAGACTGTGGTGCAAGGAGGTGCACACCTTTAATCCCAGCACTCAGGAGGTAGAGGCAGACAGATCTCTGAGTTCAAGGCCAGCCTGGGCTACAGAAAGTTCCAGGACAACCAAAGCTACACAGAGAAAACCTGTCTTGAAAAACCAAACCAAACAAACACACAAAAAGATTGTGGTGCCATTCCAACATCAAGATCAGTGGGGCAAGGAGAGCCAGACCTCCACGCATGAGAGGAATCTGGGCAAGGAGTCATTTCAAACCGTTGACTCTAGATAAGATCAGGCTAGAGTGAGGGCAGACAGGAGGGAGCTTGACACGGAAATCTCAACAGGATATGGTTAGCTGAGCCCACACTCAACTGTTCCATGGCTGTGCCGCCTCTCTGAAGTCAGTTTCCACATCAGTAAAATTGAATCAACAGTATCTGTTTAGCATCGTGGGAGATAAAACTATGAACATGTACCACAATGCTCACAGCTAGTTGGGCTTTTTTCCTTTTCCTTCCTTTTCCTTCCTTCTGAGCATGAAATCCAAGGCTTCGACATGTACTCTACCGCTAAGTCACATCCCTGACCCTGGTGATATTTTTAAATTACATTTATTTATTCAACTGGGGGCACATATGTGCATAGTGCACCATCTACCATCTGGGCCCTAGGGATCCAACTCAGGTCATCAGCAGTCTTGGCAGCAAGTGCCTTCCTTTACCCACTGAGCTAACTCACCAGGAGGAGATCGCCCCCACCTCCAAACTCCTCATGACGGTTTAACCCTGCCTGTTCCTGTTTACTGGGTACCCCCGCTCACAGATTTCTCTATCCTTATATTATTTTATTCTAGTCTGTTCCATCTAGAATCTGTAGAGTAAAAGGGCCAGCCACTTTTACTCACTGGTTCTGAGACTCAAGCCAGTGAAAGAAATGCTTTAGCCCTGATCCCAGACCCAAAGAAACACACAGTGACTCTGAAATCAGTGCCAAAGAAACATACTTTGACCCTAGAATCAGAGCCAGTGAAAGAAATACACCCTGGCCCCAAAACTAGAGTCAAAAAGCCAAAAATGGTCAGTGAGAGAAACACAGTTTGGCCTTGAAATCAGCCCCTGACCAACCAAACTAACCAATCCCCTGAGCAGGGAAAACTAACCAATCCCTCTTCTCCTGGGGAAAACTCCACCCTTATATAAGCCCTGCACCTGTTCAGTTTGCTACTCTTTTTCCACCCTGGAAGAGGCAGCCACTCTCCTGGATTCTTCCCTCCCAATAAATCTGTTGCATGCAGTTTCGTAGGAGCAGAGCAGGGCTGTAACACTTTCACTGAAGGAGCCTTCCCCTAGCAGAAGTCAGAGACGGAGCAGAACACGGCTGTTACTCTTTAGTTGGAAAAAGCTCCCCCTAGCAGAGCAGAGTTGCTACACTCCGGAACACACGAGCCAAGCTGTAACAAGTTCGCTGGGGAAGTTCTCTCCTGCCAGGGCAGAGCTGTTACATTGGGGAAGCCTTTCACTTAATTCTTGCTTTGGTCTTCACTGGTATCAGCCCACAACAGTGATTAGAGATGACATCAACAGAGCCGGGACGCCTAGAGATATGGAGTGGTTCAGGGAGGAAGCACCTGAACTTGGTGCCTAGATAGAAACGCGATGCTACTATCAGAAAGTTGACAAAGGGGTTTGATCTGGAAAACTAGATCTCTGGGACTCTTTGGGTTTTCGAGTTCCAGGGTCTTCCCATCTAAATAATAACAGTTGTTCTTGATGGTTTCAGAAGGCCCTTTACTCATAAACTGCGTGAACTTTGAACCTGCAGGTCCCAGTAATAGCACTAAGCTCACACCCTCCCCCAAACCAGTCTGAGATGACTGACACCCACCCCTGTCCAATGCTGTACTAAAGCAAAGCCAAGAGGCGGGATAGACAGATCTGAATTTACTCCCACTTAAATCCAGACCAATCAGCGTCGAGCTCGGCATGCGAGAGGTAGGGCAACTGGAGGCTGCTCTCTGGGCATGCGCAACCTCTCACCTACGGCCTCCTCCCGCCTGGCATGCGCACTGCACCTCAGAAGAGAGATGGGGGGAAGGGGAGAAATGATGGACACTAACCTTAGTGCCATCCTGAAAGTCAGGCAACTCTCCTTGGCCCTCCTGTATCACACGCTTTTGGATCCCGTCCTCTCGAAGTCTTGCGATGAGATCCGCCATCCTCTTTCCCCGCTGCTCTCTTTCGGCAACTTCCGGACTCGTTCGGTAGCTTCCGGACCTGCTTCGGCAACTCCTATAGCCTCGGCAGCTTCTGAGCAAGCGCCATTTTGGCTGAGGGCAGAAGCCAAAAAGGGAGGAAATGAGGAATAGAGCCGCGATTGGCTCTCTGCACAGTGGCTTTAACGCAACGCCGGGGGCGGGAGCCGAATCTGCCTAGGGGCGGGGCTTGATTGGCCAGTGGGGCGCGGTCGGGACCTCCCCCAGCAATTGTGCTGTTGGCTTCACTGGGACTGAAGCTGGGTGCCATTCCATTTAAGTTGTAGATGCCCTATTAACGGCATTCCAGTTAGGAAAATGAGAAAAAAAAACAAAAACAAAAAAACCAAATTCACCCGTGTGTTCCCTTTTGACCCGTTTATTTTGCGTACTTAGCATAAATTATGACTTAAAAAGATTCTGGACTCTTTTCAGAAAAAGGGAAAGTCTAGTGTGGTGACACACACTTAAAATCCCAGCGCTTTGAAGGTGGCAAGCAAGAGAATCAGGAGTTCAGGGTCATCCTTGTTTATACATAGCCGAACATGGGGTACATAAAACCCTGTCTTAAAAACAATAGGAAGAGGACTGGGCTGGGATGTAGCTCAGTGGTAGACCACTTGCTTGAACATGCTTAGCCCCTCCCCAACCACACCTGTTCAAAGCGAGTTGAGGGTCAGTATCCCTATGAGAACCCCAACAGCTTGTGGGGTTGGGTGAGCCTATGGGTGATCGCACATAATAGGTGCCCATAAATACCAAGAGAAAGAGCTACGTTAGGGGGTGAAACGGTCTTTCTCTCCCCGCGAGAATCTAGCTGTAAACAACAGCTGTGAGACTTTCCTGCTCTCACAGGTAAGGGAGTCTCCAGGCCTCTGCAGCGTCTTCAGCCTGTTATCGTCTTTCCCATGAGTCCCAGGTGCTAAATGCTTCTCATATTTGTACTGGTTCATCTCCCAGTAAGAAGTCCTCAGAGAGGGACAAGGCTTCTGAAGGGAAGGGGAAACATGCTTGTTTGTTTTTACCAACACAGAGAGCGTAGGCAAGCTATACCAAATTTTAGTAAAAAGTGGTCTGCTGTACTTATGTTCCAGAAAGTCAAACAGGAATGAAAGCTGACCAACATGGCTGATTTACTTTGATCCATGAGCCAAATAAGTATATGCCACAGCAGGAAAGAGAAATAGATAGATAGAAAAAGTAATGAAATATTAATCTAGGGGCTGAGGGTGTAGCCCAGAATTAAAAACGTGTCTAGCATGTGAGAGGCCCTGGGTTCTTTCTCCAGCATGCATATCCACAAATTAAGCTGAGTACACTTTCCATAAACATATCAGTATTCTCAGAGAAATATAGTTGTGAAAAAATACTGTATGGACTGGAGGGATGGCTCAGCAGCTAAGAGCACTGGTTTCTCTTTCAGAGAGCAGGGGTTCGATTCTCAGCACCCACACAGCAGCTCATAACCTTCTGTGAATCCAGTTACAGAGCATTCTGGCCTCTGTAGGCACCAGATGTATGTAATACACATGCATATGTGTAGGCAAACACTCATACACTTTCAAAATACTGTACAATCATGATTACTGGGGTGTCTGAACAGCTAGTTTGTAGAGGGAAAGTAGAATTGTGGGGTGGTAATGGGGAAGATGTTATTTAAGAAAGAACTGAGTTTCTATTTTGCAGAATTACAAAGCTCTAGAGACTTGCTGCACAATATCGTGAATACATAACAGAACTGTACAGTTTGAAACTGAGCAGGGAGTGTTGATGTGATGTATACATAATGTGTATTTTACTTCAAGAACAAATTTTGTTTCCAGAATGAATTTTGTTCCATACACAGAAGACAATCTGAAGATCCAGTCAGGTTTTCCCCAACGATGTAAGACTGGATTAACATGAGAAGTACTCATCACTAAGACCAGTGAGCTATGTCAATGGGAAAAGCCCTTGACAGGTAGGGCGATGCCTCCGAGGATAAGAGCACCTGCTGCCCTTCAAGAAGACTGGGGTTTGGTTTCTAGCACTTGCATGGCCACTCACAACCATCGATAACTTCAGTTCCAGGAGATCTGACGCCCTCTTCTGACCTCTACAGATACCAGGCACACGTGTGATGCACACGCATGCATGCAGGTAAAAGACTAATACACATAAATATCAATCTTAAAAAGAAGAAGGGGGAGGGAAGAGAGACGGGAGATCTGGTAAAGGCATCTGCCACAGAGCCTGACAATCCGAGGTAGACCCCCCTGAAGCCACACGGTGGACAAAAAGAGCCGACTTCCTTTGAGTTCTCCTCTGACCTACACATGTGCCAGGGCATATGCATTCACATACATGCTTGTGTGCACACGCAGAATAAATAAGCAAATACATGAATAAATAAGGGAGACCAAGAGGAAGGAGAGAAAGGAAGAGGGAAGAAAACTAAGGGTAGTGATGTAGGCCTGTATTCCCGCCATCAAAGAGGCTGAGGCAGAAAAACCTGTAGCATTGTCTATGTGGAAAGTTCTACCTGGTAAGAGTTACAAAGACAGACACCAGTGCCAAAAAGGAAAAAAAAAAAAAAGAAGCCGGGCGCCAGGCGGTGCTGGAGCATGCCTTTAATCCCAGCACTTGGGAGGCAGAGGCAGGTGGATCTCTGTGAGTTCGAGACCAGCCTGGTCTACAGAGCTAATTCCAGGACAGGCTCCAAAGCCACAGAGAGAAACCCTGTCTCGAAAATCCGAAAAAAACAAACAAACAAACAAACAAACAAAGGAAGTTAGGGATGGAGAGAAGTACTGCCTTGTACTCATGAGACCTGCCAGCTCCTGGGAAACACGATGATACCAGGGCCTGAGAAAAAGCCAGAAGCCTCAAGATGGATGTCAACTCACCACAGCTCAGGAGAGCATCTGCAAGCTCTGTGAAGTTGCCAGGGTAAATTCCTATGGCCTGGACAGCCTCCTGCTGCAAGAGGAGTCCTCCCACCCTGCACAAGAGATAACAGTGAGGCCGGGCGATGGTGGCGCACGCCTTTAATCCCAGCACTCGGGAGGCAGAGGCAGGCGGATCTCTGTGAGTTCGAGACCAGCCTGGTCTACAGAGCTAGTTCCAGGACAGGCTCCAAAGCCACAGAGAGAAACCCTGTCTCGAAAAAGAAAAAAAAAAAAAAAAAAAAAGAGAGATAACAGTGATGTGTGCATGAGGTCAAGCTGAGTGGGGTCCCTGTGGGGCTATGTGCTGGGAGCCCAACTGGTACCGTGCCTATGACTGGTAGAGACAGCATCAGGATGCATGTGGAAGCCATTATCACTGAGTGGAAAAACAGAAAAATGTAAACAACAGAGTGAGCTTGGTACGTGACACCATGTTTGTGAACTGCAAACACATCACACAGGAGACAGTGCCATGTGTGGGACAGGACAGGCACGGTCGGCTGAAGCCCAGAGAGGCGAGGAGGAAGATGAGGGGAAAATGAACCACCATATCTGGATGGGAGCCTCTTTCACAGTAAGGAGGTGCATAAACTGAGAAATGGAGTCACCTAAGTTCTTTATAGGAGATCATAAAATGAGAGCATGGGTGGGCATAGCAGACAAAAACTTTGTGAGCTAGGAAGATGTGGGTTCAGATCCCAGATGCTCCACTTTGGTACCTGCCCACTCAGTCCTGCCACGTGTATTTTTTTTTTTTAAAGATTTATTTATTTATGTATACAACATTCTGCCTCCATGTATGCACGCCAGAAGGGGGCGCCAGGTCTTATTACAGATGGTTGTAAGCCACCATGTGGTTGCTGGGAATTGAACTCGGGACCTCTGGAAGAGCAATCAGTGCTCTTAATCACTGAGCCATCTCTCCAGCCCCCCTGCCACGTGTATTTATTTACTGAGCATGAACTCAGTTCCAAACACTCCTGGGCACTGAGGAGAAAGCAGTGAACAAAAACTAGGGGCTAGAGAAATGGTTTGGGAATTAAGAACAAGTACTGCTCCTACAGAGAACCTGGGTTCAATTCCAGATCCAAGGGACATGGTCTTCTGGAGTCGGCTGGTACTCACTCGCATGTGCACACGCACCACATACATAGAAGCCGCCACTCAAACACAGTGACGGGAGAATGAGGCAGAAGCATTGAAAGTCTGAGGCCAGCCTGGAACTCACACACACACACACACACACACACACACACACACACACACGCTTGTCTACGATTCAGTGACCCTAGGCTCAATTGCCGTCATGGAATAAACCAGGCATGGTGATACAAGATGGCAGCAGAAGCAGGAAAAGTTCCAGGTTATTATTCCATTACATATTGAGTTTGAGAGTTTGAGATCAGCTGCATGCACTACAAGAAATCTTGTTTTAAAACACACACACGGGGCTGGAGAGATGGCTCAGTGGTTAAGAGCATTGCCTGCTCTTCCAAAGGTCCTGAGTTCAATTCCCGGCAACCACATGGTGGCTCACAACCATCTGTAATGAGGTCTGGTGCCCTCTTCTGGCCTGCAGACATACACAGACAGAATATTGTATACATAATAATAAATAAATATTTAAAAAACACACACACACAGATCATGGTGGTTGGTGTATGCCTGTAATCACAGTACTAGGAAAGCTGAGGCAGAAAGATTCAGAGTACAAGGCCAGTCTGAGCTACATAGACAGACCCTCTCCCAAGAAAAATTAAGATAGAAAGAGTGCAAACGTGGTGCGAGAAAGAATTTAAAAAAAAAAAAATCACTCTGCCTGCCTCGTGAATTCTGAATTCGAGGAAGCCATGTAAGTGCTGAGCTTCAGTTTCTATATCTACAAAATGACAAGAACGCTCCACCGGAAGCTGTGGTGAGTAGCATGAAGGAACAGGTCCAAAAGTCTCGAAGGCACAGGACCGGTATTCAGGCCACACCTTGAGGCCTGAGCCGCTGGCATGGGCACTCCTCCCTCCTTCCCGCCCCTGCAAGCAGGAATCTAAATTGTGTCAGGTCACAGTTCGGGCTGTCGCTCACCAAGGCAGCCTCTAGGTGGCGCCGCGGGTTCCGCCTCCCGCGAGACGCTGAAGTGATCCCGAATCAACTCGGCGCTCCGCCGCTCAGGCCTGCGGAGAACGAGCGGGCAGGGCGGGGCCGTTGTAGAGGGCGGGACTTCTCGCCTAGAGCGACGGGGCGGGGCCTCCGGGGGCGGGACCTGTTTAGTGGGCGGGGCCGAGGCGAGCTCAGATGGCGGCGGCGCTGGGCGCCTAGGCGGGCGGGGGCCATGAGCGCCACCCGACCCCAGTTCAGTATCGATGACGCCTTCGAGCTGAGCCTGGAGGACGCGGGACCTGGGCCCGAGTCCAGTGGGGTCGCCCGCTTCGGGCCGCTGCACTTCGACCGCCGGTCCAGGTTCGAGGTGGCTGATGAAGACAAGCAGTCCCGGCTGCGCTACCAGGTGAACGGCCCGGCCCATCTCACCCTCTTGTCCGGGATAGGGCGGGACTCCATGCCGGGCCCCGGAGAACCCTGATTCCAGAGACTCTGCCTAGAGACCCCAACGGAGCGGGAAACTTTTCCCCAGTCGTGTCTGCTCATCCTTGCCCTCTGAACTCGAGTTCGGTCCCCATGCAGCTTTGGAGAGCCACAAGCCCGGACCAAGAACTCAGACCTCAGCAACAGTGGAGAGCCCACCCATCCTGGAGAGTGACACCCCAGTACCACCCCTCTGGGTTTGGGGAGCATTTTGTATCTAAACTAGACCTTGCCATTCCTTGCAGCATCCCTTGAGCCCCAGGCTACACGACCTAGGTAAAATCTGCATCCTGTTTTGAGACTCATCCTGGCAGTGGAGGACCGCCACACTTGACGCGTTTGCCCATCTCTTGACTCCAACTACACCATAAATTATTGTCCCAGATAGCCTCCCCCATCCCTAGCGCTCTTTGAAACATGGGAATTAGAGACCTGTGCTCTGCTACACCAATTCCAGAACCTCTCTGTTGGACCCCAGAAAAATCCCAAGAACCCCATTTGGGTGGTCACCTGCTCCTGGGATCCATGGTGAGAGTCAGCAGGAGCTCTCCACCCACTCCCGCTGACTTCTGTGCAAAGCCCCCAGCAGACACCTACTTTCTATCTGGGTTTCAGTTTCTGTCATCAAACCGGTTGTGCTGGGAGGGCAGGGAGAGGCAGGAGAGCACCTGCCAGACATGCCAGGCAGCAGTTGTCTGGCTGGCACCTTTTCTCCTCTCCCCAGAGGGGAGTGAAAAGGCCCAAACCCAGCAACCTCTCTGAACCTTGTGTTCTGCAACAGAACCTGGAAAATGATGAGGATGGAGCCCAGGCCTCTTCAGAGCTCGATGGGGGAGTCAGCACAAGGTCAGGGCCAGGTGGGGACCCACCCTTCATCCCAAACCCCATGTCTCTAACTCCTGTCTGCAAAAATCTGCCCAGTCCCCACCCCACTGTACTCATCTGTCCTATAAGGAGTCCCTCCTGGGATCGCCTGGCCAGCTGGGTCACCTTACCCTAGTGCCCAGTGCCTCCAACTTAGCATCTCCTAGGAATCCTCAGTTTAACTCACCCCCTCCTTCCCTCTTTCATTTCTCTTACACCCCACTCTGTAATTCACTCTCGCCCCCAAGCTTGTCCTCTTTTGGGGCCCTCTATCCTGCAGGGTTTCGCCTCAGCCCCTGCACACACACCCATTTTATGTTGACTCTATCGTCTTCTTTCTCTCTCCCTCCCCATCCTTTTGTCCCTCAGGGATTCTGGGCGCATGTCCATCCGTAGCTCTCAGTGGTCCTTCAGCACCATCAGCAACACCACCCAGCGTTCCTACAATGCCTGCTGCAGGTGAGAGCCCCTCACTCGGAGTTCAGCTGCTTCTGCCTGCCAGCCAGCCCTGGCTCCCCGCCTGCTTCCCCTCCTTGACATCTGTCCCTCTTTCCTGCCACCCAGCTGGACCCAACATCCTTTGATCCAGAAAAACAGAAGGGTAGTTCTGGCCTCCTTTCTGCTCCTGCTGCTGGGGCTAGGTGAGTGTCCTGATGGCCTGTCTTCCTTCCCTCCCATAAGCAGGCTCTGTAGCCACCTAGCATTTTGGGCTTCCCTGTTAGAACTGAGCCCCAGGGTCCTGATCATCTGTCCCAAGAGTCACAAAGGGTGAGACTGGAACCTGACTTGGACTTTTTAAATTCTTTTTATTTTATTTTATTTTATTTGGTTTTTTTTGAGACAAGGTTTCTCTGTAGTTTTGGAGGCCTGTCCTGGAACTAGCTCTTGTAGACCAGGCTGGCCTCGAACTCACAGAGATCCGCCTGCCTCTGCCTCCTGAGTGCTGGGATTAAAGGCCTGTGCCACCACTGCCCAGCTTAAATTATTTTTTTAAAAGTTTAAAAATTTTTTTTTAATTTATTTATTATGTATACACGACATTCTGCCTCCATGTATGCCTGAAGGCCAGAAGAGGGCGCCAGATCTCAGTACAGATGGTTGTGAGCCACCATGTGGTTGCTGGGAATTGAACTCAGGACCTCTGGAAGAGCAGCCAGATATCTTAACCACTGAGCCATATCTCCAGCCCCTAAAATTTATTTTTAATATTTATTTTGTCATCGCTTCTCGGCCTTTTGGCTAAGATTAAGTGGAATATTTATTTTGTATGTGTATGTACATG
The DNA here is from genome assembly GCF_000317375.1 of Microtus ochrogaster. Lineage (NCBI taxonomy): Eukaryota > Metazoa > Chordata > Mammalia > Rodentia > Cricetidae > Microtus > Microtus ochrogaster. The sequence continues at coordinate 38,846,085 of NC_022015.1, forward strand.
TACCATGTGCTTGCAGTCTCCAATGAAGTCAGAAAAGGGAATTGCTTGCCCTGGAACTAGAGTTGTAGAGGGTTGTGAGTCACTGTGTGGGTGCTAACCAAACCTGGGTCCTCTGCAAGAGCCATCTCTAGCTCCCCTACCCCCTTTTAAGTTTTTTGAGGCAGAGTCTCGTGTAGCCCAGAAAGTGAAGTATGTTCTTGAACATTGTACCACCGTGCCCCTGCCTCCCATGTTCTGGAGTTACAGGTGTGTACCACCGTGCCAGCTTACTCTTTTTGTTTTAATTAATAGATTTATTTATTTATTATTTTTTCAAGACAGGGTTTATCTGTGTAGCTTTGAACTTGCTCTGTAGAGCAAGCTGACCCGACTCCTGAGTGCTGGGACTAAAGGCGTGTGCCTCACCCCTCCTGCCAAGCCCCACCCCACCCCACCTCCTGGCTTATTTTCTTTTTAAATTTGACCTGTTTATAAATCTGCCAGAGGACCCCAGAATGGAGAGGTAACAGCTTCCATCTATTCTGTTACCTACTGGCAGGTTCATTTTCCCTGCCTTACAGAGGGGGCAAGTGAGAGGCAGGGTCCGGAGCCCGATCATGAAGTCAGGTCCAGGGTTCAGGATACTAGTGTCCCTGAGGTCAGGTATCAGGCCTGCTTCTTCTTTTTCTCTGGGGTCTGTGATCTGACCAGGACCTTTCTCCACCCCACCTTGTTTAGTGGGGAAACTGAGGCCCAACACAGGCAAGTTTCACAAATAGATATTTCTACTTCTTTATGGGACTGAGCTGCGAAGTCCCCAGAATATCCAGGGTTGAGGTCAACAGGGGGCCATAACGAAGGATCAACTATGGCTGCTGCTCTAGGTCCCCTCCCCTTCCTTCTCCAGGAAGATCAAAGACCCCAGCCAGCTAGGTCTCCTGGCCAGAAATCAAATCTCCACCTCTAGATATTTGAGTGCAGGGGACAGAGCTGCAGCTTACCAGCACCACTGCAGACCAGGCACTGGTAACATCTACTGCCAGCTTCTCCCCAACCCAGCAAGGCAAGCATTGGTAGCATCCTGGCTTTGGAAGTAAGGACACAGGCTCGGACTGCAGAGGGGCTTCCTCAGGTGGCAGCTGGAGGAGGATGAGCTGGGATTTATACCCACACCTGTGACTGCCAAGCCTCGGGATCACCAGAAGGCCACCGAGAGCTCTAGGGAATTAGAAAAAGATGTTTACTCTAAGCAGAAGCCAAAGCCCTGAGCCAGGGGCAGGGAGTGAGTGTGAACCCCCTCTGAGGTGTTCTTTGTGGAACATGGAGTCTACAGAAGTCCACAGTAGCTCCGTGGGCCCACTGGCTCTACCCCACCCCACCAGTTCTCAAGGACGGATACAAAAAACTGTGTCCAGGTCTGACCTCTGCACCAAAGGCTGTATCCTTGCCGGGGACAACAGACCATCCCAGACCTCTCCAGCCCAGGGTCTGCTTTAGTCTCATCCAGGGCTGGACTGTCACCTCTGTCCTGAATTCTTCCTCTGCTTGTATGATGGCAGCAGCTACAGCTTCTCCTGGGTCCCCCTGGGTCATGGTTTAGTCTATGAAGGCACCGCACAGAACGCATAGCTCAGGGCCTGGCAGTGCTATGTTACTGCTCCCGGCTGACATGAGGCAGCTGCTTCAGGCTCCAGACCTCTTTCTACACGTGGATCTTGTTGGTCTCTCCAGTAAGAAGGGCTGCTAAACAAGCACCTACCTGCCTTTCTATTACATTTCCTTAATTCTTTGTATGTGTGCAGGGATAGAAGGAGGGCGCGTGCATGCCACAGTCCAAGGGTGGGGGTGGGGGTCAGAGGATAATTGTAAGATTCAGTTTTCTGCTTCTACCACTTGGGCCCAAGGGCAAGCTCTTCTACCCACTGAGCCATCTTGCTGCCCCCCATTTGCCCTTTTTTTTTTTTGGCTGGGGGAAACAGCCCTGGTTGTCCTGGAACTCCATATGTAAACCAAGCTGGTCTCAAACTCACAGATCTGTCTGCCTCTCCCTCCTGATACTGTGTAAGAGCATCCATTACCATGCAAGGCCCCATCTGCCTTTTTATGATGGAATTCTTGGTACCTGGCATGCAGAGGGTGTTCTGTAAGTGGCTGTCGAGTGACTGAAAGTCACACCAAACAGCAGTAGAAACTCCCATTTCATAGCTACTTCCCAGGGTCTGCCAAGTATGCTGCCCTGAAAACACAGCCTGGTAAGCATCCTGGGAAGATATTCTGCCAGGGGGCATCAGTTTAGGTAGGAGATACATCTGGTGGGAGCCGGGCTGAGAGTCGGGTGTGGAAGACCTTACCCTCACCCCTCCCTCCACAACCTCATGTGTGTACAGTGCTTATCCTGGTCGGCGTGGGACTGGAGGTGGCCCCCTCTCCAGGTGAGCGCCCCTCCTGCCTGGGTCCTCGGCAAACCCTCCCAACTTCTAGCACAAATCAGCCACCTTCCAGGAGAGAGGGAGGCCTTCCTGGGCAGCCATCGTCCCTAGGGACCCCTAGTCCTGAGCTGTCCGTTTCTTCTTGCTTCAGGTGTCTCCAGCGCCATTATCTTCGTGCCAGGTTTCCTGCTGCTAGTCCCGGGAGGTGAGAGAGTGACGTGAGGTGGGGCGGGGCATGGGTGGGGCGGGGCCAGATCCACTTACTGACAGACACCGCCCCTCAGTTTACCACGTGATCTTCATCTACTGCGCTGTCAAGGGCCACAGGGGCTTCCAATTCTTCTATCTGCCCTACTTTGAAAAGTGAGCTGCAGCTGGCCAGTGGGATACCAGAGCTCCATGGCCTCAGGCCGCCTCCACATGTCCCCGGGACGGTTCTCCAACCTACGCCCGGATCTGTCCCTTTCACTTGGAAGGAAAAGGCCTTCCAGGAGCCTCACAGCCACCAGCCCCTCTGGATTTGCTCAGGAAGCTTGGGGCATGCCAGTCTGGGGGCGTTGCCCCTTAACCTGGGCCCTGGACTCCTGGGTTGGTGTAATTTTGTGCTAATAAAAGGGTAATTAATCCCAGCGGGACAGTTGCAGTTTTCTCTCCCACCAGGTCTGGCCCAGCCCCTTCTACATAGGTTTAATGGAGGACTCACCTGGGGTGTGGAGGACCACCAATCTCTAATGGCATCTAGGACAACCTGGTGATCTCAGATGTGCTAAGATCACCATTATGTCCAAGGCAGAGCTGCATGGAGAAGTGGTCGGCCTTCCTGCCTTCAACCCTGAGGCGATTCAACTGTCCCCATCTGTGTAGCATGCCAGCACTTGTCCTTGTGGCCTCATCAAAGGGCACTGAGAGATGACGCAGGCCTGGGGCCTGGAGGCTGGTATCCCAGTTCCAGCCTGACTCTGGGGCCCTAGGCTGCCGTATGCATCTCTAAATAAGGGTTATGTGGGACAGTGCTCCCCCACCCACTGCCCTACTTCCGAGACCCAGCAGCTGGGAAGGACTAGGGAGCTGATGGGGGTGAGAGCACAGCTCCTCAGTGGCTGGGAGGACTAGGGAGCTGATG
>NC_022015.1:38849740-38862748 GCF_000317375.1 Microtus ochrogaster
GGGGTGAGAGCACAGCTCCTCAGTGGCTGGGAGGACTAGGGAGCTGATGGGGGTGAGAGCACAGCTCCTCAGCAGAGCACCACACTGACAAAGACTTTTGTCACCAAATGTTTGAAACACCATCTTAGATTTTTGGAAAATCTGGGCCTCTAATAATGTCTAAAAGTTAAACAAAACCTAAAACAAACAAAAAACCCAAACTCTGTATGGAAATCTGGGCTCATGGTAGTGCTCACGAAACAAGCTGTGTCAAGCACTTCCCTAAATCAAGTCTTAGAATCCTTACTGCCTCAGCGCCATCTCACACACGAGAAGCCCAAGGCCCCCGGTTTACAGGTGAGAACCAGCTCTTCAAGGACGACACCCAGCCTGAGCCCCTTCTGAAACTCAGGGAGAGGGAGAAAAATGGAAGAAGGCTGGTGACCTCTGCAGGCCACCAGAGAGCAGCTGAGTGGTGTTCCCTCCTCCAGACAAAAGCAGGAATGTCCACAGAGTGATCAGGCAGCTGGGCACCTAAGTCCTCTGCCTTTGCTGAATGAGTGGACACCTAGTCTTTTCACCTGCTCCTCTCCCGACCCACCTAGACCTTCCACCCCCAGACCTCCAGTCAGAACACCTTAAGTAACTTACCGTTCTGCAACCAGCCAAGGCAAGGACCGTAGAGGTCTGGTGAGATGGCACCATGGGTTAACGCACTTGCTGCCAAGCCTGACAGCCCGAGTTCAATCCCTGGGACCCACAGGATGGAACGAGAACAGACTCCCACAAGCTCTTTGCTGAGCTCCACATATGTTCCATGGGATGCTGGAGCACGCAAGCATGCACACACCATAAAGAGAAAACGGAGGGCTGTGCTGGAGAGATGACTCAGAGGTTACCAGCACAGGCTGCTCTTCCAGAGGTCCTGAGTTCAATTCCCAGAGACCACATGGTGGCTCACAAACCATCTGTAATGAGATCTGGCGCCCTCTTCTGTCATACAGACATACATGCAGGCAGAACATATTATACATAATAAATCAATAAATCTCTTAAAAAATGAAGGAACTGGGAGATGGAGCAGTGGATAAAGCATCTGCTATGCAGTCGTGAGGATCTGAGTTCGAATCTCCAGAATACACAAAGCCAGACAGTGGATGTCTGTCATCCTAGCTTCTACAGAGGTGGAGGTGGAGGCAGGAAAGTCCTGGTATCTGAAGTTCCAAGACAGCAAGAGCCCTGCCTATCTCAGAGTGGAAGGTGAACAACTGAGATTTTCTTCCTTCCTTTCCTTTATTCTTTCTTTTTGTTTTTCAAGTCAGGGTTTCTCTCTGGCTATCCTGGAACTCGCTTTGTAGACCAAGCTGGCCTCAAACTCACTGAGATCCACCTGCTTCTGCCTCCCTAGTGCTGGGATTAAGGGTGTGTGCCACCACTGCCCAACTCCGACTGAGACTTTCTTTTGAGCTCTATGTCTGTGTTATGGCATCCTCCTGCCCCACCCCCTAGATTTTTTTAAATTTAGATTTATTATTTTGTGTGAATGAGTGTTTTGCCTGGGTGTATGTCTGTGGACCACATGTATGCCTGGTACCCAGAGAGGTAGTGAGGCTCCATGTGGATACTGGGAATTAAACACAGGTTCATTTACAAGAACCACTGAGCCAACTCTCCAACCTGATTTTTTTTTTAGGAAAGTGAAAAAGACAAAATCCAAGCCCACAGTTTGTATTATCAGTACATTCACACAGTTATCGTCCAACAAACATAACGAGAACATAGAAAAAAGGGGAAATTTCAAAACTGTTCATTGAAAAGAGAGCTGGCAAGATGGCTCATTGGGTCAAAGCACTATTGCCATTACACATCCCAGACAGCTTGAATCTGATCCCCAGAAACACTGTGGAGAGAGAACTGACTCCCCAAAACTGTCCTCTGTCCTCCACATGTGCACCATGACAGGCACTCACAAACAACGTTAGCCTGTCCTAGAACTCACTCCATAGACCAGGCTGGCCTCGAACTCAGAGGCCCGCCTGTCTCTGCCTCTCAAGTGCTGGGATTAAAGGCATGCACCACCACGGCCCGGCTATGATACTGTTTTTTTTTTTTTTAATATTGATTTATTGGCCGGGCGGTGGACCACATGTATGCCTGGTCATGTATGCCATCATTCATTTAGGAGATATTCACACATGTGTGCGTGTCAGAGGGCAACTGTGGGCTCATTCTCCTGTGGCATGTGGAGCCCAGCGACTGAACTCAGTCTTCAGGCGTGGCACCTTTACCCGCTGAGCCATCTCGCTGATCTCGCTGGCCCTCCTCTCTCTCTCTCCCTCTCTTTCCTTTTTTAGTGAGCCTCTCAAGTCCAGGACCTTGCCAATGTTATGCAGGCACTCAGCCACTAAGTCACACTCCAGCCCAGAGCCCAGAGCTAGCCTCTTGCTGATTAACCCATCTCACCCAGATGACTCTGACCGTGACACTTCTCTACGATCTGAACAGACACGCAGACACAATAAACAGCATCTCATTCTCTCGAGGCACACTTATAGGAGAAACAAGTATTTCCTTAGCGGCTGTGGGTGGGTGGCGCCGTGCCTTTAATCCCAGCATTTGGATTTGGAGGCGGGGCAGAGGCAAGAGGGTTTCTGTGAGTTCCAGGCCGGCCAGCCGGGCTGCCCAGTCTCAAAGGAGAAAAGCAAAAAAAAAAAAAAAAAAAAACAAAAAAACTTATCTCTTCCTCAGCCTTCTCCTTGTTTAAATCAAAGTTCTTCATTTTCCTCCTTGCCTCCTCTGTAATGGTATATTCTGTGTCCCTCATCCTCCAGGCTAAGCGTCAGTGAAGTCCACTGTCATTCGTTCTACCCTTCTCTCCGACACTAGAAAAGGTCCAGGTCACATCTTTCCTTTGAGTTACTTTTGCCTCTGAAGAAACTTTTTTCCACTCAAGGCCCTGACCGCCCTCAACATGCTCCTTTCTCATCCCTGAGGCCTCTTTGCTGGGTTGCCTTTTCAGACTCTGGATGTAAGCAGGTGGTTCATCACCCCCCCCCCAGACTCAAACGGGAGTCTATCACTCGGGAGTGTTAGAGCCCAGGCCCCCAAGCCTCAATCCAGGACTGAATCCCGAGGACCTAAGAGCAGCCCCTCCTTTCCTGCACTTTCACTGTTGGAACTTCTACCCTCTTGCCTTGGCCTCCTGTACTGAGATTGCCAGCAGGGCTGCCACACCCAGATTCCAGTTCACTTTTCCTTTATGGCAAGGGGTGCGTGGTGGGCGGTAAAGGGTGCGTGGAGGGCGGCAGGGGGTGCGTGGTGGGCGATAGAGAGTGCGTGGGGGGCTGCAGGGGGTGCGTGGAGGGCGGCAGGGGGTGCGTGGTGGGCGGTAAAGGGTGCGTGGAGAGCGGCATGGGGTGCGTGGTGGGCGGTAAAGAGTGCGTGGAGGGCGGCGGGAGGGTGCATGGTAGGCGGTAAAGGGTGCGTGGTGGGCGGCAGGGGTGCCTGTAGGGCGGCGGGGGGTGGGGATAGACAGAGCGTTCGCATGCCAAAGAACAACTTTATTTGTTTATTTATTTATTTATTTTGGTTTTTTCGAGACAAGGTTTCTCTGTTTTTTTTTTTTTTGAGCCTGTCCTGGAACTAGCTCTTGTAGACCAGGCTGGTCTCGAACTCACAGAGATCCTGCCTCTGCCTCCCGAGTGCTGGGATTAAAGGCGTGCGCCACCACCGCCCGGCCCAAAGAACAACTTTATGAAGTTGGTTTTCTCCTTCCATCATGTGAATTTTTTTGTTTGTTTGGGGGGTTGGTTTTTTTGTTTTTGTTTTTTTCAAAGAGGGTTTTTCTCTGTATCCCTGGCTGTCCTGGAACTCACTCTGTAGACCAAGCTGGCCTGGAACTCATAAAGATCTACCTGTCTCTGCCTCTGCCTCCCAAATACTAGAATTAAAGAAGAGTGCCACCACTGCCTGGACCCCACCATGTGAATATCAAGGATCCAATACAGACTTGGTGACAAGAGCTTTACCTGCTGAGCCATTTTTACCAGGCCCAAGTTCATTTCTCAGAAGAGCACTTTCTGCACACAAGTAGTGGGAAGTGGTTTGGCTGCCCTCTGAATCCACCAGGTCCTAAGAATTCCCCACAGTACATTTTGCCTGGTTTATTCAAAAGCAGCCAACGCTGGGGAACTCCCTACCTCTCCAGGGCCTGGAGAGATTTCAAATCTTGTTCTCTGCTGAGAACTGCAACCAGCTGGGATTTTTCCCTCCACAGTTTAGGAGTGGGAGGAGAAGACAGCGCTCCAGACACGGGAGGCAGGCCTACTCAGGGGTAGCCGCAGCCTACAGTTGGGGAGGAGCTCCCAGACTTGGGAAGGGCGTGGTTGTCTGGTTCTCCCAGGTATGTGGACCTCAGGGGCAGTAGGTCGCCCTGCAGGTGCCTCAGCCAGTAGATAGCATCATTACAAATTCTGCAGGAGAGAGGGGTAGAGAAAGGCCAACCCAGGTCAGGGACTGAAGGAGATCCAAAGTGCCGGAGGCATGGGCAGGGTGTCTGTGAGGATGACTCACCGTCAAAGTCTATGGTGCCATCCCCATTGAGGTCCATGTCTCGCAACATCTCATCCAGCTCGGTGCCCTCTAGTGGTTCCCCCAGCAGAGCTGGCGCTGCCTGTCGCAGCTCCGCCACTGTGATCAGTCCATCCCTGTCCTTGTCAAACTGTTGAGAGAGAGAGAGAGAGAGAGAGAGAGAGAGAGAGAGAGAGAGAGAGTCAGAGTCCAAGCAGGGTTCCTACCCTATTGTCTCTGTATGTGGCTCCATTCTGGTTTGGTTTCTTTCTTTTTTTTATTTGAGATAGTGTCTCACTATGACATCCTGCCCAGGCTGGTCTCAAACTCACAGAGTCTCTCTTGCCTCTGCCTCCCAAGTACTGAAATTAAAAGTGTGGGCCAGGCCGGGCTGTGGTGATACATGCTTTTAACTCCAGTACTTGGGAGACAGAGGCAGGCGGATCTCTATGAGTTTGAGACCATCCTGGTCTACAAAGTGAGTTCCAGAACAGCCAGGGCTGTTACAAAGAAAAACCCTGTCTCGAGAACCCCCCCCCCAAAAAAGTATGGGCTAACATAACATGCTTTTTTTAAAAAAAAATATTTATTTATTTATTATGTATACAATATTCTGTCTGTATGTCTGAAGGCCAGAAGAGGGTGCCAGACCTCTTTACAGATGGTTGTGAGCCACCATGTGGTTGCTGGGAATTGAACTCAGGACCTTTGGAAGAGCAGGCAATGCTCTTAACCTCTGAGCCATCTCTCCAGCCCCACATAACATGCTTTTTATGCTATTGTTGAGACAGTGTCTCAACTCACTGTGTAGTGGATACAGCCTTGAACTCCTTATCCTCCCGCCTTCGCCATCTCCCAAATCCTTGGATTATATGTGTGCACCACCATGCCCTGGCTGTGCTTGGTGCTAAGGATTGAGCCCAGGGCTTTGTGCATACTGGATATGCACTATGCCAACTGAACTACATCCTGTTCTCAGTTCTGCTCTTGCCACTGCCTGACCCAGGGCCATGATGCTCCCCACCAGGTATCTAAACCTCCCCATCCTCAGAGATCAGTTTCCCTGACTGAAAACCTCACAGGCAATGAGCCACACCCTCTCTACCTGTCCCTACACCCTAGTCTTGCCTCTCTGGACCCCCTGAAGGCAGGGATCCCAGTAAATGTAGTCCAAGCTTGCCACCGCTTGTACCCCTTACCTCTCGGAAGGCGATGCGCAGCTCTCGTACACCCAACATGTGAGCTGTCTCCTCTCTCAGCTTTGGGCTGATCAGCTCCACAAACTCTTCAAAATCCACAAAGCCGCCCACTGTGGACCCAGGCAGAGTGTCAGAATCTGTTCAGGGAGGATGCTGCGTTCTTCTGCCCTCCCTCCAGGGCTCTGAGCCCAAGAAGGCACATCTAGTTCCTCGCTCAAAGAGGGGTTTCTCGGCTACCGGGGGTCAGGGATGCTCCTCTTCTCCATGAAGCCCCAGTGGGCCAGAAAGAAAATGCAGCCCAGGTTCAAATCCTGCTGTATGAGGTCTTGGGTGGTTTACCAATCCTCTTGCTCTCTGGGAGGGGCCTGGAAGGTGCTTCACAGAGCAGTGCTACAGCTGCTGGAAATCAGGGCTCAGCTGGGTGGAGCTGAGCAGGAAGCACAGATTGTTATGGGATATTTGTACACTGTGTGAAGATGTATCATTGTGATTGGTTTAATAAAGAGCTGAATGGCCAATAGCCGGGCAGGAAGAGGTTAGTTGGGACTTCCAGGGATAGAGAGGACTCTGGAGAAAAGAAAGGTGCCGTCACCAGCCAGACGCAGAGGAAGCAATATGGGCAGTATAGAGAGATGAGGTAATGAGCCATGAGGCAGAACACAGATTAAAATAGATGAGTTAATTTAAGTTATAAGAGCTATTGGGGTAAGCCTAAGCTAAGACCAAGCTTTCATAATTAATAATAAGTCTCTGTGTCATTATTTGAGGCTGGCAGTGGGGGAAAAAAGTCCATCTACACTGTCTCTGTGTCATTATTTGGGGCTGGCAGTGGGGAAAAAAAGTCCATCTACACTGAATATCTTTAAAAAGCCCAGCAATGTCGGTGTCATCCCTCAGTTCCAAGATGTCATTAGTTCCCTAAGATCCAAGGATCAAGCAACAACTTTGGGGGAAAGAGACCCACGGTCCTAGAATGAGCCTTGCGCCTTGCGCTTCTTGCTTGTGTTTGAGGCATGGACTGTGCTAATGTTAACCTGGAGCTCACTCTGCAGCCCAGGCTGGCCTTGAACTCACGGAGATCCTCTACCTCTGCCTCCCCAGTTTGGGATTAGAAGCATGTGCCCCACCACGCCTGGCTCTGGTGAATTTTTGTGTGTCAACTTGACATAAGGTCATTTAGGAAGAGGGAACTTCAATTGAGGAAATGCCCCCATTAGAGTAGCCCATAGGCAAAGCCAGTCCGTGGGACATAATGATTGATGTGAGAGGGTCCATTCCATTGAGAGGGCCCACTCCTGGAAAGGTGGTCCTGGGAGGTATAAAAAAGGGAACTGAGGCCGGGCAATGGTGGCGCACGCCTTTAATCCCAGCACTCGGGAGGCAGAGGCAGGCGGATCTCTGTGAGTTCGAGACCAGCCTGGTCTACAGAGCGAGTTCCAGGACAGGCTCCAAAGCCACAGAGAAACCCTGTCTCGAAAAACCAAAAAAAAAAAAAAAAAAAGGAAGGTAGCTGGCCAGGAGCCTGGAGATAAGCCAGAGAGCAGCAAATGTCTCCACAGTTTCTGTTTCAGTTCCTGCCTTCAGGTTCCTGACTTGAGTTCCTGCTCTGACTTCCCTCAATGATAGATTATAAACTGTGATACGTAATAACCCCCTTTTCTCTCCATGTTGCTTTTGGCCATGGTATTCATCACAGCAATAGAAAGCAAGCCAGGGTGTGTGCATCAATAGCAAATCCCATGCTCATCTTGAAATTGTTGTAAAACAAACCAGCAGATGGCTCCATGGACAAACATGCCTGTCACCAAACTGGATGACCTGAGTTTGAGTAGATCCCTGGGACCCACGTGATAGAAGAACTCAATCTTGACAGTTGGATTCTGACCTCCAGATGCACGCTATGGCACACACACACCCCACACACTAATAACTAAAATTAACAATAGCATGGATGTAGCCCACCCCTGCTCTAGGTAAGCAGTCTGGCTCCCAACCCAGTCACCCAGCAGGGCTCCGCCACTGACTGCGCATCTTCACGTGCTGTGACACTTCCAGGAGCTCCATCTCCGTGGGCATGTAGCCCAGCGTCCGCATGCAGTCACCCAGCTCCCGGTAGCCGATGCAGCCATCCTGGTCAGTGTCAAACTCCTCAAAGGCAGCCTGCAGCTCTGTAGGGGTTAGCGAAGTCAGAGCAGGAAGTCATACCCAGGGTCACCTTCCACCTCCCAGCAACAGTGAGAGACACTCACCCTCCAGCTCCTCAGGACACAGTTCCCGATCCTGTATAGGAATAAGGCAACATGTCCCCACTTGCCACAGCTCCTCCAACCTCCCACCCCAAGTGCACTGTGCAGGGCTGGCCCCACCAAAGCAGCTGAAGAAAGCTGAAATCCTACAGACCCCATTAGTAGACAGCCACCTTCTCCCATGCTCTTGGAGCTCCAAATGGGTTCTCCAAGATACCTGGTGTGAGGAGGTCTTCTGCTCCCTATGCCAGTTGGTCAGAAGCCAACCTTGCCCCGCATTCACTTCCCCTCGTCTGGGTACGAGAAGCCACAACTGTGCCCTGTCCTGTCTTTCCCAATCTGGGACAGGAGGCCCAGACAGTAGGGTCAGAAAGAAATAAAGATAAGGAGAGTTAGCCTCAACCCCCCCACAACCCTTTACCCCTGACCTTTCCGAAGATGCGATTGAGCAGGGGCCCATAAGTCCTTTGGGCAGCATCCTGCTGGGGGTCAGAACGATGTCGGTGGGACTGTCTGTGAGAGGCTTGCCTGGGCGGTGCTGAAGGTGGCTCGCCCTGCCCCACTTTGGTCTTTGGGGCGTTCCTGTTGCTTCCTGAGGCCTCAGAGCCTTGGCCAGAGGACTGCTTCCCAGAACTGGCCTTCTGGGACCCTGGCAGTCGGCTCTCCTTCTTGCTCCTTCTTCTGGTCAAGGTGGGACCCTCAGCAGCACTCCCAGGAGATACAACTCCTTCAGGGGTCTTCTGGTGGCCAGGAACCCTCTGAGAGCCATGCTCTGTTGCCATGCAGAGGATAACGGGACTCAGCGATGCAGCTCCCTGAAGTGCCCTTGGTTCTCGGGGCCCAGAAAACTGCTTAGGGGCCCCGCAGGCTTGAGATGATCACCTGGGATCCACAGTGAGGGGGATTAGGGTAAACGAAGCAGGCAGCAAGCCTAATCTGTGCCCTCTGCCCTAGGGTGTCCTGGCAGCACCAGATGGGTCTTGAAAACTGTTCTTAGGAATGAGGGTACCAGGACACAGCAGCTGCAGTGGGCTCATACTTAAACTCAACCATTTCTTACCTAGTAGAAGCAGCCAATTCATCCTTCCAAGTCAGTTTATCCATATATGAAATGGGAGCACACTACTGCAGAGTTAAGCACTCATCCCAGAGTGTGACATGGCTAAATTTAGTAGCAAAGACCAGTGAAGGCCCCTGAGGCAGGATGAGGACTACTGGAAAAGACTGAGAGTTGTCACCTTGGGTGTGCAATGGAGTGACATCCTAGTTGGAGCAGAGGGCATTTGAAACTTTAGAAAGGAGGCCTTGGATGCTGACAGAGCGGTGGGATTGACATAGTGTGCCCTGGGCTAGAGGAGTCCCAATCAAAGGGTCTCTGTTACCTAACCTTGGGATGGGGGGCCCTGGCTGGTGACTTAGCCCTATGGGGCCACGGTTAGGGTTTCCCAGAGAGCAGACCCATGAATGATTGATGCTCCCTCAGCTTGGGTTTCCTGCCTGTCTGCCTTCATATCTCCACTGGGCGCCATGCGGCAGGCCCCATCGTGGGGCTGGTTGGTGGCGGACCTTGGGCAATCAGGCAGCACCCTGCTCCTTCTACCTGGCCTGCATCTCCCAGGTAAGCCAGGAAATGCTACAGGCCCTGAGGGAGGGGCATCCAGGCTCTGAAGCCATCAGAGCTAGAACTCATACAGGAAACTCTGCCAAGAAAGAGGCGGTGGGAAGCTGTGGGGATAGTGGCTGCAACCGTGGGTTCCAGGCATGATCCAGGCGTGTTAGGTATGTAGCTGGTAGCTAGTCCCTCTCAACCCTCAAAGGAACGCTTTCTTCCCTCCACCAGCTGGGGGAGGTAGAGTAAGGACAGCAGAAGTTACTGGAGACTCATGCCTGGGTGCCTCTCCCCCACTTCATTGTCAGCATCCCACTGAGCCCACTGCCTCCTCTCCATAGTAGCTCCAGGGACAAACACGGGAGCAGCACGGGTGGCAATGCAAGACACTGAAGAATCCTAAGCTGCTCTCAGGACACTCGGGCCAGCCTGCCAGGGTCTGGAGGCACAGACCTCACCTGGCGTCCTGAGGAGGGCACTAACGGCATTGTCCCTCTGGGAATTCTAAGCATTTGAAACCCCATATCAGGATCATGTGAAAGGATAATCCAATAGTTTTCTTTCTTTTTCTTTCTTCCTGTTTTGAGATGATGTCTCATATATCCCAGGCTGCCTTCAAAACCCCAACTCTCAAAGGCTAGCCTTGAACTCCTGATCCTCTTGCTCCACTCTTCGATGCTTCAGGTGCACACCAGTTGCTGCTTTTGTTTGAGAGGTTTTAAAACCCTGTTGTCTAGGCTGACCTTGAACTCATGGCAATTCTCCTGCCTCCGCCTCCCATGTACTGAGGTTACCAGCATTGCTACCTTTATACGGTTTTCAAACCCTGTCTTCGCGCACACTAGGGGGTTGCTCCTGCACCTTTAAGGGGAGCACCCCTTCTCCATCCATGGAGATGGTCCACTCCAGCGCTTTACCTTAGAACAAGACTTGGAGCTGCAGGAAAAGAGCTAGGCTGGGCCTGATGGTGCATTCCTTAGAATTCCAACACTCAACAAGCAGAGGCAGGAGGATCATTTAAACTTTGAGACGAGCCTGCTCTACATAGTGACAACTTGTCTCAAAGAAACAAAAGGCAGGGTCAGGGGATGTGAGTCAGTTGGTAGAAGGCATGCCAGGCACACACAAGGCCTTCGGTCTAATCCTCTCAAGCCTGCATAAGGTGAACACAGTGGTGCATGGCTGTAATCCGAATGCCAGGTAGCGAATACAGGAGGACCAGGAGTTCAAGGCTACCCTCAGCTCTGTAATGAATCTGAGGCCAGTTTGGGCTACGTGGGATCTTGTCTTATACCACTGTCCCCCGGCTTGTCTCAAAAATTGAAAAACTGGGCTGGAGAGATGAGATGGCTCCGCTGTTAAGGCATTTGCTGCTCTTGCAGCGGAACCAGGTTCAGTTCCCAGCATTTGCATGATAGCTCCCAACTGCTATGTAACTCCAGTTCTAGGGGACCCGATGCCCATTTTTGGGCTCCACAGGCACCATCACAAAGTGCATATATATACATTCAGGTAAACACTCATACCCATAAAATAATAAATGATTCTTTTCTTTTTTGAGACAGAGTCTCACTATGTAGCCCGTAGCTGGCCTGAAACTTGCTATGTAGACCAGGCTAGCCTTGAATTCATTCCCTATGTCTGTGCTTCCCAAGTGCCAGAAGTAAAGGCATTTGTCACCATACCTGGCCCCAAAAAATAAATTAAAAAAAAAGTCAAAGCTGGCATAGTAGTACATGTTGGTAACCCCAGCATTTAAAAGGCTAAGACAAGGATGGTCTCAAGTTTGAGGCAGTCCTGATCTACACAGAAAGTGCCAGGCCAGCCAGGGTTCCACAGCAAGACCTTATTTCAAGACAATATTTATCAGCCTCCTCAATAAACTTGAAAACCTCTGGTTTAGTCCACTTCGGCATGTGTAATCTATGTGGCAAGATGGTTAAGTCTAGACTGAGTTGCTGACCATATCTGGAACCTTCACCAAGTCACAGAGTTAGTGGACAATCGTCTCCTCGCTGGTAACATTGATTATAGGGGGACCACATGAGATTATGTATGTGAGTGCCGGGCACGGGCTAACTGCTGGCCCAGAGAGGAGCAGTGCCTGGTCGGGTGGCCAGCACCACCTCTCTCACACCCAGCCATCACATTTGTTGATTCAGCAGACTGGCAGTCCATGTCCAGCGCTATCCTGAGGACCCGGAATGGACACTGCTATGGAAGCCAACCTGGGTGCTGCTGGCCATGGTCCCCGCACAGAGCTCAATGACGAGGACTACTACCCCCAGGGCAGCTGGGACACTGTCTTTCTGGTAGCTTTACTGCTCCTGGGACTACCAGCCAATGGGCTGATGGCATGGCTGGCTGGCTCACAGGCCCGACACGGGGCTGGCACGAGACTAGCCCTGCTCCTGCTCAGCCTGGCCCTCTCTGACTTCTTATTCCTGGCAGCAGCGACTTTCCAAATCCTGGAGATCCAGCACGGAGGGCACTGGCCACTGGGCACTGCCGCCTGCCGCCTCTACTACTTCCTATGGGGTGTGTCCTACTCCTCCGGCCTCTTCCTGTTGACAGCCCTCAGCCTGGACCGCTGCTTGCTGGCGCTATGCCCACGCTGGTACCCAGGGCACCGCCCAGCCCGCCTGCCCCTCTGGGTGTGCGCTGGGGTCTGGGTGCTGGCCACACTCTTCAGTGTGCCCTGGTTGGTCTTCCCTGAGGCTGCTGTCTGGTGGTATGACTTGGTCATCTGCCTGGACTTCTGGGACAGCGAGGAGCTGCCTCTGCGGATGCTTGAGATCTTGGGGGGCTTCCTGCCCTTCCTCTTGCTGCTGGTCTGCCACGTGCTTACCCAAGCCACCGCTTGCAGGACCTGTTGTGGGCACCAGCCTAGGCCTACGGTCTGCCATGGCTTTGCCCGTGTGGCCAAGACCATTCTGTCTGCCTATGTGATTCTGAGGCTGCCCTACCAGCTGGCGCAGCTGCTCTATCTGGCTTTCTTATGGGATGTCTACCCTGGATACCTGCTCTGGGAAGCCCTGGTCTATTCCGACTACCTGATCCTGCTCAACAGCTGCCTGAGCCCCTTCCTGTGCCTAGCAGCCAGTGCTGACCTCCGCGCCCTGCTGCGCGCTGTACTTTCCTCCTTCGCAGCTGCTGCCTGTGAGGAACAGCCTGGCAGTTTCACACCAACTGAGCCACAGACCCAGGTGGTCTCTGTGAGCCTGACTCCGCCAGGTCAGACAGCTGAAGGCCAGCCACGGTTGGATCCTGTGGGCCAGCCTCAAGAGAATCCCTCTGTTCAGCTACAGCCCGATTCTGTGGTCCAGCCTGAGGTGAGCCCCTCAGTACAGCCACGGTCCAATTCTGTGGTCCAGCCTGAGGTGAGCCCCTCAGTACAGCCACGGTC
>NC_022015.1:38862978-38885867 GCF_000317375.1 Microtus ochrogaster
TCTGTGGTCCAGCCTGAAGTGAGCCCCTCAGTACAGCCACAGTCAGACTCTGTGGTCCAGCCTGAGGTGGAATCCCTAATCCAGCCACCATTGGATCCTGTAGTTCAACCTGAGGTGAACCCTTTAACCCAGTCACAGTTGGAACCCATGGATCAACTTCAAGTGAATCCTTCAGTCCAGCCACAGTCAAATTCTGTGGTCCAGACTCAAGTGGACTCCCTGACCCAGGCACAGTTGGATCCTGTGGCCCAGCCACAAACAAGCATGGAGGCCCAGACCCCTACCTATGGGGCTGAGTCAGCCTCTAACCCTGGTGAGGAAAGCTCCCCCAGTCCATCCCCAGATCCCAAGCTTGGGGCCCTTGAGAACCTAGATGAGCCGGCTGTTCTTGAGGGGGAAGGCCCGAGTAGTGTCTCACCACAAGAGGCCCCCAGCGCCGGTCCTACTTGAGTGACCTGGAAGCCCAGGCTTGCCAGGGCGGAGAGAGTCAGAGAGAGCCAGCTGGGCGAGAGGGGGAGCATGAGGAAACAGTGAAAAACCCCATTGATTCCCTTGAGCCTGCCGGGGCGGCTGAGGAGAAGTGAAACCGTTAGCCAAAGGTCCAAGCTAGGGTGTTGTATCTCCACCCTGGCCTCACCAGGCTTTCCTGTTACGACCCCCCACACTCACAGCCACCCCACATCCTTGTCCTGCTGGGTTCCAGTGCCCCTGGATCCATGCTTCCCCTTCTTGCCTCCATCCTGGTGGAGGAAGACAGCAGGGGGCACTTCCTCTGATGGCCTTCTAACCTTTCCCTCACTTTCCCCATCCCTGTCTGGTTCTCTAGCTTGGGCATCAAACAGAAAAGCCCCTGTAGAGAGGGGAGGCTTCTAGGAGCCCACAGTCCAAAGCAGGAACCAGTTGGCCGAGCCCAGCCAAGCTGACTGAGACATTCTCCTGCCCCTGACACACAGAGCCTGGGACATGATTTCCCTAGCAAGGTGCAGCCAAGAGTGGGGAGCAACCAGACAAAAGTGAGGAGCGGCCAAGCCTGGATTCAAATCTAGCTCTGCCACACCCTGGCCTGGTAACTGGGCAAGCTTTGGGGCTGTTTGAGGGTTAACTGAGAGAGTGAACGGGGCACCTGCAGGAGCCTGGCACACAGCAAAGCTCTGGGCCAGAGGACCTTTTCCTTCACTGACATACAAACATGGCTCTTCAGGGGCTGGGACTGGATAGCAGAAGGACAATGCCACTCTCTGCCCAGAGCACCCAGGATCCTCTGATTGCTTAGGATGACAAAGTTAGAGGGAGACTCACAAATCTTCAAAGTCTGACTCCATCCAAGAGCCTAACTAATGTCACCTGCCTCCAGCCTTCAGGGACGGCAGGACAGGATCGGGGTGGGGGTGGGAGGAGCTGCAGGGTGCAGAGTGTGCTGGAATTCGAACCCAGGACACACACAGGCAGAGATCCCTGGGCACCATGGTCCCAGGAAGGGCAGAAGCTCCCAGAGTCATAAGGCGGGGCCAGTTCTTCCTCTCCAGCTGCAGATGCTGCAAGGGAAAAGCGAAACAGGAAGTGCAGCAAATTGTTTGCCACCCACCTCCCTCCCATCAGCCCCTCTTCGCCCAGATGAGTGTTCTCCTCCCAGCCTCTCCCAGACCAGGTCTCCCTCTCTGGCCCCTTAGCATAAAAAGGCAAGGTGGCAGGCTGTGCAGGCAGCGGGGGAGGGGTGCAGTCAGAGCTGCATGTCTGTTGATTTTCTGATCTGTAAGATGGGGGTAATGTGCAGGGCATGGCTCACTCCTGCGCTGAGGATGCCAAGGCAGGAGTCTCATAAGTTTAAGGTCAGCCTGGGCTGCATAGTGAGATTCTGGGTCAAAAAACAAAGGGTTAGTGAGACTGGAGAGATAGCTCAGCAGCTAAGAGCATATAATATTCTTGTAAAGGACCAAAGTTGGTTCTCAAACCCCACATGTGGCAACTTACACACATGAAACTCCAGCTCCAGGAACTCTAGTGCCCCCTTCTGATCTCCATGGGACCTGCACACACATATGTACATATACACATGCAGACAGATACACATATCAATTGGATTAGATAAATCTAAAGAAAAGAAAAAGAGGAGAGACTGGGAATATAACTCAATAGTAGGAGGCTTGTCTAAAACATTCAAGGCCTGGGCTCAGTCAGCAAGCAGCACTGCAAAATGATGGTATGTTCTCTTGCTGGTGATCACAAATATGGGGTACACGCATGAGAAGGCACAGAGTAGCCGTGGCAGTTTCAAAACGTAATGATAGCCTGATGGGATGACAGGCACTGTCTTGGTCACTGTTCTGTTGCTGCAAAGAGACACCATGACCAAGGCAATTCTCATTAAAAGAAAGTAATTGGGAGACTTGCTTGCAGTTTCAGAGGCTTAGTCCATGATCATCAAGGCAGGAAGTAGTGTGGCAGGCATGGTCGTGGAGAAGTAGTCAAGAGCTACATCCTGGTCTTCAGGCAGAAAGAGTAAAATGGGCCTAGCATGGGCTATTTATTTATTTATTATGTATATAGTGTTCTGGGCACCAGATCTCATTATAGATGGGTGTGTATCATCATGTGGTTTCTGGGAATTGAACTCAGGACCTCTGGAACAGCAGTCAGTTCTCTTAACCTCTGAGCCATCTCTCCAGCCCCCCATGGGCTTTTTAAACTTCAAAGTCCATCTCTGTGACACACTTTTTCCAACAAGGCCACACCTCCGGATCCTTCTATCAATGAATCCTACTCCCTGTGACTAAGCATTCAAATATATGAGCCTATAGGGGTCACTCTAATTCAAACCACCACAGGCAACAAAGTCAGTGGGAGAGAGAGATGTCTGAAGTATTTGTTGAATTAACTCCTCTAACGAATATATATATTTGGTTTTTTTTTTTTGGTTTTTCGAGACAGGGTTTCTCTGTGGCTTTGGAGCCTGTCCTGGAACTAGCTCTGTAGACCAGGCTGGTCTCGAACTCACAGAGATCCGCCTGCCTCTGCCTCCCGAGTGCTGGGATTAAAGGCGTGCGCCACCATCGCCCGGCTATATTTGGTTTTTTTAAGACAGAGTTTCTCTGTGTGTAGTACTGGCTGTCCTGGAACTCACTTTGTAGACCAGGCTAGCCTCGAACTCAGATCCTGAATGCTGGGATTGAAGGCATGTGCCACCACTGCCTGACTCTAACGAATATTTAATGACCATTTACCTACCAGATAGTTTTCTGACCAGCCTTGCACTTTAGAGATTCATGTTTACAGTTCAAGGTGTTGCTAAAGGTTGCTGGGCCCTGGCTTCACCATTCATTCATTGTGTGGCCTTCAGCAAAGCTCTTTGACTTTTTGGGACTTGTTTTGCCCATTTGTAAAATGGGTATTATAATGATTGGCCTCTCTGTCACGTGTGGCTCTTTGATAGAGAGTAAGCCTTCAATCATGGCCAGTCATTAAATTTGATTTGATAATGAGCACCCTGAAACCAAATGAGGCCTAGGCCAGCACCCTCCTGGCAGGTAGCTTGGGCACCAATTACGCATCTCCTTACACTACCATGGTGCCTCCTCCTCAGGAAAGGTTCACCTTGCCCCTGTCCCTGTCCATTTGCTGAATGTCACAGTCTCTGAGGGCAGAGCCTAGATTTTGGTCTCCTTTGGAGCACTCTTCAGGGATCCTATCCCTTCTCCTGACAGGGGTCCCAAAGCCTCCTCAACATCAGATCAGAAAATAAAACTTCCCTGCCTTCAACTGTGGCCCACCCCATAAGTTCTACCCCTTAAGGAGTGAGCCAGCCCTACCTCCAAGGTCCCCGGGGGGAGTCTCACCGGTATGGGAGAATTGCTACCCAGAAGAAAGAGCTGCACCCTGGGAAGTTTACAGGATAAAGAGGAATTTTCCAAGTGGTCCACAGAACAGGTTTGTGTTGAAGAAGATGGAGCCAGAAAAGGAGAGCACAGCCCCCAGCTCAGGGAACACACCCCAGGGGACTTGCTGCCTCCTGGGGGACTCCTTCCTCCAGGTAAGATCCCTGTGTCCCCCCCAAAGGAACCAGATGTTGGTTCTGAGGACTGTGAATATTAATATTTTGCAATTCTATCTTCAGGCCTGCTGCTCATTTATTCTCCAACATGAAGTGGTTTGAAACTGGGTGCTGGGAGGGGTCTTCTTCTTCTGGGTACCAGAAGGACAAGCGGGGGTGGGGGTGGGGGGCACATGACAAAGTCCCTGTCTTTTGTTTGCTGGCAGGAATCTTAGCAGGGTGCCAAACAACTACACAGTGTGGTATTTGGGACTATGAACAGCAAATGGGGATGAGGAAAAGCCAGGCAGTGACTGGGTGAGGGGAGCCCAAAAGGGCCCTTAGCGGAGGTAACACCTCAGCGGAGGCCTGGAGTCATTGAAGTTCCTCCAGGCCAGGAAGAGCTTCCAGAAGGAGGAAGGGAACAGGATGTGCCGGCCTGAGGAGGCAGTGAGGGTTTGTATCACTAGATGCATGCTGAGAGAGGACAGTGGTAGGTGTCCCGGGATGGTCGGCAGGAGTCAGGCAGGAATTCTGGGAGAGGAACATGGGGACTAGGGATTCTATTTGCAGTGGGGTGATGTGGGGGAGGGGGATATTTGGCACCTGACCTGGTGTGGGCTTCCCACAGAACCCCTCAACGCCTGTCATGCTACATCCTGACTGCCTGGATCCAGGGTTTGTGAACAGTGAGAAAAACCAAAGTCTTTGGGAATAACAGAACAAGATGGAATCCCAGCTGGGAGGCCTCAATCAAGCATCTGTCCCTCCCGGCCTGTTTCTTCACAGAGTCACAGAGTGTGGTGACCACTGAAAAGGGTCACAAGTCCACCTCCCTCCTCCACACAGGGGCAGGCTCGGGGGCTTCCTGCAGGCTAAACAAAGCACTTCTTACCTCCCTGCTCTTGCTCCTCCCACGTACCTGTTTACTTTCTGGGAAAGACACCCACTATCACCACTGGCCACCCAGGGAGGTGGCCGCAGAGGAAGGAATGTTATCTTGTGGGTCCTAAGGGGGCCCCTAAGTTCTCCAGGACGAGACAAGATAGGCGAATCTGAGGAGGCAAACAGGTAAATTTAGGCTCCTATGAAATGGAGGAAAGGAAGGTGCACAGGAGCCACAATCAAATCATCTTCTTCGATTTTTACTAAGCCCAAGCAGGAACCACACGTGTCCACCAGGATGTATGATGGACTTCCACTTCTTCAGGTTACATAGTTAACCGACATCATGAACTCCTAACCTTGAAACTGGCACCTATGGCTGGGTGTGGTGGCACATGCCTTTATTTGCAGCACTTGGGAGGCAAACGCAGGCAGGCAGATCTCTGTGCGTTCTGTGCCAGTTCCAAGCCAGCCAAGTGTGCATATTAATAGGGTCCTGTCTCAAACACAAAACAAAAAACACGTGAAAAGGGTGAAGGCGGAGCGAGAGGATCCTGGCCGGTAGCACCGGGTAGGGAAATCGGAGGGCAAGTTTCACCCTTCTTCAGGAGACTCCTAAGGTTGTGGTTGTACCTGTGCGGTAGTACCAACCAGGCCCAGCCCGGTGCAACTCTACTGGTCGAGTGAGGGCCTAGCGACCAGGCCTCGCCCCGTGGGCGGGCCATTACAAAGCCCCGCCTTCTGCGCGTGACCTGCCCCGCCCCCGCTCCACTCCTCTGTCACTTCCTGATTCCCGCTTCCTGCTTCCCAGAGGCCGGGATCCGGAACCGCCCGAGTTTGCAGCCGCAGTCCCGGGCGCCCCTGGCGAGCGGTGAGCGGTGAGCGGTGAGAGCGGCAGGGCCGGAGTAGAGGCGCAGACGTGGGCTGGGGCGGGGGGCATGAGTCAGAAGAGCGCATCCCCTCCGCGGCGTCCCACCCTTAATCCCAATCCCCCTCCCCCAGCGGCCCATCTTTCCTTTTCTGGGCAGGGATCTTTGGAAGTTGGGTCTCTGGTGTTCTTTGGACGGTGCCCTAAGGCCACTTTGAGGACCTGGCAGCATCCTCGAGACCCCTGTTCTGCCAGGGTCTCTATGCCGGACTTCCTGCACCTCTTTGCACATTCCCTGAGACTCAGCTGCGGCCTAGTTGGAAAACCCTTTTGCTGCCTTGTCTCCTCATCACCCAACCTCCAAACTCTGGCCGTGTAAAGCTGCTTGGAATCATTTGGGAGCTATAGATCTAAGCTCTGTGTTCCTTGTAGCAGCATCCGTACACACATGCGTGTGTGTGTGCGCGTGCACACACACACACACACACACACACAGATAACAGAGCCTTGGGGGGGAAGAGTCTGTTGTTCTTCACCTATGAACCCATTCTCTAAGTGGGGAAACTGGAATTCCCAATGTCATCATGACTACTTCCCTGGTAACAAGGCTGTGTGTCTCTTTGGAGGCCAGAGCTGATCCAGGTGTCTCTGCCCTGTAGACATGTCCTTCCGAAAAGTGGTGCGACAGAGCAAATTCCGGCATGTGTTCGGACAGCCGGTCAAGAATGACCAGTGCTATGAGGATATTCGAGTGTCCCGGGTCACCTGGGACAGTACCTTCTGCGCCGTCAACCCCAAGTTCCTGGCAGTGATTGTGGAAGCCAGTGGCGGGGGAGCCTTTATGGTGCTCCCTCTAAGCAAGGTGGGCCCCAGGGGTCAGGGTGCAGAGGAGGAATGAGGACATACTGGCCACACCTGTGGACAGGGTAGTTTGTGCCATTTCTTGGCCCATGGCTCCTGCTGGACAAGTTATAGTCCAGATTTATTGCCCAGGAGGTGTTGTGCAAATAAAGTGTTTATTGCCACCAGGTTTGGATGGTAGGCTGCAGGCATTTCCTGCACGGAGTCACATCTGGGCCACCAGAAACGAGGGTAGTCACCTCATTCTTTCATCATGAAAGGGCCACAGATGCTGGGAGGAATGGGGACTGGGGCTGTTGGTTCCCCTCTGACTGCACCTTCATGCCTACAGACAGGCCGCATTGACAAGGCCTACCCAACAGTGTGTGGGCACACGGGACCTGTTCTGGACATTGACTGGTGTCCTCACAATGATGAAGTCATTGCCAGTGGCTCAGAGGACTGCACAGTCATGGTGAGCATAGGACTGTTCAGATGAGGGTCTCGGGGTGTAGCCGAAGGTTGCTGGCAGTGGGGCCAACACAGGCCTGCGCCTATCCTCCCTCTCCCTACCACAGGTATGGCAGATTCCAGAGAATGGGCTGACCTCACCTCTGACTGAGCCAGTAGTGGTGCTTGAGGGGCACACCAAGCGTGTGGGCATCATCACCTGGCACCCCACAGCCCGGAATGTGCTTCTCAGTGCAGGTCTGCACACTCCCTTCCCCTTCATACCCTTCTCCAGGGTGGCTGTGGAATGTTCAGCAGCCTCTCACAGGCTAATCCGGAAACTGATGCCTACAGAGAAGGAAACCTGGTTTAGTACCAGTAGGCAAAGTAGGTCTAGCGGGCTGACAGCCCCACCGCTGCAGCCCCAAGCCTGATAGAGCTGCTGATCGTTTGCCTCCCAGGTTGTGACAATGTGGTGCTTATCTGGAATGTGGGCACTGCAGAAGAGCTGTACCGCCTCGACAGCTTGCACCCTGACCTCATCTACAACGTGAGCTGGAACCACAATGGCAGCCTCTTCTGCTCAGCTTGCAAGGACAAGAGTGTCCGCATCATCGATCCCAGGCGGGGCACCCTGGTGGCAGTAGGTATCCCAGAGGTCAAGAATGGCAATATAGAGACTCAGGGCCCTGACCTGCACTGCACTGACCACCTGTCCATCCCACAGGAGCGGGAGAAGGCTCACGAGGGGGCCCGGCCCATGCGGGCCATCTTTCTGGCCGATGGCAAGGTGTTCACCACCGGTTTCAGCCGCATGAGTGAACGTCAGCTGGCACTCTGGGACCCAGTGAGTGATTTGCCAGCCTAAGGCGGGCAGGCTTGAGACCTGGGCCTCACCCTAGGATACTCCTCCCTGGGCCAGGCAGACAGAGATCAGCATGGAGGAGAAGCCTGCACTGCTTAGATCCTCAGCCTGGCCCTTGAGACTTCCCTCCCTTCCCTGACTCCAGCTCTCTGGCTCTCCCTGGCTCTCCTCCAGTGCCTCCTACACTCTTCTTTCTGCTTGCACAAACCATAAAGGTACCCTCCTCCTGGGAGCCCCCAGGCCCTGCCCTCCTACACTCTGTCTCTCAGCAAAGTGAACTTGAGGGCCCCTTTGAGGCCTGGGCTGGTACCATCTGGCCCTTCAGCCTTCCTGTAACCAGACTTTCTCAGCCCTTGCCTGTCGGTTTGGGAATAGGATTACGGTCCAGAGAAGGCTGGGAATGGAGAAAACCATTAGCATGTTGGGGAGTGTTGCTATCTGTTGTGTGAGACTGGCTGACGCCAGTCCTGAAGGGTTCAGAATGAGAAGATTCTGACTTGGCCCCATTGTCCCCCATGTACTTAGGACAACTTTGAGGAGCCTAAGGCCCTGCAGGAGTTGGATTCAAGCAATGGGGCCCTGCTGCCCTTCTATGACCCAGACACCAGTGTGGTCTATGTCTGTGGCAAGGTGAGGCTCTGTGAGGCAACAGACTGGGGCTGAGAGGCCGGGAAAGGGTCTGGTCAAGTGCTCAGCTTCTTTACCCCCACAGGGCGACTCCAGCATCCGGTACTTTGAGATCACAGACGAGCCTCCCTATATCCACTTCCTGAACACATTCACGAGCAAAGAACCCCAGAGGGGTATGGGTAGCATGCCTAAGAGGGGCTTGGAGGTCAGCAAGTGTGAAATTGCCCGGTAAGAAGGTTCTCTGAGGCAGCTCTCTATAGGCAGAGTTTATTTGAGGACCCAGTCAGGATTGGGAGGGGCGGGGTGGCTCAGACTGAGCACGGCCAGGTCATCAGCATCCACAGTAAGAGTTCAGATGATGGAGGCTAAGTTAGGCATGGTGCCATACACCTGTCATCCCAGCATTTGGGAGTTCAGAGGACTGCAAGTACAGAAAGGCTAGCCTGGGCTACATAGTAAGTTCAAGGTCAGTCTGAACTGTATAGCAAGACCTTGTCTCAAGCAGAAAGCAAAGGAAAGGGCTGGCAGTGTAGCTCAGTTGGTAGCGTGCCTGCCTTGCACAAAGCCCAGGGTCCAGCCCACAGATCTGGGAGAATCAAAAGTTCAAGGTCACCCTTGCCTCTAACAGGATCTCCAAGGCCAGCCAGGGATATAGGAAACCATGCTTCAAAAAATAAAAGGAATAGCATAGGCCTTTAATCCCAATTTCCTGCAGAGGTAGACTGATCTCCATGAGTTTGAAGAAAGGACGGTCTACATAGTGAGTTTCAGACTTCCACAGCTGTACAATGAGACCCTGTCTCAAAAAAGAAAAAAAGAAAGAAAAATCACAACCACTAAGTTGCCTAGGATCACTCTAGAGGTACCCTTAAGAGAGGGAGGCCATAAGCAGAAGTCACCAGGCAGCCTGTAGAAATGTCCAGGTTCCACCGTGGCTCCCCTCCCTTTTCCAGGTTCTACAAACTGCATGAGCGCAAGTGCGAACCCATAGTCATGACTGTGCCAAGAAAGGTGAGGCTGCTGACCCCGCCCCCCACACCCTTCCCAGCAGAGGGGCCACGCCAGGGCAATGGGCAAGGTTGGGAGATGAGCTGGAGGGATGATGACATGGGGTGCGCTGAGGCCCTGCAGTGACAGAGGCCAGGCACTAAAGAGCAGGGTAGCAGGGATAGAGGGCCTTCATAGGAGGAAGGACCAACAGTAGGATTGGGTGGTGCTCTGTTGGGAGGGGGCTAGAAGGACAGGGGCTCTGGCCTTGAATCCCATTGGGGAGGGGCCTGGCTACCAGTGACTTGTCCTCAGATGCGGAGCCTGGAGCCTGGAACACATTCCCGCTGTCCTCCATTTGGTATTCACAGGCTCAATGTGCCAGGCACATCCTGGAGCAAAGCCCACAATCCTTCTATGGGGCTTGCGGGACTCACAGAGCCATACAGCTGGCCCTTGTGGTCTGCCGGAGAGGGTGCCAGCAAGGGCTGTGTCCAGGAGGATCCGACAAGACTTGAGTGGGAACGTTGGAAAAGAAAGTGAAAGGGGAGATTGGCGCTCTCAAGGTCCCTGGGGATCAGACCTTTGGAGGATGGGTTGATAAGAGTCCACAAGTCAGAATGGGCGGTGGTGGCACACACCTTTAATCCCAGCCCTCAGGGAGGCAGAGGCAAGTGGATCTCTGAGTTTGAGGCCAGTCTGGTGAATTCCAGATCAGCCGGGGCTACACAGAAACCGTCTTGAAAAAGAAAGAAAAAAAAAAGTCAGGAGGGTGTTGAGGATGCAGCTACTCAGAGACCAGACGTGAGAGCCCTGGTAGGGCCCCCAACTGATTCTGACCTCTCCTGCCTGGTGTGCAGTCTGACCTCTTTCAGGATGACCTGTACCCTGACACAGCGGGACCTGAGGCTGCTCTTGAGGCAGAGGATTGGGTGAGCGGGCAGGATGCGGACCCGATCCTGATCTCACTACGGGAAGCCTATGTTCCCAGTAAACAACGGGACCTGAAGGTCAGCCGGCGAAATGTGCTATCGGACAGCCGGCCTGCCAGTTCCAGCCGTCCCGGAGCTGCCACCGCTACCACAATTACGGATGTTCCCATTGGCGCCCTTGCTGGGGCTGGTGTATGTGTCCTACATTTGGGGGTGCTTTCCAATTGGCTGGGTCTTGGGCCTTTACTATAGGGGTAGGTTATGGCTGGTGCCCTCTGACTTCCATGTTTTTGCAGGAATCTGGGAAACTGGAAGAGGTGATGCAAGAGCTTCGGGCACTCCAGGTGCTGGTCAAGGAACAGGGGGAGCGCATCAGCCGCCTGGAGGAACAGCTGGGCCGCATGGAGAATGGGGATACATAGGACCACCAGGGACCTGCTCCCGACACTGCCTCCTCCGCACCCCCTCTCACCTAGCTTCTGTGGCCAGGTCACAGCAGGCAGTTTGCTGCTTAGTGCCTCTGGGGCAGGTCATGGCCAGTTTGCACCTCTCCACAGCCTGGGGCCCAGGTTGGAAGCACCATCTGGCTTTTGGAAGATTTTTGTACCAAGGCAAACTCCCAAGTACTTCAAGGGACCATCTTCTCGACCTGCCCAGCCCACTGCCCCCTCCCCAGAGAAAGCAGCAGAGATGGTTCTATATTTTCATTTTAAATAAAATGCTCTTTCTAAAGCCAGGTTTGACCTGCTGCTGTGGAGGGTTGGGGCGCACTAGGAAGGGAAACTGCAAACTATGTGGAAAGTAGCTCCTGCTTAGTTGAATTCCACCATGCAGAGAAACTGAGGCAAAAAGGGTGTGAGAGATAGGTTAGTGGATAAAATCACTTGCTAAGCAAGCCTGATGACCTGAACTTGATCCCTGCAACCCATGATAGAGATCTAACTTCCGTATATACCCACATGTGCAGGCATGTGCAGAGTTGATTTGTTTTCCTGAGACGGTTTCTCTGTGTAGTCCTGGCCATTGTGGTACTCTGTAAATCAAGGTGGCCTGGAACTCAAGAGATCTGCCTGCCTTTCTCTCTTGTTTTGATTTCTAAAGGCTAGTCCGGTACACACCTTTAGTCCAAGAACACTTCAGGGGTAGAAGCAGGAGGATCACCTTGAGTTCCTGGCCAGCCAGAGCCACACAGTGGATGTCCTGTTTCAGTTAGATGTACACTTCCTCCCTTTGGAGTTCTGGTCTTAGATCCTTTGGCCACAACCTCACCTAGAGAGGCCTGGGAAGATTTGGTATGGGTCTGAGGATCCCGAGAGGCTGAGACCCCATGAGGGTCCTATGATAGGCTAGAGTGGGTGGGGTGTTTCAGGCAGGAAACGGAAGTGTCAGTAACTCCTACCAGCTACTATACTTGAGCGCGCTCCGGAGCTCACTTCTCACTAAACACAGCCTGTCAGAGGTGGGTGCCCGTGCAAAGGCCATCGGATCAATGGTGAGCTGTGGAGCCCTCTGGGTTCTTGGGGCATAGGGGGCTAGGGATGGGTTTTCAGGATTTCAGAGCTAAAGGGTCCCCTCACAAGAGACCTGGGGTAGAAAAGCCCAGGACTAACATGGGGTGGAACCTGGCCCTCACCTCAGAGCTGGGCTCCCTGGAATTCAGGGTAGGTCCTGCAGTACCTCATTCTAGTTGTGGCCTTACTCCAAGACCCTTGGACTAGTCCCTCATCTGATCCCCTCACGAGCTGAGTTTGGGTGTGACTCCTTCCCTGGAGCCTGGTGTGCTAAGGGAGGCTTGCACCCAGCACCCCTCCCCCACCCCTACCACACCCCCACCTTTGTTCCAACCGCAGGCTTCCTTTAGCTATATGTGCTGCCCCAAACTGAGTCTTGGCCCTGCACAGCCTGAGGCCCTCCAGGGCAGAACGGGGAGCTGAACGGAAACCCTGCAGCTGGGGCAGCCCCATGGTTGAGAGGAGGGGCTTCAAAGATCCCCCCCATCCTAGGACCAGTCGACCTCTGAGTTGTTCTATATACCTCCATCATGGCCTCCAGACAGCCACCTGCTTCTTGGGCCCCCAGCTCCCTCCACTGCCCAGGCAGGCCATTTTAACACATCCAGCTAATGGCCACTAAACATCTAGGCGCCACCATGGCTTTAAGTGGTGTTCCCTCCCAATTCCATCATCTAGGAGCTTATTCTGATGGAAAAGGGAACAGAATAATCCATTTCTCTCTGGTGTGGGATCTGATGGGAGAAGAGTAATTAAGGGGCCGGTTAGCTGTAGAGGTCTGGTGGGTCTCATCGGCCATGGCAAGCAGGCAGGCTTGAGGCTGTGGAAGTCCAGCGTCTGAGCAGAGGGCCAGCCAGTGCACAGGCCTCAGGCAATGGCAGACCAGGGGCAGTGAGAAGTGACTGCAGGGTTGAGTTGAAGGCAGTCACACTAGGGCAAGGCCTTAACCAAATAAGGGCTGGGGATTTTCTGCTTGACTGTCCCTGTTTTGCCTGAGGCAATTAAGGACTGTGTCATAAGAGATCAGAGATGGTTGGTTTCATCAGTAACAACTTCTTCCTGCTCTCTCCCACAGGCTCTGCCTGGTACCTTCAGATTTAGGGTGCTGTTAGCCCTGCCCGGGGCCCTGGCCTCCGGGGTAGGCACAGAGGATGGTGCAGGCTCCAGTGCTGTCACCATCATCCTGCTGTTCCTGCTCCTGCTGCTACTTGTCACCGCCCTGGCCTTCGCCTGGCATCGCCTCAGTCGTGCCTCGGGGGGCTACTACCACCCAGCTCGCCTGGGTGCTGCGTTGTGGGGCCACACCCGCCGCCTGCTCTGGGCCAGCCCTGCAGGCCGCTGGCTTCGGGCCCGCACTGACCTGGGATCCCCAGAGGAACCAGGGCAGCAAGAGAATGAGCAGGATGCAGAAGAGGATTGCATGATGGACGGTGGCCCTGAGGAAGCTGGTCCCCAGGAAGAGGAGCAGCGGTGTGAAGCCAGAGCTCAAGCAAAGCAGGCCCCAGCAGCATATGACACAGACAGTGAAGGGGGCCTGGGCCTTAGCTCGCAAGGTCCCGTGGGCTCAGGCAGCAGTGCTGAGGCCCTTCTGAGTGACCTACACGCCTTTTCAGGTAGTGCAGCCTGGGATGACAGTGCTGGAAAAGCAGGGGGCCAGCGCCTTCATGTCACCGCACTGTAGGAGCCAGCCTGCTGTCCTGTCCCTGCCTCAGCCTCTGACTGTCTTTTTCCATGCTGTCCTGATGAAACAAAAACCAGCCTGGACCATCATCATCCCACGCAGCTTCTCAGACTGCCACCCTGACCAGTCCCCCAGAGTGTCCTCCTCCCCTCCCCAGGCACTGGGCAGATACTGAAAATAAAACTCCTTAAGTCCTGAGGTCTGGAGTCCTTCAGCAACCCTCCTCTTCCTCCCCTCCCTAAAGGGCCATTCTGGGGTCCTGGGGTCCAGAGAAAGCTACTCTGCCATGATTCAGTCCTTTAATTCTCTAAGGGCACAGGTGAGGTCCCTTCTGGCGGGATGGGCGCTAGACCCGTGGTGAGTCTCTGCCAGGGCTATGCAGCCCTCCAAGTGCATGATTACAGGGCTCAGCCACCCAAGAGAAAAACACCCAGGTGGGAGGCGGCCGGGTCCTCACAGCCGACAGGGAGCAGTCCTCAGGGCTGCCCTCTTCCTCTGTTCTCAGCGTCCTGGGCGCCCACGGCCCTTCTTGGATTTCTTGGTCCCTGAGGGGGGACGGATGGGAAGAGGGGCAGTGCTTGTGGGTGGTGGTGGTGATGGTGGTGGCAGGAGTGGAGGCAGAGATGGCTCCATGGGCTCTGGTGGGCCAGGGCTGGGCCGGAACCCCTCAAAGGGAGAGAACTTGAGGGGGCTGCAGGAAAAACAAAGGCAGAGTCAGAGCCTCCTAAGCTTAGGCAGGAATACTGGCAGTAGGCCCACAAACTGCCGGTTTAGCAGCCCGTTGCAGATGTACAGGGACTGGGGTCCCGCGGTGGGCAGGAGACTGAGGCTAGCCCTAAAGAAGAGCTTGGCCAGCAAAGGTAGTCTGTGCTAGAGAGACCCACCCCAGTCACACGCCTGCTCTGTCCCTGGGTACCTGATGGGGGTGCGGGGGCTGCTATTAAGGCGCCTGGGGGAACGCAGCTTGGGCTGGAAAGAGAAGCCCTCCTTGATGCTGTCCAGGACAGAAGGTGCCACGTACGTGAAGCCCTGTGGGGAAAGGCCAGGTCAGCCGATGCTTGGCACTTCTAGTCTCTGGCTACAATTCCTGCTCTGGTCCCCATACCCCCCCCTTACCAGGAAGGCTTGGTTGGCACTCTCACTGAGGGCTGTGTCATCTGGACTATCTACTGGAGTCTGCCGTGTAAAACGGGTATCAAACTGGCTCACGTCCTCTTCTGACTGCTGTGGGAAGATCCATGTTGAAAATTAAGGGGGATCTAAAGAGCAGGGTCTCCACCTGCCATGGGGGCTAAAAGGATCCCCAGATACTCACCAGACTCGGCCTAAAGGGAGGGTCCACCCGGCGGGCCAAGAGGTCATCCCAATTGATGTGCCGGAAGAAGGGGTGCCTCTGAGGGTGGAGGGTGCCCAGGAACATGTCAGAGACTCACCTTGCCTAGCTCCCTGCTTTAGCCTGCTTCATCCTCTGGCCCCAACTCCTTATGCTATCCCCAGACTCACCTGCACCTCAGCAGCATCTCCTGGGCCACCCCCAATTCGCTGAACGGGATTCCGCTTTAGAAACTGAAGAAGCAGAGAAGAGGTGAGGGTGGATGCCTAGTCTCCAGAACAGGGAGAAGGCAAGCAGAAACAAGGTATAGGCTCTGGAACATGGCCTCTGCCCACTGAACCCCTCAATACTTCCAGAGCTGGGTTGAGTGCCCTCTTCATGAAGCCGTGGCAAAGCTCCTGCTCAAGGCCACCTCAGAGGGCTTAGGATCTACGTGACACTTCCCCCCTTAACAGGATGATAATGGCGTTTCTGATGGAATACAGCTAGCTCACAAGAATACCCTGCTGCTGAAGACAGACCCAGGACTGCTCGGGGCAGTGGTGAGGCTCTCAGAACCCAGGCCTAAACTCAATGCTCCTATCATTTCCAGAGGCAAACTGCACAGGATGGGCCTGGCCTTCCCCAGGGCCTAAGGACACTCAAGCATATGTACAGGATTACTGACAGGGCTTAGGGGAAGAGATGGGAGCCTGGACAGGAGGGAGCCCCACCTTTTTGACAAGGTCCCGGGCATCTGGGGTGAGGTAGGGGGGCAGCACCAGCTTCCCTTTCATGATTTTATCCATAGTTTTCTTTCGGTTCTCTGCGGTGAAGGGCGGCTGGAGGAGGCAGAAGGTGAGAGCAGCCTAGGGAGTCTTCCCACCCAGTCCTGCCCCAGCCTGGAAGGGGGTCTCCCCAACACCCACCCTCCTCCCAAGGAGCTGGACTTGCCGATCCAGTGAGCATGTCATACATCAGGGCCCCCAGGCTCCACCAGTCCACTGCCCGGTTGTGGCCGCTGCGCACTAGAATCTCTGGGGCCCTGGGAGGCAGGTGAACTGTAAGGGCAAGCCCTCTTTGGTTATTCTCTCAGACCCAGGGCCAGTCAGGTGCCACTTACATGTACTCAATGGTGCCACAGAAGGTGTGAGTGATGGCACCATCATGAATGGACTCTTTGCAGAGTCCAAAGTCTGTCAATTTGATGTGGCCTGAAAAAGAACATTAAAAGGGATAACACGGGGTGAAATATGGCCCAGGCCTACGGGTGGGTTCCTCAGCCCTGCCCTACAGACCACCAAGACGGGGTGTGAGCATGCGCCTGCAACAAGCTCACCCTGGCTGTTGAGCATGATGTTCTCCGGCTTGAGATCCCGGTAGATGATGCCTTGGGAATGGAGATGGCCCAGGGCCAGTGTGATCTCAGCCAGGTAGAAGCTGCAGAGACAGGACAAGGTGAAGGCAGGGCAAAGGTGGAGTGAAGGCAAGGACAAGCACCCCCCCAGAGACCCACCAGGCTGTGTCTTCCAGGAAGATGCCTTCTCGCTCAAGATGTGTGAAGAGTTCGCCACCTGTGACGCAAGCACAACAGCAGCTGTGTACTCAGGCCCAGCCCTGCTGCTGCCTGCCAGTTACTTCTAGAGAAAAATGGGGCGTGTAGATCCCACCCTACCTGCCTCCCAGAGCTGCCGTGGGGACTCAATTCAATCAGCAAACATCTATCGTCGCCTACTCACTCGGTGCCTGGCCCTGTGCTGGGTGAAGCTGGGGCAGAGTTGAGGAAACCCAGCCATTGCCCTCAGGATGCTCAGTCTGATGGGGAGACAGACATGCGCACAGCGCTCTAGGATGCCAGGCACAGGTAACAGCTCTAAGAACTTCACCACGGAAGCTAATCTCAACACAAAGATGGAGAAAGGGCAGCGCAGGCGTGGCTTTTGGGGTGTCGATATAGTGAAGAAGGATGCCGAGCATGCATAGAAGCTCATGGGGCTCAGCTGGTATTAGAGAAGCAGGTAGAAAGAGTGGGCCTCGGTCACCCTTGGTAAGCAGTGGTGTGACCGAAAAGGCCAAGGCTTTGTTTGGGTAGATGCGTGCTCTAGGAAGATGGCCTTTGCAATTAGTGGAGGATATACAAGAACCCAAGTGGGCTAGACCCTCAAAGCCAGTTTAGAAACAGACTTGCTGGGTATGGTGGCACATGCCTTAATCCAAGACAGGGACAAGGAGTATCTTTGAGTTCTTTGTGGTAAGTTCTACAGTCAATGCTATACAATGAGACCGTGTCTCAAAAGGTCAAAACAAATAGGTGTAGTGGCACATGCCTTAAGCCCAGCGCTCAGTATGTAGACACAGTCAGATCTCCTGAGTTTGAGGATCTGAATTCAAGATGGATATCCTGAGTTCAGGGCCAGCAAGGTCTACATAGTAAGTTCCAGGCAAGCCAAGGCTACACATAAGCAGACCTTGTCTCAAAACAAAAACAAAAACAAAAACAAAACCTTATAGAAACAGTAACTATCCATGAGACTTCCAAGATGAATAAGGATGCAGCTAGATGGGGACCTGGAACATGGGGAACAGGCAGGAAAGGTAGCAAAACTGGATGGAATTCCCTCCGGACATCTAGACAAACTCCCACCAGACCCACACACCCCACAAACACTAGGCACTGGATGGATGTTTGCTGAATGAATGAACAAATGGAGGACAGACAGATGGACATATGGCCAGGCATGGTGTTAGAGCCTCCCAGCCATCCTCCACCACACGTCTCTCAGGATTCCCTAAATCTTCATGCTCCCCACTATTCAGCCTTGCCCACACACCTACCACTGAGGCACTCCAGGATGAGGTAGAGTTTGCCACCTGTCTGGAAAGCATAGGCCAGCTCCACAATGAAGGGATGCTTCACAGATTCTAGAATGTTCCGCTCAGCCCGGGTATGTGCTGTGTCCTTGGCATTGCGTACAATCTTGGCCTAGAGACGCAGGACTGGGTTAGAAGGTGAAGTACCAGAGTGATTTCCTTTTGGCTCTGCTGTTTTACTGTTTTGTAGAACGTTCAACCCCAGTATTCAACCATGTTGGTGTTCTAGTAAGTACAAGGAAAGTCAGGTTTCAAATATATATTAAAATACAACTTGGGGCCGGGTGGTGGTGATGCACACCTTTAATCCCAGCACTTGGAAGGCAGAGGCAGGCGGATCTCTGTGAGTTCGAGGCCAGCCTGGTCTACCAAGGGAGTTCCAGGACAGGCTCCAAAGCCACAGAGAAACCCTGTCTCGAAAAACCAAAAAAAAAAAAAAAAATACAACTTGGGGCCGGGTGGTGGTGATGCACACCTTTAATCCCAGCACTTGGAAGGCAGAGGCAGGCGGATCTCTGTGAGTTCGAGGCCAGCCTGGTCTACAAGGGCAGTTCCAGGACAGGCTCCAAAGCTACAGAGAAACCCTGAGTCAAAAAAAAAAAAAAATACAACTTGGTTATATAAGCGTCTAGACTCTAGGTCTGTGTAGACATGGACATGCAGTGACGTCATGATCATCTCATCAGGACGAGATGACTGGAGGACTGGGGACAAGGCTCAGATGTTAAAAGTACATGCTATGTAATCATGGAGATCTGAGTTCAAATCCCCAAGTATCCACATAAAAACTCAAGGGTGGGGGGCTGGAGAGATGGCTCAGAGGTTAAGAGCACTGACTGCTCTTCCAGAGGACCCAGGTTCAATTCCCAGCAACCACATGGCAGTTCCAGGGGAACTGACACCTTCACACCAATGCACATACAATAAGGTTAAATAAACGATTAAAAAAAGTTTAAAAGAAAAGTCAAGGGGCTGGAGAGATGGCTCAGTGGTTAAGAGCATTGCCTGCTCTTCCAAAGGTCCTGAGTTCAATTCCCAGCAACCACATGGTGGCTAACAACCATCTGTAAAGAGGTCTGGCGCCCTCTTCTGGCCTTCAGGCATATACACAGATAGAATATTGTATACATAATAAAAAAAAAAGTCAAGGGTGAAGCTGGGTGGTGGTGGTGCACGCCTTTAATCCCAGGACTCAGGAGGCAGAGGCGGCAGGCGGACCTCTGTGAATTCAAGGCCAGCCTGACCTACAAGAGCTAGTTCCAGGCTCTAAAACTACAGGGAAACCCTGTCTCGAGAAAAAAAAAAAAAAAAAAAAGCCAAGGACGGCTGTGTGTGCCTGTAACCTCAGCACTGTGGGAGGTGAGACAGAGGGATCACTGGGGCTTGCTGGCCAACGGCCCAGCTCCAGGTCAGACCTGTCACATGAGAATAAGAAAGTGATGGAGTAGGGGATCCTATGCTCCCCTCTGGCCTCTATCATGTATAAATCATACATTAGTTTAAGATGATTAGGATTTGTGAAAGATCGTTTGTCAGTTGCAGTTAAAGGCTGCCCCACTACCACACCTGTCTTCTTGCTTCTCAGCCAAAGCCCTTCTGCTTTTTTTTTTTTTTTCGAGACAGGGTTTCCCTGTAGCTTTGGAACCTGTCCTGGAGCTCGCTCTGTAGACCAGGCTGGCCTCGAACCACCGCCCGGTCCTTCTGCCACCTTTTGCCACTCAAATTTCTGTGTAATTCTACTGCTATGAGTAGTAAACCTTTTCAGGAACTGGTTCATCCTCTCAGTTTCTCAACCTTGACACTCTGTTTGTTGTTCAAGACAAGATATCATTATGTAGCCCAGGCTGTCCTAGACAACTCAGAGCCTCCTCCTGCTTCATCCCTTGAAGTCCTGAGACTACAGGGTGTATCCTACCAAATTCAGCTGAACTACTGACACACTGAGCCAGACAAGTCTTTGTTGTGGGTTCCTATTTATCTGCCTCTCTACCTTCTAGTCACCGAAGGTCAACTGCACTTCCCCTACTAATCCTGGCCATCAAAACTTGCCAATGTGCCCCAGCAGGCAGGTTGCTCCCATTCAAGAATGACTGAAAATCAGTATGTGAAACAGCTACTAAGCCAGCAAGTGACAAGATAGAATTTGTCTTCATCATGTTCACAGCTGTCCTCCCAAAGCCTGGAACAGGTTGTGGGGTGGTAGCGACTCAGCATTTGCTGGCTGGGCAAATGGCTCACCTTTCTCAAGACTTTCATGGCGTATATTTTCCCCACGTTGGTGCCTTGCACTTTTCTCACCTGGAACACCTGTAGGACAGGGGAGGCAGGATCAACATTCCTCACACGTCCTATTTTCAAGGAGACCCACCCTAAAGCTCTAGGACTGGGACCAAAAGCACTAAACTCACCTCAAGGGTGGAGCACTTAAGATCTCTATCAGATTGAGAAGACCTGCCCTTCCCTCCCTCAGGTTTCCAGCTCTAAATCCCTTCAGAGGCTCCATACAGAAGCCTATTGGGTGTGAAGGATGGTCTGCTGCCCCAGGCTAGAGCTGAGGTCACCATGAGGGGAAGGGGTGCGTACCTTCCCATAGCCCCCCTTGCCCAGCACACTCAGAAGCTCAAAGCAATGGGGCCCGATGCGTTCAGGGCCCAGGTTCACGCTGCTCTCTGTCAGCTCCACTTCTTCATAGTGTCCCACCGTCCTAAAGACACAAAGTTAATGAGAGCAAGGCTCGGGTGTACCCCAAGTCCCATCCCCTACTCCGAGCCCCCGGTCCCCAGAAAGACCCTCACTCACTCCAGGCCAGCAGCCCTCAGCTCGCCAACGGGACACACCTCCTGTGAGAAACCGAGGGGTAAGAGCCATGGAGATGCAAGAACATCTCCCAATCCAAGGGGAACTGCTTGACCCAGGGAAAGGACCAAGAATGGGAGACGGGAATGGGGAAAGGGTAGGGAAGAGCGACCAAGGGCAGAAAGGGAAGACTGGGTCCAGGGGCTGGGGCTGGATCTGGGAAGGATGGGGCACTCAGAGTAGGGAGTGCCGTGCCTTTGGTTAACCGGCTGAACTCCCGGGTCCAGTTGTGCCCGGGGGGAAACACTCACCGCAGTGCTGAACTCCGGCTCGCCCTCGCCCTCGCTGCCTTCCTCGGTTTCCAAGTCTAGGTCAAACACGGCAGCCATGGCTCCGCCGGCCCCGCCGGCCCCTTGGCCCGGACCAGGCGGAGTTCTGACTGACAGCCCAGGCTTGGGCGCTGCGTTATCTCTCCGCGACGGCAGCCGCGCGCGCTGATGACGCAAGGTAGCTTCGCCCACTCTCTCGCAAGCCCTTTAGCCAGGCGGGGAGGGAAGATGGTGGCTGTCGCAAAGTCTCTCGGGAGTTCTAGTTCCCGAGAACTGGACACGCCTTCCTGCAGCCTTCTGAACAGGCTTTACTAGACTGTCTTTTCCTAATCATGCTCTCCGGGTCCGCACCCGACGCAAGCAACGCAGAGCCTCCTATTTTGGCTCTGGGGCAAGTTCGTGATTGAATGGGCAGAATCACAGGCGCATGCAGGTTTGAGTTAAAATGGCAAATCGTCAGCTGTTCTTGGAGCTGAGTTGCCAGGCAAGTAGTGACTGCCAGGAACCAGTCAACTGTATTAGGGACACTCCCCACAATCTCCCTAAAGCTCACAGACCCTGCAGGTCTGACATTTGCTGGGTGACTGCCTGGGCTTTGTTACCAGACTCCCGTTCTGAAGGACTCAGCAGACTGAAATAAATATGGCCTTTTATGAACTTAAGCATAGTAAGTGTTCCTGCTTCCTGGTTCAGAATAGATACTTAAATAGAATGTGCTTGAAAGGCCAGGCGGTGGTGGCCTTTAATCCCAGCACTCGGGAGGAAGAGGCAGGAGGATCTCTGATCTACAGAGTGAGTTCCAGGACAGACAGTCTACACAGTGCAACCCTGTCTCAAAAACCCAAACCGCACTCGGGAGGCAGAGGCAGGCGGATCTCTGTGAGTTCGAGACCAGCCTGGTCTACAGAGCTAGTTCCAGGACAGGCTCCAAAGCCACAGAGAAACCCTGTCTCGAAAAACCAAAAAACAAAACAAAACCCAAACCAAAGCAAAAGAATATGGTTGAAAAGATGAAGGAGAGGCTGGTGAGATGGTTGGGCTGGGGGGTGAGGGGATGGGAGGGTGGAGAGGTTGGAGGGTAGGGGGGTAAGGGGTGGGGTGGGGTAAAATCACTTGTCACACAAGCCTAACTACTTGGGTTCTATTTCAGACCACATCTGTGATTTTGGATTTGAGTCTGTCTGGATGGACCTTCCCCCTGCACGGGGGAGGCCCCTTGTGATGCAGGGTGTGAACTCAGATGTACAGAACTTATGGTGTCCAGGCCACCAGAGTGTTTACTATCTGGATGTGACATAGGACTGTAGTTCAAGCAAAAGAAAACCTCAAATTTAGGCCTAGATGTTAAGTATAAGGGAGGCCCCTGCCAAAGGTCAGCCCAGGGGCTCAGACAACGAGGTGTTTTTCCTACCTTTCCCTCCCTCTCCCCAGCTCCACACACATTGAACCTGGGCGGGGCACTGTCAGAAACAAACCTAGCCCAGAAACTTCACAAGTCTTTATTGGGTAGGCATGACTGGGGAGCTGTCCACAGTTCCCGTGCTGGGCAGAAGCAGGCGTTTTCAGAGTAGCTTCCCAGAATGCAGAAGGCGGTGCAGACAGAAGTCCTACAGCCAGGCTAGTTAGGTACCCAGAGGGCAAAGCAGCGGAACTGGTAGAAAACGTGTGGGGTTCACCAGAGGAAGGTGTCAGGAGCCCGAGTGCTGCTTCTGAGTGGGTAGGATCTGGAAGCTGAATGAGTGTGTAAAATAGTAAACAGGCTGGGGTGGTGGTGGCGCATGCCTTTAATACCAGCACTCAGGGGCAGAGACAGGCAGATCTCTGTGAGTTCAAGGCCAGCTCCAGGACAGGCTCCAAAGCTACCGGAGCAAGACTGTCTCAAAAACAAAACAAAACCCCAAAAGC
>NC_022015.1:38886183-38898081 GCF_000317375.1 Microtus ochrogaster
AAAAAAAAAAAAAAAAACCCAAAAGCAAAACAGTAAACAGAAAAGGCTGATCTGTGCATCCTGTCTACATCCGCTGAGGTAGGACCTTGGAGGCAGAGTCGACTCTCTGAGTCGGCTTCCTCATCTGTGACACGGGGACATTAGTGTCTGCCTGGAGGTGTGAAGGGAGATGGTTATTCCTACTGCTCAGGCCACAGTCACAGTGAAGCACTGCTGGACATTTTCAGCAGGCTTTACAACTATCCTAGACTTTAGACAGGAACGCTAATCTCAGGTTTCATGGGCTTTGACCATGGACAGAGATCCATGTAGCTTCCCTCCTGTTATAGGTGACATGAAGAGACAGACCTGAAGGGGTGGTGGGGAGGACCTGGGTTTGGACCCACTGCCATCTGGGCTGGGCACGACAGTGTGGACATGAAGCTGCTGTTTGTTAGCTACTTAAAGGCTAGAGTGTCCTAGGCTTTATCTTTTAGGCCACCAGTCAGCTCTCATTTCATGACACGGAAAATTCTTATTAGTTATGAAAGCTTGGCCATAGTTTAGGCTTCTTTCTTGCTAGCTCTTATAACTTAACCTGTTTCTCTTCTGTTTTGCCTCAGGGATTTTTAGCTTTTTACCTTTCTTTCTTTCTTTCTTTCTTTCTTTCTTTCTTTCTTTCTTTCTTTCAATGTTTCTTGTGTCTGGCTGGCTGGCAGTTGCCTGGCTTCTGGCCCCAGGTGTGTCCCTCTCTTTCTCCCCCGTTCTCTCCCTCGTCTTCTCTCTCAAGCTTAGAAGTTTCCTTGTACTTATTCTGTCTGCCCACAAGCCCTGCATACCCCTCTCCTGCCTAGGTATTGGCCGTTCAGCTTTCTATTAGACCAATCAAGTGCCTTAAGCAGACAAGGTGAAATAACAACACATCTTTACATAATTAAACAAATGCAACATAAACAAATGTAACACATCTTTACACCATTAACAAAGGCAGCAGAAACAAATGTAACTCACTTTTACGTAGTTAAAGTAATATTCCACAGCATAAACGAATGTAACACATCTTCGCCTAGCTAAAATAATATTCCACAACACTAGAGTTCTGGGGATACCTGGGACTAGACGGAGGTTTTGGGGAAGTCAAGAAGACCCAGAAACGTCCAGATACTTGTTTTATGGTCCTTGAGTCCAGAAGACTATGATGTCAAAATGGCTCTAC
Source organism: Microtus ochrogaster (assembly GCF_000317375.1). NCBI lineage: Eukaryota > Metazoa > Chordata > Mammalia > Rodentia > Cricetidae > Microtus > Microtus ochrogaster. Next base: position 38,887,379 of record NC_022015.1, read on the forward strand.
TACTCTGGAATAGACCTGAGGCAGAGGAGTATGCTGAACTAGGTTTGGGCAAGGTTTGGGAGGGGCAGGGAAACAGAGCATCACAACCCCTCCCCCTAGCACTTCATCCCTGCTATTTGAAATGAGACAGGAAATGGGCAACTGGGTAGTTGGGTCTGTCAATGCCCAAGCCCTGACAGATGCCCAGCAGGCGGAGACGGGCCTCAGCAGGGCTGGACCCAGCACAGGCCACATTGCAGTAAGGCTCCTCATACTGGCCAGGTATCAGGGCCTCCTCCAGCAGGTTGAGTCGCAATAGACCCTGGTCATGGAGGGCTTGCAGAGTCTCTCGACTGCTAGGGGAACTCAGCATCTCGATGTGCTGGGACACCAGGCACATGATGCCTACCAGGTAGCCACGGGCACGAGGGTGGGCAGGCAGGGCTGGCTGCAGGCCACACGCCACCATGGCAGAAGCCAGCAGCAAATCCACACCATAAATCTCCAGGATCCAGTCTCGAAGGTAGAACCCTCCCATGCGTGGGTTGATCTCGATGAGCTTTGGCCCGGCCCCAGTCATCTTGAGCTCCACATTGAAAACTCCATCTAGCAGCCCACAGCCCAGGCAGCAGCGAAAAGCTGCCTGTACCAGCTGGGCCTCCTGCTCTGGTGCTAGCCCAGTGGGCATGCAGGCTGCAGTCTCCGTGAAGCCAGGCAGCCTTGTGGGGCCATTATCAGAGACAAAAGCAGCCAGCAGCCGTCCACCAAACACCACCAGGTCCACATCGTGCTCTGTGCCCTCGACAAATTCCATCAGCAGCATGGCATTGCCCCAGCCCAGCCCGATGCCTGGGTGGTCAGCTTCACCCTGCAAGTCATGGAGGATCCGGGAAAAGTGCTCGTGGCACTGGGGCCCATCCTTCACCAGCTGCACACCCACTGCTCCTGAGCCAAACTCCAGTTTCATCACACCTGGCAGGGGTACCTGGTCGATGGCTTTCTCCACATCAGCCTCACTCTCCAATGGGCAGCAGGCCACCGCATGGAGGGAGGTCGCAGGCCAGGGTGGGCCTGGGCATCGCAATAGGTGTAGCTGGGTACGGCTCTTCTGCTTTGCCAGGCACATGGCAGCTGGGGGGCTGCAGGGCAGACCCAGCTCACGGCAGAGCAGGGCGGTGAGCACCAAGCAGTCGTCCCAGAAGGAGAAACAGCCGTCTAGCTTCAGGTTGCGTGCCCGTACCAGCTCAGCCAGCTGCTGTGCGTTCTCCTCATCTCTCCGGTGCTCCGTCACATCGAAGTGGATGAAGGTCTGCACCAGCTGGGAGGCAAAGTGGTTAGGGTCCGATTCCACCAGGTGCAGCTGCAGAAACAGAAGCGAGCAGGAGGGACCTCCGTGTCAGCAGGTGTCGGGTCATGGAGGAGACAGGATGGTGTCCCACAGGGGAGGCTGAATCATAAACACCAGGAGCTCGGAATATGTTTATTGATGACGTGTTGAATAAATGGGAAGTGCAGAGGTGGGACACCTGCTTCAGACTGGAGGGGCAGGAAGTCAGAAGGAAAAACTTCGGGAGGAAAGAGCAGGCTGGGCTTAAGTGGCCAGGAGCAAGGAGAGAACACCAGAGGGCTCACTAAGACACGCTCACAAGCAGCTCCCCCCTCCCCCACCCTCCCCACACCCGCCGCAGGGCTTGGAGACCAGCCATCAGGGCTGAGGCTGGAGACAGGTGGCTTGGTTATCACTCATTTTGCATGTTCTAACACTGTAATGTGATGTGCAGGACTCCTGAGGGGCCGTGTCTCCAAAGCTTGTGGTTTGCTGGGGGAAACACAGACACAAGACAGCTGATACTCAGGGCAGAAGTAGCCACTGATGAGGGGAAGGGGCTGTTTGCAAGGTAACTTGGCATCAGGAGTCTTTCAGTACTTCAGCTGGCATACACACTATCAGGTAGGAACTGTGATGACAAGGTTGTTTGGGAATTCCTCAAGGACCGTGCATGGTGGGGAAAAAAGGTGAGGTGGTCACTGTGGTGGACTAGAGCCAGCCTGAAAGAGCCTCAGCTTTCCTGTTTCAATAGCGATGAGGATGTCTGTTGCCTGGTTAACTCCATATCCTACAATGTGAGTCCCTGCTCCTCCCAACAGTAGAGTTGACTTGAGATCTGCAAACTACTCTTTCGCCCCCACAGGACCTTATGTGCCAAGCTGCAGGAATTCGACTCCAAAGACCTTTTCCCCAAGGCAGAGCTAGACTCCTTACCCAGTTGTTCCAGACCTAGGAGCTACAAGGTTTGGCACTACACACTTGTAATTCCAGCATTCAGGAAGCTGAAGCAGGAGGATTGTGTTTTGAGAGCCAAGTCTACATAGTGAAACCCTGGCTAAAAAATAAAGCATGGAGGGGCAACTCAAGAGGGTAATCCCAGCCCTTGGGAGAGAGAGGAAAGAGACTCTCCGAAAGTTCAAGGCCAGCCTGATTTTCCTATTAAGTTTCAAGCCACCTGGGGCTGCAGAGTTAGACCCTGTCTGACATAAATAAAGAATCACTGAATAAACAAAAATAAAATAACATGTCTGAAATCCCAGAATCTGGAGATGGAAGTAGGAAGACCAATTCAAAGGCAGCTGCAGCTATATGAGGAGGCTGAGACCACCAAGAGCTATGTAAGAACCTGTCTCAAAGATCACAAACTACTGAGGGCTGAAGAACTGGCTTAGCCACTAAGAGCGCTTGCTGTTTTGCAGAGGACCAGAATTCAGCACCCACATTAGGTGGCCTGGATCCGATGACACCCTTCTCTGGACTCCACGGACACCAGCACACACTTGTGCACATACATACATCAGGCCCCCACACATACAACATACATTTGAAAAAGTAAAATAAATCAGGGCTGGAGGGATGGCTCAGCAGTGAAGAGCACTAGCTGCACTTCCATAGACCAGGTTTGAGTCTCAACACCCACACGGCAGCTAACAATTGTCTGTAACTCCGGTTCACTCGGGTTCTAGGGGATCGATGCTCTTTTCTGGCCTCGGTGAGCACCAAGCACCACTTTGGTGCACAGACATGCACGCAGGCAAAACACCCATATACATAAAATAAAAGCAAATAAAATAAGAAAAGAAATGAAAACTGGGGCTCTAGTTCAGTGACAGAGTGCTTGCTCGCATAGAATACGCAAGACCCTAAACTCAATCCCTAAAACAGCAAGGGAAAACAAAAACAAAACAATTAACAAGGTGGTGCACTTTTTAATGTACCAGCACTAGGGTGGAAGAGGCAGGAGGATCTCTGGGAGTCTGATGCTTGATTACATAACGAATCCCAGACCTCTGCCTTCCAAGTGCTGGGATTAAAGGTGTGCGCCACCACTGCCCGCAGACCCTTTTCAAAAATAAAGAAAATAGAGATCTGAGCTCCGCGGCTGACCTGGAGTACCACCTGCTTCTGGCACATTCCAGCCAGTCTAACCCACTTCTTTTCCTTCTTTGCCTTCTGAGGGGCCTTTCACAGCAACCGGTCCCGTCCCGGAGAGGAGGCCCCGCCCCCACCTTCACCAATCAGACCGCGACTTGGGGGTCGGGATCCGCCCCCGCCCACCTTCAGTCCGTAGTCGCGCGCAGCCTCCCACACGAACTTCTTGCTGACGCCGCCGGCGCCGATCACCAGCAGTTGCTTTCCTTCCATCAGGTGGCGCCCCGAGCGCCGCAGCATGGTCTCCACCAACGGTGCTGCCGCCGCCTCCTTCACCGAGCGTCCCAGGCGCGGCGCGGCCCACAGCCCCTCTAGCGCGCCGCACGTCTCCAGGCACAGGCCACTGTTCAGCTTAAGGACCGCGGGGGTCAGCGTGCGGCCGGCCACTGTGAGAACGAAGTCCACGCCTGGGCCGGGCGAGGATGCGCGGACTGAGCATCCCCTTCCCCACCAACCCGGTCCCCACGCCACCCAGACCGAGCCGCGCCTCCAGTGCTCACCGAGGAAGTCGATGTGCACTTGGCGCCCACCGCGCTGCTCAACACTCAATCCGGCCTCCAGGGCCAGCACTGCGGCCAACGCGGCTTCTGCTGCTTCTTTGATGCGCTGCCCCAGGAGCGCCACCTGCGCCGCCTCTTCCAGGCCGCACTGGGCCAGCGCCACCTCCAGTGTTCTCGGCAGGGTGTTGTGATGCCGCACGAGCTGGTCCCCACGGCCCACACCGCACACCACCTGACCACAGTGCAGCTCAGAAGGGGCTGGCCAAGACTCACCTTTTAAGTATCCCTTTCACCCTTGAGCATCTTCCCTGCACCAAAATACAGGCCCCACCTTCTCTGCACTTCAAGAACTCCCTTCTTCCATCAAGACTTAAACTGTATAAATCACTCTTGGCTTCACACTGGCCATCTGGTCCCCAGATCCTTCGGGGTTATGCTGGTTTCCAGGCCCAGCTCGAAGATTCCAAGAATGCTTGCTCCTACCTGCTATGGCGCTATGGTTTTTCCTAGCCTTAGGGAGTCTCTTGAAGACCCTTCTCATCTCCCCTGGAGTTCTGCTGAGTACCCAGGTCCCCCCAGTTTGGAGCCCTTCCTGTGGGACTGACCCTAAATAGGTTTCTTCTGTAAGGAGGAACATACTGGAAAAGGAATCAGGCCCCTGGGTCCTGAATGGGGGTTGAGCACAGGGGCCGCGGGCTCCTGATAAAGAAGGGATCAGGAGAGTTGAACAGGAAGAAGTGTCAACCTCAGGAGTCCCCTCCTCCACAAAGATCATGTCCTCTCTGCACCAGGCCCTCATTGTGGGATTGGACAGAGCTGGGGAGGACAGGGCCAGGTCCTGTGCAATTCTCACCTTGCTCAGTAGGGGCCTATCACCCTGAATCCGACACACCACTGCGCAGATGCGCACAGCCAGCTCGGGGCCAGGTGCGGGACTGCCTGGGGGAACAGGGAGAAGTTAACCGGGAGGAGACGGGGTCTAGGAGGCCAATCTCTGCTCCCAGTTCCTGGCTAGCAAGACGAGAACCTGGCAAGGGCAGGCGGGCAGGTGGGCACATGGCCTCCACAAGGACACTCTCCTCCTCCTCCAGCTTCTCCAGCAATGCCAGCACCGTGTTCACCACTGCAGATGGCTCCACCCGCAGGTGCAGTCGCAATGCTTGCTGTCCCCGCCAGCGCCAGCCGCTAAGCCTCACAGCCACCTGCAGCAGAAAAGGGAGGACCCTCCTCACCACCACCTCATGGGCCTGAAATGTAGTGTGCTCATGCCACTATTCAGTATGTAGACAGAGGCACAGGGCACTGCTGTGTTGAAATGGGGCAGTGGCAGAGCTGAGGGTTTGGGATTGTTTCCCAGTAGGACTTGGTAATCGTCACATGGGTTCCCTCCTCTGGGTACCCACAAAGACCTCAGTGCAGAGAGGGACCTCCTGTTACCTGTGATGCTTCACCCAAGGCCTCGGAGTGCACAAAGGCCTCTATTTCCTCTTTCACCAGTGTTTCCTGGCCCTCCTTCCCACTCAGCTCCACCAGCCGTAGTCCAGGGCTGGTATCCCCTCCCCGAAGCAGCCCTGGAGGCCTATAAGTGAAAGCCAGGGTAGCTGGCACCACCACACCGGTCTGCTGGGACAGCAACCACCTCGTCAACAGCCGGTCCTCCAGCAGTCGTGCCAGCTCCGCTGAGGCTCCTGTGGGGCAAGTGAGGTTCCGAGCCAGCTCTGCCGCCTCCCTGCCATGGCCAGATTCTGGCCCCAGGCCTGCCAGGAAGTAGGTGGCATGCCGAGGGGGAACAAAATCATCCAGGAATGTCAGGCCCCCTGGATAGAAGCTCACGGCCTTGGAGACCAGCAGGGACGCCTCACCCTCTTGGCCTGGAGCTGCCACCTTCATCAGCCACGCAGGGGACAGGCAAAGGAGCATGTTTCCTGTGGGCAAAGGGAAGAAAGTGGCTGGCCAGGGAATGCTAAACGGTGCCAACACCCTCCATCTCCTGCCCAGGCTTCAGTGTCATGAGGGTCAGTGACTCCCAGAACCCACCCCTGCTCAGAGCAGCTGGTCCTGTGGAATGCAGGCAATTGCCAAGGTTGGTGGGTATTTTGGGATATGGCAGGGCTAGGGCGGGGCTGCCCTTTCTGTAGGAGAGAGTAGGGAACTTGGGCACACACTCACCAGGGCTCTGGACCCCACCCTCCAGCAACAGAGACAGAAAGGTGCTGGGGGAACCCAGAATGCACAAGGTCACCTCTGCTTCAGGGCGCCCTGAGGGAAGAGAATATCGCCATGTCCACCAGGAGTCCTCTTCTTGGCTGCCCTTCTGCCCATTTTCTGTGACCTCCCCATTCCCACCCTCTCAGAGGACAGAGGGAGCTCAGCATGAAGTGGGAGGGATCTGCCATCCTGCCTTGAGACTGACTGTTTTATCTGCATCTGATCCAGAAGACTCATCCTCCAGAGTCTAACCTGAGTTTGGATTTTGCATGTGACCTCAGAAGGGTCACTGTTTCTCTAAGCCTCAGTTTTCCAGTCTGTATGATGGGAACAAGTTTGTGTTCTAGCTGCGGATCATTTGGTCCACACAAAATTATTCATGACCCACCTGATCTATGAAACAAGGAGGCATCTTGGGATCGCAACTGCTCAGCTGCCTCCATAGCATCTCCTAAGACATCATTCTAGACGTTTCCGCTCCACAGAATATGCAAATGGTACCGTGGAATTCCAGGGAGCAGGGTGGGGTAGAGTGGGACATGGTGGGGAGCCCTGACCGGATGTCCTTGGAGACAATACCTGCCTGCCTTAGGCCCTCTGATTTTGCCTTTAGACAGAACCAGAGCCTGGGGGAGACAGCCTGAACAGACAGGGAAGCAACTGGACTGAAGGTCCCTCCCTGTCTCTGGGAGACCCCCTTGTGGAGCCCGGAGGCACCTGTACGAGGTGCCTGGCTGCGGTCCTGGGTCTCAGGAAGGCCAGCTTGCTGCAGACAGCTCTGAAGGAGACCATAGTAGTACACAGTCCAGGCCCGAGCCTCAGCCTCTTCTGGGGACCCCTTGCAGTCCAGGCTAACATCCTGGCGCCAGGGCCCAGGGAAGCAGCCTGTGGGTGGCAGGGGAGCGCCTCCTTTCCATGGTTCTTCCTTTCCATCCAGGTCCTTGGAGCCCAGGGGACAGTCCCACTCCGTGCTCAGTGGATCCTGGCAGAGCTGAGCGGGGGCAGAAACGGTACATCTTGGGCAGGATTGGCAAGGGAGCACTTGAAGTCACTTAATGGTATAAACCTGCCTCCCAGTCTTCCCACCTGGCTCCCTTTCAAAGGACCAGAAGAGGGTGGAGGGAAGGCAAGTCCCCCGATGGGACTGCCGAGCCCCACCCACACTAACTGGCTTTCCAGGGGCCCAGGGTTTGTTCTTTGCATCACTGCAGTCCCAGTTCCACACAGTGCGGACACACAGTAACTGCTCCTCAGATGGTTCCTCACTAAATACCTAACCATTGTCCAGCTCTGGTCTCTCTGGGCCTCAGTGACTCATCTACTATCATGGACCTTGCTGTTACCTATTACCCATTAGGTGTATTTATTTTCTATGCATCACCCCTATGCAGGGCCTCTGGGTGAGGACTGGAATCCTTTTCTTTTCTTTTTCTTTTTTTCTTTTTTTTTTGAGACAAGGTGTCACATAGTTCAGGCTGGCCTCAAGCTTGTACGCGATGGAGCATGGCCTTGAACTTCTGATGTATCTGTCTCTCCTTCCAAGTACTGAGATTACAGGCATGCGCCACCATGGCAGGTTTACACGTGAGTGCTGGGGCTGGAACCCTGCCTCCTGTAAACTGAGCCAGCCCTCTGCCAACTGCCTTCAACCTCAGTCCCTCCATTCAATCCTTGTTCTTCTTCATTTTTCCTTTTCTTTTTTTTGAGACAGGGTTTTGCTCTTTCGACAAGGCTGAGAACTCAAGGCATTCCACTTCCCGAGTGGAGAGATTACAGGTGTACCCCACTACATCTGCTCTTATGGGAGGGGGAATTAAGCCAGGGCCTGCCCACTACATGCTAGGCCAGCATTCCTCTAAACAAATTATAACCTTAGCTCTGTTTTGCTTTTGTTGTTTTGCTAAGTGGCCCATGCTGGCCTTGAGCTGTCAATCCCACCACACCTGGCTAAACATCTCTATAGGCGTATGGTGTCCTGGCACTGTCTTCTTTGCAGGAAGTCTGACACCCCGTCCCCTCTCTGAGGCTGGGAGTCTCAGCATGATAGAAATGGGGACATCACTCTTTGCAGTGTCTGGGCCTATACAAGCCTGGAAGCTGGGCCTGTCTTTCAGGAGATAGACCGAGCCACCTTGGACAGGTTGTTTCTTTCTCTGGCTTTGTTAGCTCTCACCTGGATGCCTGGCGCATGACTTATTCCCACCCCATTGGTTCCAAAGAAATATCTGGCCTTGGGGGGGATCATCTATTGGTTCAGAAACTGTAAGCTATGCCCCAGACATCCAAGGTCTGGGTTTCAGACCTTCCATGCATCTCAGCACACCAGGGCTGAATTCTTTGTGTCCTTTCCTAGAAAAGTACTCTGATGTCACGGACTGTAGGTTCATCGCTGTGTCCCCAAACCCAGACCAGTCCTGGGCACACAGGTGGTAGTTAATAGGTGCTATCGGAATGAGGAACTGTCGTTGGGCTGACAGCACCTACCTCCTGGGAATAATGTGACCCAGGAGTGTGCCATGTGCACTGGGTAGGGGTCAAGGAATGGAGCTGGATTTGGGGTGGGAGCTGTCAGAAGCAGGACTCTTTGGGTGCCAGTTCTTGCCCTCCCTCTATCCAGGAACTTGGGCCTTTGTGGGAAGGGACCACAAGAGACTCACCATCTTGGAGGTGAAGAGGCTGAGAGACTAAGGGACAGAGAGACAAAGCAGGGATCAGGGCAGCCAGGTCCCTAACAGACCTTTCAGCCCTGAAGACTTTAAGGAACCCAGATACCCTCTGTCCTATCCCTGCCCCACCCCCACCTCAAGGAAAAAAGAGACTCTGCTCCATGGACCCCAAGAGCCATGCACCTCTGAGTCCTCCACCCCACCCCACCCCCCATGTTACTCCAGCTATACTGGGTGTTGGCTCAGCCCCTGCACCCAGAGTCCCTGTGAGTATGTAAGGTTAGTGTCCAGCTCTACGGGTTCTCAGGGTCCCCAACCTGCATTCCCACTTCTCCCTGCTCCCTGCTTCCCCAGGGGTAGGACAGGAACGGGGTACCTGCTGGTAGCAGCAACTGAGCGAGCGGGTAGGAAGAGACCGAGGGTGTGCGGCAGTGGTGGCGGCACTATTGCGAGTGGTGTGCCCTTATATAGTGAGCCTGGCCATGCTGGGGCGGGGCAGCCTGCATTCATGCCAGGGCCCCGCCTCCCCCTTTCCCTTGTGGCCCCCCCTCTCTGCACCTCAGGCTTAGGACAAGGGATTTGTGGGCCCGAGGGTGTTGGGATCCGAGGACTGACAGAGGTAGTTCACAGGACAGAGGGGTATCCTTGGACACAGCCCTGATCCCAGGCAAAGACTGTCCAGACACAGACAGATCTACAGTGAGATCCACAGGGAGAAGGGAGGAAAAGCCGAGGGTGATCACGGTGAGGCGAGGCAGTGTGGGGAGGACTGAGTCCAGCCTATCACTGGCACTGACTGCCTGGGGTCGGGCGGGCGCAGGCTAAAGCCTATCTTTAGTCGGAGCAGAGCGCCTGGTGCTCCCAGCCAGGCAGCTGTCAATCCTAATCAGGAGCTCCTGGCTACCGGGGACACTCTCTCACAGTGCCTCGTGAGTCAGGGTCTCTGCCTATTAGGTAACATGAAGGCAGCCCAATAAAATGCTGGTGTGAAGCCAGTAATACACTGGTTTCCATGGCAGGGCCACCAGCCAGGAACAGAGCTTCCAGAGGCCCGCACACCTGATCCCTGCACCTGCAGGTACACACACAGTCTTCCTGAGAACCACACAGTCCTACTCGGAGCTCATGCCATCTGCTGTGTGTATCATTTACCTGATCTCTGGGCTCAGGATCTGGACATCTGCCCTTCACTTTCCTTCTGCCCCAGATGGGGTCAGATCCACCGTAGGGTCTAGCCCCATATGGCCTCTACCTTCCCCCAAGCACTCTGACCCCCCCCCCACACACACACCACTTAGCTTCCCAGAACTGTATTGTTCTCAAGAGCAGCTTTGCAAGGAGAGCATTAAGGAGGGCCAGCACACCTTGGGGACAGAGGTAGCAGCTTTTGTAGTTTCCCAGTGAGTGAGGACACAGTAGCCTGTGAGGGCCCCCTGTCTACCTCTCAGGAAGGAAGGTGGCTTATCCAGGGCTCCCTAGTCCTGCAGGTCAACCTGCTGGACTTTTCCTGCTCCTGGTCCACACCCTAATTGTCACCATTCTGATTCCTACAATAAGGGGAGCCACCCCAGGAACCCCACCCACTTCCTTGCTGTATGTATGGCCTGAGCTCCAGAGGAGTCCTACTGTGGGGACAAAGTGGAGTACAGAGGGGTCATGCAGCCTATGGAGACTCAGTTTCTCACTTTCAAATGGGGGTTACTGTGCATTCTTACAGGTCTGGCGGAGTAGGGGTTCTGGATACTAGGTGAGCTTGTGATTCCAGCAAATTCTTTTTTCCTTCCTTTTCTTTCTTTTTTTCCTAATTTATTTACTTTTATTTTATTTGCATGTATGTCTGTGTGAAGGTGTCAGATCTTGGAGTTACAG
>NC_022015.1:38898291-38905243 GCF_000317375.1 Microtus ochrogaster
CTGGAACTAGCTCTGTAGACCAGGCTGGTCTCGAACGCAGGCAGTGTTCTTAACCACCGAGTTATCGCTTCAGTCTCCCCCCCCACCCCCAAGACAGGGTTTCTCTGTGTAGTCCTGGCCATCCTGGAGCTCCCTCTGTAGACCAGGCTGACTTCAAACTCAAGAGATCCACCTGCCTCTGCCTCCACAGTGCTGAGTTAAAGGTGTGCTCAACCACCACTGCCCAGCCTGCAAGTGCTTATTGCTGTAACAGGCCTGCGTGAGAGCATGCAGTAGCTCAGCTCCTAACACGAGAAAGCTGCTAGGGCTCTGCCAGTACGTGTAGCAAAGTGAGGCTCAGAGAGGTAGTGTGGTCTGTCCAAGGTCACACAACTGGTAAGACGCCAGCTAGCTGGAATCCTTCCTGTGCTCCACTGTGTGTGTGTTGCTCAGGGAACAGCATGGTGCTGTCCCACCCCCGGCAAGCCTGGAGAGGCGGCAGGCCACTTGTGTTTGTCCAGCAAGTGAAAAAGAAAATTCCGAGATGTCTTAAATGTACCTATAAGTGGTAAAGGGGAGGGGAGGGGAGGTAACAGAAGTAAACAGCTAGCAGCTTCTAAACTGTTGAAAGGTTGAGCCACACTCCAGGAGTTGAACCATGAGGGTGCCATTGTTTTTACAATCCAACCAGTTAAGAAGCAATATTGCAGCCCAGCAATGGTGGTGCCCACCTTTAATCCCAGCACTCAGAAGGCAGAGGCATGTGGATCTCTGTGAGCTCGAGGCCAGCCTGGTCTACAGGGCAAAGAATGAGTTCCAGGACAGCCAGTGCTACACAGAGAAACCCTGTCTGGAAAAGCCTTAAAAAAAATAGCAATATTGCTGTAAATCTCAGCACTAGGCAGGAAGGAAAATTGCCTCAAATTCCAGGCTAACCTTGGCTACTTAATGAGACACTATCTCAAAAAAAAAAAACAAAAAAATCCCACCACTAGACAGGAAGGAAAATTGCTGCAAATTTCAGGCTAACCTTGGCTACTTAGTTGGCTTACTAAGTTTACTATCTCAAAAAAATTAAGCTAAGTTGGGCCTGCTGTCACAGGCCTTCGTTCCGGATATTGGAAAGTCTGAATAGTCGGGTGACAAGTTCATACCTGGCTGGGCTACAGAGCAAGCACAAGGCCAGCATGGGTCATTTTATAAGACCTTGTCTCAAAATGAAAAATCATGGGGAAGACTGGGGGTGTGACTCAGTAACGGGGCTTGTTTGGCATAAGTGAGGATCTGGGCTCAACTCCATTACCTCAAACAAAACAAGACAACTAGGTGGTAGTGGCTCACACCTTTAATTGGAGCCTTTGGGAAGCAGAGACAGGTGGATCTCTGAGTTTGTGGCCAACCTGGTCTACATAGTGAGTTGCAGGACAGCCAGGGCTACACAGAGAAACCGACTCGAAAACACAACCAAACAATAACAAAACCCAATAAGACAAAGACACGATAGCTGGGTGTGGCAATCCCAGCAATCAGGAGGCTGAGGAAATATGGTGAGTTGAAGGCTAGCCTGGGCTACATAGAAAGACCCTGGCTTGAGGGAGGCATGGTAACCCACACCTGTAATCCAAGCATTCCAGAGGCAGGTAGGAGGATTAGGAGGAGTTCAAAATCATTTTAGGTTACATATGGAGTTTGAGACCAGTCTGGGCAATATGAGATTTTGTTTCGAAACACAAGCAAATAAGGCCCTGTCTCAATAAGAGAGAACCAGCCAGGCATGGTGGCATTCACCTGTAATCCTAAAGTAGGAGCACCATGTCTTTTTGGTTTGCTTTTTTTTTTTTTTACATGAAAGGACAATATTTATTTAAACAGCGCTCAAATGGGGTAACCGTGGTATCATCAGAGTGCATCCATTGGAAAAAAGGGAGGAAGAACCAAATGAGACTCAATCAAGGGCACCCCCACACCTTTATGTTTGATCCACACTGCCGGTACCCACATAGGGTGCCGACTTGTAGAAATCCAAGGAGGTATCAAAGTGTTCAGGCGCATTGAGGGTCTTCATGCATCGCTTGTTCTTGTAATCCCATACATGGAGAGTTTTGTCATCAGCACAACTCAAAATAAACTTCCCCCCAGAATGGAACAGAACTCCATGTACCCAATTATCATGCCCCACTTAGTTTTGGTTGGTCCTATCCTGTTCCCTTCCCATCTTTCTTCTAACCTTTCTCCATTGTGCCCCTCTGCTTTCAATATTGGTTTTGGTTTTTTGAAACTGGGTTTCTCTGTGGCTTTGGAGCCTGTCCTGGAACTAGCTCTGTAGACCAGGCTGGCCTCGAACTCACAGAGATCTGCCTGTCTCTGCCTCCTGAGTGTTGGGATTAAAGGCGTGTGCCACTACTGCCTGGCGTATCACCATGTTTTTGTAGCCAGCTTTGTCTACAGCAAGTTTCAGCCCAACTTAGGCTACCTATCAATAGCCTGTCTAAAAGAGAGAGAGAGAGAGAGAGAGAGAGAGAGAGAGAGAGAGAGAGAGAGAAGGAAAATAGCCAAATATAGTGTACACACCTGTAATCTCAGTACTTGAAAGATGGAGGCAGGAACAGAAGTTAAAAGTTCAAGGCCAGCCTTGGCTGCATTAGCAAGTTAAAGGTTAGATGTTGAGAGATGGCTCAGTGTATGGCTTAGTAGTTAAGACCACCCACTTTTCTTCCTGAGGGCCCGGGTTCAAATCTCTGCACCTACATAGTAGCTCATAACTGTCTGCAACTCCAATTCCAGGGAATTCAACATCCTCTTCTGACCTCCTTGGACATCAGTCAAGCAGTGGTATATATACATACAGGTAAAACATTCATATACATAAGCAAACAAAAATACCTGATAAGATGATTCAGTGGGTAAACACACTTGCTGCCAAGCCTGATAACCTGACTGCAATCCTGGAAGCCATAGACCCAACCCCTGCATACACACACACTCTCAACATCAAAAATGTGAGCCTAGCCAGGTAGTGTGGCACATGCCTTTAATCCCAGCACTCAGGAGGCAGAGACAGGCGGATCTCTGTGAGTTCGAGGCGCCAGCCTGGTCTACAAGAGCTAGTTCCAGAACAGGCTCCAAAGCCACAGAGAAACCCTGTCTAAGAAAAGAAAAAGTGAGCCAGTGCTTCTCCACTAAGCTGTTTGCAGTCCTCTATTTACTTTCTTGTTTTGAGACGCAGTCTCCCTAAGTTACACAGGCTGACCTTGAACTCACTTAGTAGGCCCGGCAAGACTTGAACTTGTGACTCTCCTGCCTCAGTCTCCCATGTAGCTGGGAATACAGGCCTGCCCCACCAGGCCTAGCTTTTTGAGATGTTTAACACAGGCCATCCTGGAGAGTAGGCCAAAGTGGATGTCCAGGGTTGGGGGAGGGGGACTGCTGGTTCATGGGATGCCAAGAGTGGAGGTTGATTTTGGGACTGACATGGTAGTAAGGATTCAGTCAAGTTCACTCTACTTCTAAGCCTCCACCTCCCTAGGGAAAGCACGGATAAGGCTCTGACCTTCTGTAACTATTTCCTCTAGAGCGGGCTTCATGTGAGGGAGACAGGTCTGCCTGGCCCTGGCAGGTACCACAAAGTGTATATGGGGTGCTTTGCTTTTCTTCCTTTTTTGGGCAGGGGATAGGGAGGGGTGGTTTAAACAGGGTCTCACTAGGTAGCTCAAGCTGGCCTTGAACTCCTGATCCTCTTACCTCCACTTCCTAGGTGCTGGGGTTCCAGGTGTGCATCATCTGGTTTGGCTCCCAGGGTACATTTCTACAGCCCCATCACTAGAACATTCCAGGTTCTGATGGGACCATGCCAGAGTCCCAGCACGGCTGATAGGAAACCTCCCACCCGAACCAGGGACCCACACCTATTACCCCCAAGTGTGTAAAGCAGGGAACCTCCCACCCGAACCAGGGACCCACACCTATTACCCCCAAGTGTGTAAAGCTGGTACGTGGTTTCCTGTTTGCACACTTCTTCTTTCTCCAACACCGTATCACAAAGACTGACACCAGGGGCTTTGTCATGACCAGGGTAGTGCCACCATACCTCCAAGGACACACTGACCTCTAATCCGAGTCTTACACTGGAGAAAAACTCAATTAAAGAAACAAAGCAAAGAAACAAACCAACCTACTCCTGAGCCATGGAAGAGTACCAGGTCTTAGCCCATTGCCTCATAAGGTCTCTCCCTTTGTGTGGGCTGGGATGGATTGCTAACACTGTCCCTCCCTCCTCGAGAGGACATCTCCTTCTTCCCTTCACTCTGCACAGCCTCATTTCTGTTGCCTCCACCACAGCCACTGGATGGTTTCCCACGGAAAGGAAGGTCACCAAGCCCTTCTCCCCAACTCCTGCCTAGCTCCCACCTCAGGGTGCTAGGAAGCTACCCAAGGGGCCAGGGCAGCCGGGACTGGGCTCTGTGGAGAAGAGGCAGCATCAGAACCAGCTCTGTTGTCTTGACAATGGCTCATGTCCCAGGCACCCTAGGCACCCACAGGGGCAATTATACTGAGTGTAGGAGAGGGTTTCCATGGTGGCGGTCCCAAGGGGTACACCAGGCTTAGGGAAGAACAAGGGCTGGCAGGACCTTTCTCCTTTGTCCTGAGCACACTAGGTCTTTGTTCTTGTCTCGCTCTCTTTGACAGATGGGACCAGGAACACGGCTGGGGAGGTCAACATGGCTTAGAGTCCCCTGCCCAAGGGAAGCCTGAGTCATCTGGGGGAGGTGAAGAGGGGCTGGAGTCCCCCTCTGGGGCCCAGCTCTCATTGGGGAGCCTTCCTCTGGCTTGTAGAGAAGCCTGACCTGTACCCTGGAGGCTGCCATTCACGGGCTTGCTGCTTGTTCTTTTCCCGTAAACACCTTACCCAGCAACCAATGGGTAGCCTTGGCATGTCCCCATATGGGACTATGACAGGAAGTGGGGATGTGGGCAGGGGGAACATGGCAATAAGTCCAGGGTAGAGAGTGGAGGAATATTTGATCCAGCTCTATCCAAGCATCTTCTCAGTCAGGTTTTATTTGAGGTTCCCCAACAAGAAGCCCATGGGGGTACCATATCCCAGCCAGAAGCTTCACCCCTACTCTCCTTCAGTGCTGGCTTTGATGCTGGCAGGCACCAGGTCGCTCCTCACAATCTCCACTCGGTGACCTTCCTTTATCTTTGTGCCTGACACAGTCCAGGTGGGGAGATGCTCCCCTCCTCTAGGTGCTCCCTGCTGGGAACAGAGCAGTCACACAGCTCCGAAGTAAAGTGCAATACACATTTCTGGGACTGGCGTGGCTCTTCAGATGATTAAGATATGGTATGCTCAGAAGCGGGTGTCCAGGAAAGAGGTGGAGCCTCGGTGGGACCTGGAGGGACCCTCAATAGGAGGTCCCCGGGCCCTTGTCAGAAGCCCATGGAAAGTCTTGCCACGAGTCTGTGGTTTGCGCCGTGGTGGCCTGGGCTCCTCTGGGGGCTGCACCACTATTCGGGGTATCTCCGGTTTGGTGCTTCCTCGAATCCTTGCCAGTTGCTGGGACTCAAAGATGGCTTGGGCTCCAGGAAGGCGGGCCTGTGGCAGAGGTGCTGGCCCAGGAGATGACTTGGGCAGCTGGGCCAACTGGATCCTGATTTCCCGTTGGAGATCTCGCTCAGACAGGGCTACACTGTGCACCTGTGAGGAACAGTTGACACTGCCTTTGCCTGGACTGGGGTGGCAGGGAGCAGGAAGCCTTGAGGTCCCCATGGGCAGGCAGTACACCACCCCAGGAAGTGGCTGAGGGCTGAGACACAGCTTGGCTGGGACCCGAAGAAAGACAGCTGAGGCCTGGGGTTCTCACATTCTCTGCAGCTCAGAGTGCAGGAGCTGCACAGGCCTCACCTGGGCTGTGTTCCCAGCTGTGCAGCATGGGCAAAGCCACTGAGCCTGATTAGCTGAGAGAGATACCCACCTGGGACATGAAGGCCTCTTCCTGCAGCTGGGTAGGGGGGATGGCTCGAAGGGCCCCCAGTGTCTCCAAGAGCCCTGGGCATGCTGCACGCTGTTCTACAGTGCCCAGTGCCAGGCGCATGAGTGTCAGCCCCACACGGAACAGTACCTTGGCACCTGCAGGGAGGGGAGTTAATCACTCCCAAGAAACCAGTCTGCCCGCTCAGTTCTTCAGCTGAGTCCTCAGACTTGCTCCTCTTACCTCACTCCCCTCAGCTCAAGTCAGGAAAAATGGCCAAAGACTGCAATTTGTTAATTTTTGGAGACAGGGTCTCATGTAGCCAGGCCTCAGTCTGCCTATGTAGCTGAGATGACCATGACCTTGATCTGAGTCCCCGTCTCTTCCTTGCTGGATTACAGGCACGTGACACCAAAGTGCCTGGTTTTTTTTGTTTTTTTGTTTTTTTTTGAGACAGTCTTAATCTGTATCCCTGTCTGGCTGGAACTTAATGTGTAGCCAAGGTTGGCCTTCAACTCACGGTGATCCATTAGCCTCTGCTTTTGAAGGCTCCGATTAGAGGTGTGTGCTACCAAGCTTCATTTGCTTTGTTCGTTTGAGACAGGGTCTCACTGTAGCCCACGCTGGCCTGGAATTCATTATGTAGCCCATGTTGGCCTTGAACTTGCAACAATTCTCCCACCTCTGCCTCCTGAATACTGGAATTACAGGTGTGTGTCACCACACCTGGTTATCTATTTAGTGTGTGTGTGTACATGTGTGTGCGTGTGTGCATACATGTCTGTGTGTGTATAAACTGTACTGTACTGCCTCATCACATGTGTGAAGGTCAAATAACCTCTTCTAGAGGTTAAGGGCACACCTTTAATCCCAGCACTGGGGAGGCAGAGGCAGGCGGATCTCTGTGAGTTTGAGGCCAGCCTGGTCTACAGAGTGAGTTCCAGGACAGCAAGGGCTGTTACATAGAGAAAGAAACCTGTCTCAAAAAAAATAAGTCAAGC
>NC_022015.1:38905638-38911249 GCF_000317375.1 Microtus ochrogaster
GTGGATTATGATACCTAAGGAAGACTAGAATTTGAGGACACAGGACCTGCAGGGGGTAAGCCAGTCTCAGGACACTAGACACTCACAGGCAGAGCAGCCAGCCAGGAGCCAGGGACTGCTAATAATCTTATGCCAAGCCTTCTCAGAGTCTCGGTATCCTGTCTCCTCAAGGAGCAGTTGGGTTGGTGCCTATTAAGGACTTTCCATCTTGAATCTGCCACCTTCTAATTCTAGGAAGGTTCTGGGCAGAACTTCATTTCTTCCTAAACCAGGAACATAAAACTCATAGCATTTGTGTGCGCGTGTGCGTGCACGCGCGCACACACACACACACAAAGAGAGAGAGAAAGAGAGAGAGAGAGAGAGAGAGAGAGAAGAAAGAGAGAGAGAGAAAGAGAGAGAGAGAGAGAGAGAGAAAGAGAGAGAGAGAGAGAGAGTAACCTTGACCAGTCCTAGGGCCTCATAATCCCTTTCTGGCATCTTCTAAAGCACTAAGAGCAGATAGGATGTCAGGGAAACCTAGAGACAACTGTGACTTAGAAAGGAACAATTGCTGCTGACAATGTCATCGATGTTATTAAAGGAACCTGTGCAGTGCTTGTCCCCAGATAGAGGGGATAGGGATCAGTTGGACCATGATCAGCCTTACCTCTTTGGGATTAGAGGGTAGAGGAGAGGGGATATGTATGCTTTGGGTACCTAGGCCAGGATTTTTGTTCGTTTGCTTTTAAGATTTGGAGACAGAGTTTCATGTAACTCAAGTTGGCCTTGAACTCAGTGTGTAAGCAAAGAGGATCTTGAACTTCTGATTCTTTTGCTACTGCCTCCCAAGTGCTGTGATGACAGCCATATGACACCATGCCTAGTTTTACACAATGCTGGGAATTGGGTTAGGGACTTATTGCATACTAGGCAAGCTAGCTATATCACCAGCCCAAACTCGAACCTGACTGTAGGAGCAATCTCTAGACATATGGAGCAGCAGAAAGCAGAGCCCTAGAGACCCATAGTCCAGCCTGGCTCTGCTCTGATGCCCCTTCCACTCTCTTTTCCACCCTTATTTCTCTATGCCCTTCCTTCCAAGAGTCACCTGAGTTGCCTGCGACCTGATCTCCCCGCCTGTGGTGGCCTTCCTGGCCTCTAACCTCCACCTTCATGCCTTCCAGTTTACCGCCTTCACAGAGAAGCCAGAGCCATCTTTAAAAACAGCCACCACCTCCTGCTGCTCTCCTGACACCCTGTCACATCCCTTGATTTATTTTCTTCATGGCACTTATGACATTCTATAAATATCTTCTTAATTCGGGTACTGTCACCTCCTAGCCCCACCCCCACCAGAATGAAAGTTTCACAAGCTAGCTGTCAGCGTCAGCTTGCAGGGCCACTCAGGAAGAGCCATGCCACAAGGCCCTGAGGAGCATCTCCTACTGCTGTGGACCACGCCTCAGGCCTGCACATCCTGAGCCTCTGACATCCCACGTGTGTGTCAGCCAGCCTGCTGCTGCCTCACAGACCTCTGGCCCCCATCCCCATCCTTGCACGCACGCCGCCCGCTGTGGTCCTTGTGACAAAGCAGAGGCTCTCGCACGTTACTCTGGGATTGAGTCAATGAGGTGGACACACTCAGGTCCATGTGACGCAAGGCTCCAAAAGGGCCCAGCAAATTCAGAAAAGTGAGCTAGCCCCCCAAGGCCCCACTCACCCTCGCTAAGGAAGGCATCCCAGATGCGCAGCACTGTGGGGAAGGGCAGCGAGCGGGTGAAGAGGCACAGGAACCACTCGGGCAGGTAGAGCAGCGGCCCAACGCCTACCTGCTGCAGATGCTGGTACACACGAGGGAGCAGCCGCCGCAGAAGGGCCATGAACACCTCAGCATCCAGCTGCACTGCCTCCTACAGCCAGGCTCCTCATCAGTCTGGCTTGCCAGTGCTGCAAACCTCCACTCCCCAAACCCAGGCTTCTGATCCCTCACTCCCCCCAGCCCTCACTTCCCATTTTCATATCCCTACCCAGCCTCTCACCATGTGGGGCCCATAGTAGCCAGGGAGGTAGACCTCGCAGATCTGCACCAAGCACCAGAAGGCTTCCTGGGGGCAGGGTGCATGCCTGTGAGCCCTCATGAAGGGAGGGTCCAGAGGGGGAGAAGAGGTAGGGAACAGGCACAGGGGCATGGACTTAGGCCACTCCCACCCCACTCAGAGCCTGCCCTGTCTTGGGGTTGAGGGGTTGGAAATCACAGGGCCTGAGGTTCTGTATTTGGGGGTCATAAGGCCCTCTGGGGAAAAGTTGGGAAGCTTTCAGAGTTTATGTCCCAGAATCCTAAGGTCACTGGCATCCCATCCCGGGGCCAAGGCCATGGTGCTCCAGACTCCCAGCTCAGTGTCACAAACCATAAGCTAGGGAAAGCCAGTGTGAGAAGATTCTCCTGGCCAGCCTGGGCACAAAACAGAATTCAAAATGCCAAAGTGAAATTTTCTTCACTGGGGTAAAGGTCAGGGTCAAAGGTCCCAGGTTTAGAAGTCAAGGATGATAGACTTAAATGTTACTGAGACTGGTGGACTCATGTCTTTGGTCACCAGAATAGGGCTCGGAGTAAAGGACCACAGTTTCTGAGGTCCGAATACCTGGGGTTGGAGGCTGGTGGTCTAAGAGCTCAGGACCCCAGGGGCACAGGTGAACAGGGACTGAGGATTTCGGAGCAGGGTCAAAGTCACTCACCTCTGGGGGCAGATGCATGAGCAGCACAGCAGCTACAGGGCCTTGAGCCTGGCAATAGCCCTGTTCCGGCCGGTACAGAGTGTAGGCCTTGAGAATCTGCAGCAGCCCCTGCTGCCTGTACCAGAAGATCTCATCAGGGCTAGCCTAGGCACCCTTCCCTGCCCTTCGGGTCCTCTTGCCCGGGCCATCGTCTCCCTCAGTCAAGGGTGTAACTCTGGACTAGGGAACTGGCTGAAGCATCTAGCATGAGGACTGGGGGTCAGTGGGTATTCCTGGCCCGTACCCGTGTCCCTGGGGTGACACAAACATCTCGTGCAGAGGGAACTGGCGGTGTAAGTCCCTGCCAATGGTCTCCATCCACTGCGGGTCTCCAGGGGCCGCTGCCAGCTCCTATGGGTGGTAGGAAGGTGGATGTGAGGACTCAGGGTAGTAAGGAGTTCTGAGAGGGGAGGAAAAGGCAAAGCCGGCCACTGCCAACTTCTTCACCTGATAGGTGCCAGGGCTGTTGTTCCGGCACATCTGGGCCCCACACAGCAGGGGCCAGCACCGGGCCCGCAGGGCAGACGGGATGCCCTTCCGGCACTGCATCTTTACCTGCGGGTGAGGTCCAGTCGTTATGTTAGGGCAGCCTCTCTTATAGCTTTCCATTGGCCAAGGCGTCAGAGGCAGCGGGGATCAAGAGCTACAGGGACGTAGACACGGACCCCTCTTCCCTCACCTTCTTGTATCGTCGAGACATGGTCTTCTCCCAGTGTGAGGTCATCTCCACCCACTTCATCTCCCGCTGGCGGATGAGGTCTGCAGAGGGTTGACCAGGCCTGGAGGCACATGGCACAGCATTCCTTGGAACATATACCTTCCCATCCCAGGCCCTCAGAGAAACCCCAGCTCCTGGCTTGGGGATCGCTGAGGAGTCCTGGACGGGCATCTGTGGCCCAGAAGCTGCCAATGGTTGTCATGGTTAAAGGAAGGGAATTTGGCTTCAATGGGGAACAGGAACTGGAGACTGAGGGGGTGAGGAGGTATGCATTGAGGGAGGGCCTGTTTGGCTGTCACCCACAACAGAGACAGTTCACAGGGATGCTGGCTGGATAGTGCCCTGGCCTGGAAGCCAGAAGTCCTGGGTGTGAATCTGCTCCTGTTTCTGATCTGCTGTGTGATGTGGGGCAGTTTCTATCTGTCTCTGGACTAACTGTCTAAGGGAAACCTGAAGAAGAGAATGAGAAGAGGTACGGACTTCCATCTGGTGCTCTTGGGCCAGAGATTAAACGGGGGAAGATGTGCAGCTATAGGGGAGCGTTCAGACCCTCGGAGGATAAAAGAGCCATAAAGGGATATTGCCTCCACTACCCTTCTTACCTGAGCTCTGGGTTAGTCTCTACAGCCAGCCCCTGAGGCCGGGCCTACCTTCAGTCCTCAAGTCTCTGTACCCTGTCTTCCTACCCATGACTCACTTACCCCAGTTCTGCTGAGTTGCCACCAATGAAGCCATAGCGGTCAGCCTGGCGATATGGACCTGGCCCACTCAGCTCCGAGTCAGACCCTAGAGAGCTAGAATCATCCTGTAGTTCTGACGACAGCACCAGGTCCTCCCCCAGGGTCTGGGCCATTGTGCCCTAGACCCCAGTGTCACAGGCTGCAAGACATACAGAGAGCCAGCGTGAGCAGCCAGGAGCTGTCAGGCTGAGGCCAGGGATTCCAGTCACCAGTACTCAGCCACAGGAGACTAAGCCTCCTCCGTCACTGGGGAGTGGGCCAAGCCCCAGGTGCAGCTCCAGCCCCAGCAGCCCACCTCACCTCTTCGCTGCACCTCACCTCCTCCTCTCACTTCCTCCTCAGTCTCAACTTCAGCAGCCTGTTGGGGGCCCCTCCCAGGTGGGGGGGACTCCCCCCTTCCTCTATGAGGCTCTTCCTGCTTGCCCTAGTGCCTTCGCCTTGAGCTCCTCCCATCCACAGGATGCTGGTGTGATGATGAGTCCCTTAGCTCACCAGAGATAAAGATGACAGACCACAAGCAGGTAAAACCCAATTCATGGTTCCAATAAGAATTATGCTTTAATGTTTTGGCTCCTCCCTCCTCAGTTTTCTTTCTTTTTGGGGAGTGATGGGGTTACTGTCTAGGAATGAGGGTCTCATGTCACCTGGGAAGAAGATGAACTCTCTATATACTTGAGCATGACCTTGACGTTCTGATCCTCCTGCCTCCAGAAATCCTGATGCTGGGATTTCAGGCACTGGAATTTCAGGTTTATGACACCATGCCTACCTTAATGTTTTACTGTTTAAAAACAATATCTTTTTCTTTCTTTTTTTTTTTTTTCTTCCAGAACTGGAGATGGAACTTAAGGTCTTGCACATGCTAGGCAAGTCCGAATACTCCACAAAGTACTTACAACATGAATGCGGTGCAATACTATTACATCACTCACAGAAGAAAAAAAAAATTGATGCAGCAGGCACCAAGGCAACCTGGACCAAAACACGCTCAGAGTTCAGTAGCAGGTGTCCATGGGTTTGGCCACAAAGCCCGAGGTGAACGTAAGGCCTGGGTCTGGAGTCCACTGTCAATATCACTAAGCATTAGTAATATCATTAAGCCTTGGCTTGAGAAGTCAGCGATTAGCGTGCTCACACCACAACCTCACGGAGGGCTGGGGTAAGAAGAGACCTTTGAGAGAGAAAAACAATTTCCACAGTACTTCCGGCCCTAAGGCCTCAAACACGGCCGGGCGAGTCCTCCGGGGTGGAGCCAACTCAACCCCGCCCTACCAGCCCCGCCCGCCACCCAGCTAGGCTCCGCCGGCTCCCCCGAGGCCCTCTGAGCTGCGGCGCTTGCCGTCCAGCGGGGGCGCCAGAGAGCGGAGGACCGCGGGCGCGGCGGGGCGGGGCTGCC